>NC_089786.1:13089683-13187183 GCF_040412425.1 Macrobrachium rosenbergii | reverse complement strand
TGGCTTCAGCTATTTTGTGGTTAACCTCTTCTCTCATCCTGCCAACATTTCAACCCCTTGCATTCCCCCACCATCCATTACTTCATCTCCTTGGCTCCCATCTACCCTTAGAACCTTGCTTTTCGAACTTTCTCCTCCAAATTTCGTTGCTTGAAATGCCAATAATACTTCATGGAATGTGATTCCGCTGTTTTACAGTAAAGGGAGGAAAACACCTCTTATTGTACAGTGTGATTTAGTGTATTTCCAACGAATGAGGAAACTGACGCTCTGCCATGCCAGCAGTAGACATTAAATCTAGAAGCCTAGCGAACTTATTGCGGAAGCAGAAGTCTACGGCCCAAGAAAAGGTTTTGGAAGTTCTACAAATTTACAAAACAAAAGCAGACTTCTCAGATGACTAAAGCAAGCAACACACTTGGGATTCATATTACTATTTTTATACGACCTCCTTCGCTATCTACTAGATGCAGGTATTTCTAAAGTGAAATAAATAAATTCTCGCGTTTTTCTTTGATCTTCTCCCTGATTGGTTAGTTATACCAGACATTACGTGACTTACTGAACGTCACTGTTTTCGCTATGCATGCTAATATTCAGACACAAAACGCCACCCCTTTATATCAGGTGAACTTGAACATTTCGAAATTCAGCACAGAAACGAAATTGGCAGAACTGGAGATTATTTCGAAAGTTGTTACATTTCCTCCAAATTCGCACAAATGAGCAGTGGAAAATAGTCCATTATCATACCCTCCAGGCCGTAAGGTCATTGCCGTACATTTCTACCAATAATATCAATTAGAAGTGTTTGTTCATGTTAAGAGTCCATTAAAATCTTTGATCGCTCTTCCTTAGAAGAATCTGGGCGAAGGACCATGCGACGGAGACCTATGCACTAATCAAGAGTTTTTGCCGTCTCAACACTCATATATATATATATATATATATATATATATATATATATATATATATATATATATATATATATATGTGTGTGTGTGTGTGTGTGTGTGTGTGTGTGTGTGTGTGATAATACCCTTATTCAATAGCACTGGTCATTTTGCTCGCCTTGTAAACGAAGGGAATCACAGTATATTGAAAATGTTTTTTCACCAGTTAAAATGCGTTTTGTTCATTCCTGCAACAGCCCAAAATCCTTTACTGAGCATCGTTAAAACTTTTCAAATACCAGAAATTCATAAATCCATATTCATAAAAAAAAAAAAAAATTTCCCTCGCGAAGGGCAAAACAATTTTTTTTTTCTTTCGTTTCTATTACGGAAATGTGCTGTAATAGTGTTTGTGTTTGTCGCTTCACCACAATATTGGGTTATTCCCCCAAGGCGCCTTTTTCCTGCAGAATTGTCATCCACATAGGGGCTTGTTTTGGTGCCTTCTTTTGTTTGTCTGCCTTCATGGTCGTTTCTGGCCTGCGAGCGTGGAAATAAGAGTGGCCTGATTATCGCCTGCAATTTTGCTTGTGACGGGATTTGTCGTTCGAGTGAAACGTCAGACCACTGCGGGAGACTGATAATGAATAATAATGAATAAGATAATAATGAATAAGTATTGAATTGAATATAGAATTTAGGCCAAAGGCCAAGCACTGGGACCTATGAGGCCATTCAGTGCTGAAACGGAAATTGACAGTGAAAGGTTTGAAAGGTGTAACAGGAGGAAAACCTCGCAGTTGCACTATGGACCAATTGTTAGGAGAGGGTGGAAAGTAAGATGGAAGAAAGAGAACATGAAAGGAGCTACAGTTAAAGCAACGAGAGGAGTTGCAGCTACGGAGCCGACGGCACGCTGCAAAGAACCTTAAGTAATGCCTACAGTGCACCGCATGAGGTGCACTGACGGCACTACCCCCATACGGGATGAATAAGTATTGAAAATGAACCCAAATTTTATTTTCGACAGTGGGGTATATAGCACTTCTAAATTTGAGGGAAACTGATAAGTGTTGAACATGTAAAGCTGAAAATGAACCTGATTAGATTTGAGAAAGCAGGGCAAATAAAAGTTCTAAATTTGTGGGAGACTGACAATGGACAAGAGTTGAAAATGAACCTGATTAGATTCAAGAGAACGGGAAAAACAAAACTTTTAGGTTATGCTTCTGAATTCACCCACTGGTCATTTCAATACCACATTAAGAGAAGACAAAAAGAAATTGGAAAATAACCTGCCCTGCCACTCTGTCGCTTCTACAAGTTATTTCACATTTCCCCTCTTCGTGAGGCACATTCCAGCCTAGTATTTCAGAATGAGGAGGATAAGGGAATGACCGGGGAAGCGATACAAGAAGAAACGGGTTAACGCGTTTTACATCATACTCCATTCGCTTCAGCACAGTAGCATTGCCTTGGGAACGGGAACTAATCTAACTTTTATTTCATTTCTATTCTTTCCGTTTCTTTTATGGCTTTCCACGCCGTTCCAAGGGGGTCTTGGTGCGAAAATGAAAAGAACTCAACGTTTCGGGCATGTGATATATCTGATAATGGAGATGGAATAAAGAGGTATTGGAACTGAAGTTGCCAATATCCTTAAAAACGAACTGAATAGTTTCTGTTTTACAGTAAAGTAGTGTTGGAAGTATGATAGCCCTAACTAAACGGTTATCGCTCTTTCTCCCTCTTATGTATGTATATATATATATATATATATATATATATATATATATATATATATATATATATATATATATATATATATATATATATATATATATATATGCATACATATAATATACATATATATATGTATATGTATAATATATATATATATATATATATTTATATGATATATTATGATGGCGATATGATTATGATGGCGATAACAATTTGATTCGTTTATCACATATTACCGAAGGTGAAAAAAAAAAAGGGACGGTTGTAGGTCCTGACCGTTTTTCACTTTATTCCCAGACCATTTTTTCACCTGTGTGGTATGCTATATATACTATATATATATATATATATATATATATATATATATATATATATATATATATATATATATATATATATATATATATATATAATATATATATATGTAACTAAACTTGTAAACTTGTACGTAAGCAAACTTGTGCTCTGTAGAAATCCAAACCGCTTGACCAACCTAAACAAAACTTTGTAAACGCCTTCTTTTGACTCAAGGAAGGTTTTCACATAGGTTTCAAACCCATACCCCTGCCGTCCGACGTACCTTATTTACAGCGGGTCCCGGCAAAGACCCAGCCATGGGATAACATTTTGGACTTTGTGAAGCGTGGAGTGTTGGGAAAGTAGGTTCGTACACTTTCGTGCCAACCGTGCAAACTAGCGAGAAGGGATTCTGCAGCAGCGGCAGGCCGACGCGTGACTGTCAGGGCGAGTAACCCGACTTAGAACAATTTTCCTGGATTTCCTTTGAATTCTTTTTGTCGTTTACAGTTATGTGTACTATCATTGAAAATGCTTTTCTTTCCTGTGCTGAATAATTCTGTCCAGAATTCATAGCTTTAAATAAGCGTTTTAATCAAAACCATACCATATGTTAGGCTACTTCCTTTCTAAGGTAATGATCGACTGTCATTCAGAGTTTTCCCCGGCAGCTAGTGTTCTGTTAAAACAAAATTCCATCTAATGAAAGGAGCACATGAAAACACCAAACGGGTACATTTCGAAGACAACTGTCTTACTCAACTGTCAGTTGAGGAAGGCAGTGTTGTATTCGAAATATAACGCTACAATTTCTACCCTTTTGGTGTTTTTATGGGCTCCTTTTATCATATATATATATATATATATATATATATATATATATATATATATATATATATATATATATATATATATATATATATATATATATATATATATATATAATGTAAAATGCAGTTTACCTTAACTGGTGGTGGCCACAAAACCCACACAATGGGCACAACCAAATTCATACTTCAAACGTTGAATCGTGGATGAACTCTTCACCCGAAAAATTTCACAACATAACCAACTTCATACAAATACAACAAAAGACTCATCAACAGCGCATCGATCACCCTAAAGAGGATCTGCCATTCACCCCGCTCTTGCATGCAATCTCACATTCTGGACATACAACCAATTTCACAATTTCTTTCCAATACAGTGTCCCTCACATTGCAGAATTTCAACAGAAACTCAAATGTCAAAGGCAGTGTCCGTTTTCTTCTTGTGCCTGGTATTTTCCATTGCATCAATAGAGAAACACCTGAATTATACACTACTTCACCCATTCTTACCACATGACTGAACCATCTCAAAGCACTGATTCACCCTCCCACCTACGATGACCTGTTTTGTTTGTATGGTGTTTTTACGTTGCATGGAACCAGTGGTTATTCAGCAACGGGACCAACGGCTTTACGTGACTTCCGCACCACGTCGAGAGTGAACTTCTATCACCAGAAATACACATCTCTCACTTCTTAATGGAATGGCCGAGAATCGACGATGACCTGTTTACATATCTCCACATTCCTCCAACTTGCAAGTCCTCTTGAGCCAGTTATACTAAGCAAAGTAATCATCTCAATAGCTTCAACATTTTTCTTTTCATCTTCAAGTGGCATCTACATTTCACTTCCTTAGGGGGAAATTGGTTCGTCATTCCCTTCAAACATCCACACCTAAGCTTTCATAGGCATCCCCAATCTTTACCCAATCTCTGCTACCTTGTTATTTTCCACAACCCATATCAACATTCTTTATTCCATTTTCTGGTCTCCATTTACCCTCATAACCTTATTCTTGCTCACATTTAACCTCAACTTATATACCCCCTTTCTAAACACTTTGAAACTCTTACCCTTTTCTGCAGTCTTTCTTTACCATCCCTAACAAGTATTATATCAGCCATTCCAAAGTTCATGCATGACTCCTTTTACCATCCCACAGTTAATGTACTTTCTCTAATTGCTCTTATCCGTTATTTCATAAAGGTATCTAAAAAGCATGAATACATAACGCGCCCCTATCTTAGACCAACCTTCTAACTCCAAACATAAACTGTTCTTTCCCTTTAAATACTTCTGCATACTCATAAATAGCCAATCTTTGAAAAAGAAATGCAATTCATTTCCAGCAACAAAGCCTCTTTCCCAAACAAATTCCACAAGACCTTCTTCATTCCCATTTATTCGGAGTCCATACTTCCGTCTATTTCTCTGGCACCTACCTTCCCAATTAAATTGTCTAACACGTCCTTTCGCATTCTGTAAACCCATCCAGACACAGATTAACACCTCCAAAAACACGCTCATTTACTGTTATTCTTTCCCATTCCTGAGACTACCAATTCACTGTTGTAACTTTTGTTCTCTCACTGACAGTCTCACCCATATAATCCTCGGAAAAGCACATTTACCATCTCAACCACCTTTTGCTCTTTGCTCTTTGCTCTTCCCATTCCTGCTCACTCTGCCCTTTCTCATGTCTAAATAAATAGAGCTTAATAAATAGGAAATGTTTACAGAAACGCCATTAAACTGTGCTCAGCAGAAAATTATTAGGAACATACAACTGCATAAGAAAAACAAAAATGAAGCATGCGCTTCACTTATTATCAAAGTGGGGAAATCTGATGTTACTGAGGGTGGGCTTATTAATAGCATGTCGTCCAGTTCTCACTAATACTCTTCCGTGTTCTGAAAGCCAGGCATTCGAATGCCGTTGACTCTTACCAACGCAAGACGCATAATAGCGCCCACAACTTGGCTTGTAAATAACTGTCGAACACAAGTAGGCCGGTAGTCGTATCTTTACGGCATCAAACCAAGTATTTGTATTCACCGAGATGCCACACAAACATATTAGTTGGTAAATCGTCTTGTAAAGTTTATTTGAGTGAGATTTAATTTTTGTTACTGTGAGGAAATTTTAGATATATCGTTTTACGTGTATCTCATATTGAAGATTCTTCGTTCATGAAGATTTTATCAACTTTTCTTTAACATTTCCTTCAAAAAGAAAACACTGGAACAAAATATTTCAACCAGCTAATATTTCATCAAAAGGAATTTTGATCTTGTTTTTTACAAAACATTAACTGATAACTTATAATTTATTGTCAATTACTTTAATTTTATGATGGAACATGACAACTTATTATATTAAAGTTTATAAAAATGCGTATAATAAATAAATAAAAACAATAAAAAAATCATGTATTTCGGACCAAAAATCATTTACGCTATTTTTCGAAAGGTATTAACATTTAGAAATTTTCCTAAAAATGCTGACACGATGCAAGCACTGACGCTCCTAATTCTTACACTTATTTAAGTGTAAGAAGGAAGAAAAGAGAAGAGTCATATAATATCTGAATCAAAGAAAGCAGAAGGATCTCTATAGAACATTCAAGAGAGGGACGAGTGTCAATGAAATAACAACTTAAATGTTGAGCCGACTCTCCTTCATGGAAGTGAAGTGAGACTGCTGAAAATAAGTGAGAAGGAAAAAGGTAGAAGCCACTGAGATCAAGTGTTAAAGCATTGTAAGTGGAGTAAAAGGTGCGGAAAGGTTAAAAAATATAGTGATAAAAAGCACAGCATCAATGAAAAGATGCCTTGGACCGCATCGTTTAGGTTTAGTCCCGTGGATATAACAGACGTCAAACTATTGCTGAACAGTGTACATAAATCGTATGTTTTGGGGGGAAGGGGGAGGGGAAGCCCAGAAAATAGAAGCAGGATTGGGTGAATGAGATGTTGGAATAGAAGGAAAACAACTTATCTTAGTTTAACCAGACCACTGAGCTGATTAACAGCTCTCCTAGGGCTGGCCCGAAGGATTAGACTTATTTTACGTAGCTAAGAACCAATTGGTTACCTACCAACGGGACCTACAGCTTATTGTGAAATCGGAACCACATTATAGCGAGAAATGAATTGCTATCACCAGAAATAAATTCCTCTAATTCTTCATTAGCCGGCCGGAGACTCGAACTCGGGCCTAGCGAGTGCTAGCCGACAACTGTACCGACTCATCCAACGAGGAACTTGGAATAGAAGGGCCTTATTATCCATGGAGTAAGGGTGACTTAGGGTCTTATTATCCATGGAGTAAGGGTGACTTCAAAACAGAAGGTCGCATTGAGTGCCAGGGTCCGATTGGGCACTGATGCACCCTCTATTCAGGGATACGACAATGTTGATGTTAGGAAAGTTTCCCGCACGGGGAATCCTCCATGAACGTCATGACGACTGCTCTCTTAATTTTCTTTGAAACCATCCCTTCTAGGGACATGTGACCAGATCAGCTATCATGCTGGCGAAGATAAACTTTTGTGATTTCATAAAAGGAAAGTATTGCTCCACCTGCTAACAATATCAGTCTCTGATTACTTCTCCTACTGATAATAAAATGACAAATACATCTAAAGCGTATGTTTCCTATCATTTTCACCCGTACGAAGAAAACAAAGAAGCGACCAGAAAATAAGACAGGAAAAAGAACTGGTGGTAGAATCGTCGGTAACCAAATTACTTAGAACATTCCTCACCAAAATTACTTTCTCTCTCTCTCTCTCTCTCTCTCTCTCTCTCTCTTATTTTTCATTCACCGTTCTCAGAGACTGGATCAAAAGGCGTAATCCAATTACAAAGAAAACACGAGAAAAAATATTGTGAAGAGTGAGCCGGTAATAAATGCAGATCTGTCCATAAAAGTTACTTGATAAATAACGAGGTAAAAATATGGTTTTTCAATTAGATTTGAGAAGGAACTCGCTTTCTTTTTATAAAAATTACGTGAGAAGGAATTATATTAATCTCTCTCTTTTATATATATATATATATATATATATATATATATATATATATATATATATATATATATATATACTATATATATACATACATACATATACACACATATACATATGCAGATATGTATGTATGTATAATAAATCCATTTCAACGTAAGTTATTCCTTAGGTAAAGTGAATCCGATATTAATTTTCTGCTTGTTATTTGAAAGTACAAACGTGTCACGTGTATAGCCGAGGAACTGTATGTATACATACATACATGCATCATACATATATAATTATATATGAAGATAGAGAGATTGACAGATACTTTATATACACACACACACACATATATATATATATATATATATATATATATATATATATATATATATATATATGTGTATATATGATAATATGTCGATAAACCGTTGATCAATCAAAATGTGTTCCCAAAGAAAAGCAAAACGAATGAAATCCCATTTCCTCAAAATGTGCTGTCCCTTAGCACAATCACTTTAGTTTCAAGGCTTTGTTGTTGGTATGACTCATTTCGTCTTTGATTCTACCATCGTCCGTAGCAGCTCATCTTGATTCATCTAGCGGTATTACTTACATTCAACAATGTAATCATTTTATCGTTATTCATCTCCCGGGATTACTTTGCAAAAGTTTCAGACTGACGTAACTTTGCTTTATATCATTTCACACTCTTTTCTTCTTCACAAATTTTCTAGGAAAATTTTCTACTCAGTGACTATCTTCTCTCATCACTTCTTACTAATATTAACAAGGAAAAAATCTTTGCGCACTACAGTAAACCCAATTCCCTCCCAAATATTTCGCTTACAATAAGTTCAATTTCATTCATTATTTTCAAAGTACCTTGATGAATTATTATATAAGCAATGTTCATTTAATACCATGCACATTACATCCAAACCTATTACAACCTTGCTCCAAGGCCACTTCTGCCACATTCAGTCCTAATTTCAGACAATTTTCACTGTGGTTTCTTATTGAAAACGTTATCTTTACACATTTCTGGGCAATAAACCAAACTTCTCTTCACTCAATTAGCCTTCACTCATCTGTTTACCTTTCTTGATTTAAATATTCGTGCACTTGTTTCATTTACTTCAAACATCCTCTTATTTCTTCAGTTAAACCAGCTCTTCGGTTACACATCACTTTTTCATAAAGCTTGATTCATTACCTCCTTAATTTTATTTTTCCCTCCCTACATTATTTAGCCCTCTCCTCACATCCCCATCCCCCGCCCCCGGCCACTCCCACAACCCTTTTCAAATTAACATTGAACATTTTATATTCCAACATGTTTAATTTCTGCCTCTGTTCTGTCATTTCATTAAAAAAAAAACTTCCAAAATGTTTATTCTCTTAGCACCATTCTTTTCCCTTGAGAACAACGTACTCTTCAAAACTTTTTGCCAAAAAAAAATCTCCGCAGACATTTTCAGACTTTGTTCCTTTTCTCTCTCTCATTTCCTACCGAAGTTGTTTATTCGGAGGCCTATTGCGCTTCTTACACAAGCTCCTTAATTCTGCACGAACTTGAAAAACACACACACACACAAAATCTTGTTTTCATTCAGTGCTATATCATCCGGTTCTTCCATAATTTTTCTAAATGTTATACGACTACAAGGATTTTCCCCTCAATTCTTTTCAAGCTTCCGGCTACTTTTATGTCTTCTGTATCCTTAATCCTAATTCATCGTATATCCAGTCTCCATATAAACATTCACAATTTATATAAAACCAACGAATCTTACTGACATCATTTTCATAACTAGAACTGTGTCCAATTAGATTCTATATGTTAAGTCGAGAACTTTTCCTTTCCCTTTGCTTTGAAGAAAATAAACCCGAACCAACTTAAATATTATCACCATCACATCCAGCGTCTTCTTCTGCCATCTCCTCTGCAGTAAGACAATTTGACCAACTCTACGTCCCTTATTTCTTGTTTTCCAAGACGTAAGAACACCATTCTCTTGAACTATGGAAGTCTAACAAATAAGTCCAATTATGATACATATCAGCAAGATCTATTGAATTTTCACTTAATCTAAATATTCCACATTTGTTAATCCTGACATTGTTTTCCATTTCACAAATTTTCAGCCACATCCCCCACCACACCGAACGTTTTTTTCATTCAATGAAATCAGAAAGACAATAATTCATTATAGCACAGAATTATTGTGTTCAATTTGGGGCCTATTCTTTTTAATTCTCTCCTACTCTTAGTTTCAATGCTTCAAGCTGACACTAATTAAGTGATATTCTTTCCTTTGTTCCGAAAGTCTTGTTGACACAGTCCCACCCGCATAAAACACGACCACTTTTAATCCCCTCAGATCTGAAACAAAAAAGTTTACCCTCCTGAACAAATTTATCCTGACTTTCTTTTCATCTTCACCATACTGGCACACAAAGATCCCAAAAGTCTCTATATTTTTCCGCTGATTTTACGAAAGCTAAACAAGCTTCCAATTCGAGGACGTTTTGGAAAAGACGAGTCCTAATGTGCTGGAAGGGAGAAAGATGAATTGCCCGAAGCGTAATTTTTACCTTGGTGGTTACACAATAATTCATAAGGTTTTACTCTGTCCTATAGCGTGATGTATATCGTACTAAACAAATGAGTATGGTAACACAATGGATTTTTTTACACTAACTTCCATTAACCTTACATGGACATGTCCATTTGAATATGGGTTTATCTCCTGAATAATAATAATAATAATAATAATAATAATAATAATAATAATAATAATAATAATAAAGAAAATGCCCAACTGGAAAGCCCCAGGTCCCGATGAAGTCCATGGATATTGGTTCAAAAACTTCAAGGCCCTACACCCACGAATAGCAGAACAACTCCAGCATTGTATCACAAACCACCGTGCCCCCAACTGGATGACCACAGGGAGAACATCATTAGTACAGAAAGACAAGAACAAGGGAAATATAGCAAGTAACTACAGACCTATCAACTGCCTACATATAATGTGGAAGTTACTAACAGGTATCATCAGTGAAAGGCTATACAACTACCTAGAGGACACAAACACCATCCCCCACCAACAGAAAGGCTGCAGAAAGAAGTGTATGGGCACAAAAGACCAGCTCCTAATAGACAAAATGGTAATGAAGAATAGTAAGAGAAGGAGAACCAACCTAAGCATGGCATGGATTGACCACAAGAAAGCCTTCGACATGATACCGCACACGTGGCCAATAGAATGCCTGAAAATATGTGGGGCAGAGGAAAACACAATGCCAATGCATAACTGGAATACAGTACTTACAAGCTCTGGGATAAGACTAGCAGAGGTTAACATCAGGAGAGGGATCTTTCAAGAGGACTCACTGTCTCCACTACTCTTCGTAGTAGCCATGATTCCCATGACAAAAGCACTGCAGAAGACGGATGCTGGGTACCAACTCAAGAAAGGAGGCAACAAAAATAACCATCTGATGTTCATGGACGACATCAAGCTGTATGGTAAGAGCATCAAGGAAATAGATACCCTAATCCAGACTGTAAGGATTGTATCTGGGGACATCAGGATGGAGTTTGGAATAGAAAAATGCGCTTTGGTCAACATACAAAAAGGCAGAGTAACAAGGACTGAAGGGTTAAAGCTACCAGACGGGAATAGCATCAAACACAGATGAGACGACACAAATGCCTTGGAATAATAGAAGGAGAGGAAATAAAACACCAAGAGATGAAGGACACGATCAGGAAAGAATATATGCAGAGACTTAAGGCGATACTCAAGTCAAAACTCAACGCGGGAAACATGACGAGAGCCATGAACACATGGGCAGTACCAGCAATCAGATACAGCGAGGGAGTAGTGGAGTGGACGAAGGCTGAACTCCGCAGCATAGACCACAAAACTAGGAAACACATGACAATACACAAAGCACTACACCCAAGAGCAAATACAGACAGACTATACGTAACACAAAAGGAGGGGGGCTACTAAGCACAGAGGACTGCGTTAACATCGACAGCAGAGCACTGGGGCAATACCTGAAAACCAGTGAAGACGAGTGGCTAAGGAGTGCATGGGGAGAAGGACTGATAAAAGTAGACGAAGACCCAGAAATATACAGAGGCAGGAGAATGAAAAACAGAACAGAGGAATGGCACAACAAACCAATGAACGGACAGTACATGAGACAGACAAAAGAACTGGCCAGCGATGAAACATGGCAATGGCCACAGAGGGGAGAACTCAAGAAGGAAACAGAAGGAATGCTAACCGCGGCACAAGATCAGGCCCTAAGAACCAGATATGTCCAAAGAACAATAGATGGAAATAACATCTCACCTATGCTGGAAGTGCAATATGAAAGGCGAGACCATAAACCACATAGCAAGCGAACGGCCGGCTCTTGCACAAAACAAAAAAGAGGCATGATTCAGTAGCAAAAGCCCTCCACTGGAGCCTGTGCAAGAAACACCAGCTAACTTGCAGTAATAGGTGGTACGAACACCAACCTGAGGGCGTGATAGAAAACCATCAGGCAAAGATCCTCTGGGACTATGGTATCAGAACAGATAGGGTGATACGTGCCAATAGACCAGACGTGACTCTGATTGACAAAACCAAGAAGAAAGTATCACTCACTGATGTCGCAATACCATGGGTCACCATTGTAGATGAGAAAGAAAGAGAAAAAAGTGATAAGTATCAAGATCTGAAAATCGAAATAAGAAGGATATGGAACATGCCAGTAGAAACTGTACCCATAATCATAGGAACACCAGGCACGATCCCAAGATCCCTGAGAAGGAATCTGGAAAAACTAGATGCAGAAGTAGCTCCAGGACTCATGCAGAAAAGTGTGCTGCTATAAACAGCTCACGTAGTGAGAAAAGTGATGGACTCCTGAGGAGGCAGGATGCAACCCACAACCCCACACTATAAAAACCTCCCAGTCGAATAGGATGACTGTGATAGAAAAAAAATAATAACAATAATTCACATATGTGTAAATAAAACCTCTCATATTTATATGCATACTTATTACATATATGTATGCAAGCACTTCAAAACACTTGTCAATGTGTAATGTTTGAAAATAATTATCATGGAATGAATTTCCCTTACCTGAAAAATAGTTGTGTCCAGTTTCCCTGGCAGCAGTGAATAGGACATCGTGCACAATGTTAATATCATTGCTTTCAATTCTTAATTTTTTTTATATATTGCCTGGAATAATACTTGCCTTATCTACCAGCCTTCAATATTCGTCAGCCGTTCCGAGGAGACTGTTTACTTGACGATCAGTGGTTTTATGTGCATGTGTATATGTATGGATGCGTATTTAAGCTCGCTTTGTCATATTTATCAGATAAGCCCCGTAATTTTCCGTGGAATGACGTGTGTGTGTGTGTGTGTGTGTGTGTGTGTGTGTGTTTGGAGAGGGGGGCCGGTTTGGCGAGATGAAGAGATTCTGTCGACTGACATATCAGAGAGAGAGAGAGAGAGAGAGAGAGAGAGAGAGAGAGAGAGAGAGAGAGAGAGAGAGAGAGAGAGAGAGAACCGAAAGATTGACAGTTTTTGAATTCCTAGATAGCATTTTGAAACCAAAGTTTTCGTCACCATTCCTTAATTCCTACAGGCATACAGCAAATTAAAGGCCATTAAGAGAGAAAGGGAATGTACCGTAAGTGTAACGGAGGAGAAATGTGAGTTCAGTTTCGTGTCAAGATGCATGCACAGAATATTAAAATGTATAAGTAAAATTAAAAGCTTTTATTAATCTAATTTCATTACGGGTTGGAGCATAAATCAACAGGTAGTATAATTGTTAAGAAATTAAATGCGTTATAGCAGTTAAAGAATATCAAATTCATGCAGGAGAAAGTAATGAGGCAGTTATATAAAGCTCATGCAATTCACGTAAACTTTTAACGTCGTAAATAGAATTTCATAGAATATTCAGCTCCGCACAAAAGGGCGAGCTAACGCTGTAAAATTATGCATTCATAAATTACGCAAAATCTTTAATACTACAACAAATGTGCATTGAAAAAAACATATTTTATTGTGAAGAAGTCTGATATATTATAATATCTGTTGATGAAATCATGAATTAAGTACTAGCTACAAATTTCATTTTCCAGTGGCAAATATGAACCGCAAAAGATTTATAATATTTCCATCTAAAAATACCTAATACAATTTCAAAGTAGTTTTTAACAAACAGACACAACATGAAGAATCTTTTAAATTTATTTAGGGAAAATGTTGGGAAATAAATATCCGAACGTTCTATAAAAACGATTTTCAATTAAAAAAACAAGCTTCTTGAAGCGGAGATAAAAATGTTCACAGTATTTGAATTTGAATTTTTAAGAAACCGATTAAATACTAAACTTTTTTAAAATTTCAGCTGATATAATCTATCCAATGACGCACATCTGATTTTACTTCATCGTGGAATACAGCCTTAAGCCGTGAACGCAAACAATCTTCCGTAAGATATTTCGTTATAACTTTTCTTGCCTCAAGGGAACAAAAATAATCAGCAAAATTTCAGTCGTTTCCAACTTCCGACGTTCTTCCTTTCTGCCTTACAGTTGTACTCTCTCTCTCTCTCTCTCTCTCTCTCTCTCTTCCAGCATCTTTTCGTCTTTCCTGTATCTCTTCGATGTCCCATCCATTTCTCTTGTACATTTAAACCTGTATATATATATATATATATATATATATATATATATATATATATATATATATATATATATATATATATATATATAAGGACACGGAATGTGAACATTAAGAACGAAGATATACGATAAAACCCGTTCCTGTCTTCTCTCGACAAAATATTGTTCTCCTTGTTATTCACAGTCCTCATGCTCTCCCCCTCTCTCTCTCTCTCTCTCTCTCTCTCTCTCTCTCTCTCTCTCTCTCTCTCTCCCCACACACACACACACACACAAATGAATTATTTAACTTCCGGAAGATGTATTTTTCCTGGGCTCTGAACAGATCTTCTAACTTTGTAAACTTCTCTTCCAGCAACGCCAAAATAATCTGAGACAAAGTTTAAATAGAAAATTAATGATGTTTTACTGCGTAATGTGTTCTGGTCCTTGGGATCAAATCTCCCTGATTATGCAGATACATGCTTTCCAAGAAAGTACGTCTGTTTGTAAGTGTGTTTGTAAAGATATGAGAAGATACAAAGTCATACGATCTTTATGGAAATGTGCATGCATGCATGCATACATTATATATATGTATATGTATATATATATATATATACATATATGTGTGTGTGTATGTATGTATGTATATGCATATATATATCACCAAAAGTGGAATAATATGGGAATGTGGTCATGTTTGATAAGCAAATCGTGTGATTAAAATCATTCATACATACACACACAAACATATATATATATATATATATATATATATATATATATATATATATATATATATACACACACACACACACACACACACACACACATATATATATATATATATATATATATATATATATATATATATATATATATATATATATATATATATATATTTATCAAAAGATTTCAGGCGAAACTCTGAGGAGAATAAGATTGATTAAAACTAGAACTCGGATGTCAGATTTTTATTTCCGTCATAAGTCTGTCTGTCTTGTAAACAGCTACCAGCTATATGCAACATGAGTTACGTATAAGAATATATGCTGTACATTTAATGCCTTAAGGCATTAGCAGAATCATCATAAAAATAAGTAAAGAGAAATACAAAAATGCAAGTTCGTAATAACTTACTTCCAGGCATAATGCAAATGAAAATGTCGGCAGAAATATACTAATAAATAATGTTCTTTTGCGAAGGCAAGAAGCACAATAACTCGACATCTTTAGTGTCCTCCTCATTTTCATATTCATTCGATGTGAACTTTAACTATTACGTTTTATCAATATTGTTTTTTTATATCTGGCTGCCAATATATTATAATATCAAAAATGTACACACACACACACACACACACACATATATATATATATATATATATATATATATATATATATATATATATATATATATATATATTTTTTAACAAGATATTAAAGTATACTGGATACATTTTTTAACATATTCATAACCTTCACTGATCTAGGTTTCAATTTACTCTCAAATCCTCTCTCATTTTAAGATCGTTTCAACTCTTCTTTTACACATAAAAACTAACTTTCCAGCTTCTGCAGCTTCTCATCCCTATCACCAACTAACACTAACTATCTGCATGCATCAGCCACTCCGAAATATATTCTTAACCCATATTTTTGCTTTTCACACTTGCACCTACATTTCATGAGCTATCTCTTATTATTCAAGTCACTTGATCCATAATTACACAGAAGTGTCTGGCATTTGTACGTACTTACAAACACACACACACATACATACATATATATATATATATATATAATATATAATATATATATATGTGTGTGTGTGTGTGTGTGCGCGTGTCACGATAGGTACAACACGTACACACTGGGACGCCCACTGGACCGAATACATTACTTTTACCGGTTACTGATAAAAGAAAGTAAAGGAGTGTATGAGAATACTTTGTTTACTTAGGCTAAACACGTAGAGGAGAGTATCCAAAGCAAAAGCCTTTTAAGCAGCGTGAAATGAGATCTTACTCATTTGCATAAAAGAAAAAGCGAAAGTAAATAGGGCCCCGATTTTATACAGTGCCTTGATCATTTTATCTCTGGAATGAATATTGGTGAGCATAATACTGAACGTAAGGCATAACTGAATGAGCCATTTAAGTGACATACGAAACTACCGACTCACGAACTTATTTTGTGTCTAATTCTGTCCTACCTTCAACATTAATACTTTGTGCCCATGAATTTTTACGAGCAGCTCTTTTGAGAAGGTAGGGGAAGCTGCTGTCTTTTCAGGCAGCAGCCTCGCGAGATTACAAATAACTCAAGATGGTCTCATTAATATTCAAATTTTGCCAGCTGCAATTTTGCCTGTGGCTGCCTCCCGGCCTTTCAAGAAGAGACGAAAAATACAATTTAATCTTGCTATTCGGCCTTTTTTTCTTCTTCTTCTTCTTCTTCTTCTCTCTCTCTCTCTCTCTCTCTCTTACTTCTTTCGTGGCAACGGGGATAAGTTAAAGTTGACCTACATCCCGCACACACTAAGTGAAAGGGAAGAGACAGGGTTTCTGCCCATATACCACAACAAATGCTGAAAGATTGTAATACTTTCTCTCTCTCTCTCTCTCTCTCTCTCTCTCTCTCTCTCTCTCTCTCTCTCTCTCTCTCTCTCTCTCTTCGTCAAACACACATTTTGCATTTTTTCAAGCTGTGTCTCTCTTTTACTTTCTCTTGATTCTTCTCTTTCCTTCGTTCGTCGTGAAGCAGTTATGACTGAATCTGAATACTTGGACACTATTCCACCGAATAATAACGCTATTCAAATGTCTACAGCAACACCCCAACACAGCGGCTTTAATTAAATCAAGACCAATTTCACTCACGCTTCTGTGAAATTGGTCACTGTATCGACTAATCAATCTACAAAATACCATGAGTGTGAACTGACAGAAAAAAAATTCTACGTAATTGGTCATCACTTGCTATTTTTCACAGGGAGGATTTCTCGGACAATTACCATTTGTAATTTCTACTAACCTACGTATATAAACAACTGGTCATCTTTTTATACATCCTTCTGTGACTACTGTGCTTGGTAGGTTCCACTACTAGGTAAGTTATTCGTATTGTGAAATGAGCCCAGGTTTTGATTTAGTATATATGAGAGTGATTTCGTATTTTTTTATTTTGAGAAACAACCTCGGTAAATTCTTATCTCGCATAATTAACGAAGGTTATGTGAAAATGAACGAAGGTTGTGTGAAAATGTGATTATTCAAATATTCATTATAATGAGAAACTATCTTTGCCAATTATTGTTACCTCGTACACTTCACAATGGAAATCAAAACCACAACGGGAGTAATTATGGAAAAATATTTATCTCATAGAGATACAAAAATACATGAGTTTAAAAAACCAAATAGTCTGTAACTTTAACCGGTGAAACGTTGATTGAAATTCTACATAAAATTGCAGAGCGTTGTAGCTCAGTTACGGAGAAATAGAATATTCCATGAAATATTATCAATGACTGTCAAAATATTTTTTTTATAGCCAAGCTCAAAATATACAAATTGCTGCTGGACTGAATGTTGAAATAAAATCTAATTACAGCAATATGCCATAATCCTACAATGAAGTACATACATTTTAAATGACTCCCAGACTGTAGCAATTAATCCGTAATGTAATTATTTCTATTGGGCACTTAGTAATAATCAGCTCGCAGGTAATTAACTGTGACCTGAAGTTTTTATAACCTGTTATATATCAGGGGTAAAAACTCTGACGGAAGCACGTGTGCAATATTGTTGAAAACTGAGGGAACGAAGAAGAAGAATCCAGCGCAGTGAAAATCGTCAGTGCAAGGAAGCTGCACGCTTGGGCACTTAGTGAAACAAGGTGAAAAGGAGAAGAAGAAGAAGAGATTTAGCCGAGGAATAGAGGGTTAACGGTTAGGGAGCAGTTAATGGACTGAAAGGAGCTTGACTGAATATAAAATAAGTAATATTTCTCTCTTTATTATTATTATTTTTTTTGTTTGCCTTTAAGCCTTCATAGCTCGCAGTAATAAAAAAGATATTTTATCCGACTTTGGATAAAAATAGAAAATGAAAGAGATTAATATTTCCAGGAGTCTCAACTTTCGCTTTTTTGGTTTGAGATTTGGCATAGGTACAGGATGCTGAGTGAAGTGAATGAGAGAGAGAGAGAGAGAGAGAGAGAGAGAGAGAGAGAGAGAGAGAGAGAGAGAGAGAGAGAGAGAGAAAGTGGAAGGGAAAAGCGGTGAATAACGTTGGAAACACTTTTTAAACTTGGGAAAGAGTAAATACTTAAGGCGAGGAAAACAAGTGTTAGTCTATTTAATACCGAAGAGTCTATGGAACTCGATGGATTCAATGGCGTCAATATGTGAAATCAGAACAGCACTTAAGATTGCAAACTGGTTGAAGTGAAAATAATACAAGAGATACCGAAAGAGATGAAATACTTGTAATTCGAAAGTGTATCCCAGGGGTGTCGAGGAGTGTAAACGAATGAGTGGATGTTTATGGAGGAAGAATAAAAGATGAGAAAAAAGTGTTTAACAAAGAAGCAAAGACTGAAAGTGGATGTTTATGGAGGAAGAATAAAAGATGAGGAAAAAAGTGTTTAACAAAGAAGAAGCAAAGACTGAAAGTGGATGTTTATGGAGGAAGAATAAAAGACGAGGAAAAAGTGTTTAACAAAGAAGAAGCAAAGACTGAAAGAAACCTGAAATAAAAGACCTGTAAATGAAGAATAGGAAA
Source organism: Macrobrachium rosenbergii (assembly GCF_040412425.1). Taxonomy (NCBI): domain Eukaryota; kingdom Metazoa; phylum Arthropoda; class Malacostraca; order Decapoda; family Palaemonidae; genus Macrobrachium; species Macrobrachium rosenbergii. Next base: position 13,167,908 of record NC_089786.1, on the reverse strand, counting down.
ACAGAATGAATAAAGGGAGTGAGATTAAAATATGAGAACATACGCAATTGCTCTACGAAGACCATGAAAGCAAGAACTTCTGAGAGTTATTGCTCAGCGAAGAAGGGAATATGAAGATAACGGCTAATGAACAATCATACGTCAGGATGAAAAGATATAAAGAAAAACTAGCAGATGCTCTCTATCCCTCGCATTTGCTAGTTTCCATATCCGTACCATACCCATACACTTACCCATATCCGTACCATACCCATACCCATATCAGCACCATACTCATACCTATACCCATGCCCATATCTCTTCCCTACCCAGGAGGGGGAAGGGGAGGGGGAGGGGAGAGAAGGAAGGGAGGGGGAAGGGGGTAACAAACACACAACACACACAGAAAGGCAGCCAAGGAAATTAATTTAATAGATGCTTTCTTGTTTTACGCATGAGGACAATTATTTTATGAACTTTTAGGAATTCACTAATTCTTTCATTCTCTTTTTGTTTTTGCTGGGAAACAAATATGATAATCGAAGCATCGTTTCCAGTAAAAAGAAACAAACGAATGGGAATTCAAGTTTTAACTTCACGTTTTCAAAACTTGTGAAAAAGGATTGTATTCATATTTATTCAGATGCAATTCCGTCGAGCACTCTTAGTTCAAGTCTGGTGAATATATCAGACTTTTCATTCAAACAGCGGAAGAAAACGGCGAACTTCATACGTTATGTAAACGTCTAAATGCAAATTTTCCACATCAAGTTTTGTTCATAAGAAAAAGTCAGAATGGAGTAGTAATTTGGTTTCAGTGTAGGGTCATGCATGGCGTCTTTTTTTATACAAATAAAATCTGAAATATCAAATAATGATTTCTGTGTTGATTTTTTTCTCACTTTATTAACAGCAGTTTCGGAGGAAGGCAGTGATTGCAAATTCTGGTTTATAAACATTAATAACAATAAAAGAAAACGTTACTGATGGTTGCATTCTTTCCTCCATCTAAAATTGAATAAAAGAAATTCTTTCTATGCGTTTAATTTAACACAAATTTCTGTACCAAAGGACTCTTCACTATTTAATACTCGGCAAAGGAAGGGTAAAGATATACAACATCATCAGATGTTATGGGATATGGTTATTAATCCTTCAGACAAAGAGTTCCGCAAGGCAGTACTCACAACAATCATGGATGAAAGACCGTGAAAGGAATCTTTTGAAAACCGGAAATTTCGCTTCAAAATCAGCAGGGTCAGGACTCTTACTACATGAGCAAGAGCCCGTGCTCGCATCAGACCAGCTCAATCAACAACTACTGCTGAAAAGAACACGAAGAAGGAAATTCATAAGAAAGACCTTATTCAATTATTTCGGGAATAAGACAAGATACCTTTCCTTCCCTTATGTTCAATATGATATAAATTTACAACTGTGGCCAACATGATTCGGAGCATTTCATGTACGAGTAATAGGTACTATTTCAGGTGCCAATAAATCCCGCTTTTTTTTATATTATCGAAATCACTGAAATAGATCCAAATGTGAACAGCCAGGGAATTTTTGAAAGCTTAATCTATTACAAAATCAATTTTCAATCTTTGTCACAAGACTATACCGGAGGAATTAAATGCTGCTGGGCTATTCATTTTAAAATTTGGCTATGACTGACCACGCGAATTCACGAGTCGGGTATCTTATTAATCGATAAAAAGAAAATATTCATTCAAAAGTACAGATGGACACTGCAGGATTAAATACAGCTTTGTGATCTACAAACGGATACATTTATCGGTTACAAGTGTACAGTATGTAGATGACAGTGTTGGAGATATAAAAGTCGCTATTCCCAAATATCATTATCATCATATATGCTGTAGTTTTCTTCAGATTTCAGAAGACTAGGCTACTCACGACCAATGTTATCATATTTTTTGCCAGCTCTGATATCTACTCTAACAGGTTTTAATTACCATTTCCAAGAAGGAATGGAATATAGAGTTTGGGCCAAAGGCCAAGCACTGGGACCTATGAGGTCATTCAGAGCTGGAAAGGAAACTGAGAGTAGGTAGGTCTGAAAGATGCAACAGGAGGAAAACCTCGCTGTTGCACTTTGAAATAATTCTTAGGAGAGGGTGGTTAGCAAGATGGAAGAAAGATAATACGATGGAGGTACAGTAAAAGGAACGAAAGGTGTTGCAACTAGGGGCCGAAGAGACACTGCAAAGAACCTTTAGTAATGCCTACAGTGCACCACGTGAGATGCACTGACGGCAATACCGCCCTACGGGGATTCCAAAGATATCGACAATTTTCAAACTAAATATAGTGAATCAAGCTAGTGTGAAATTTACGACTGGTAGTCTTTCTGCTTTGCAATTTAAGCGCACCTAATGAGAGTAGTAGCTGACATTCAAATCCATGATGAAAATACTCTTGAACAAGTCTTAAACCTGCTTCGCTTTAGACCATGCACCCAGCTATTTTCGTGGATACATGAACAATATCCTTAAATTCAATCCTCTCACAATCAAATATACACACTTGCACAGAGATCAGGTTCAAACTGATATAATCAGATATGATATGATCAGGTAATGAGAGACCGCCACGCACAGCATAATTAGTCACTGCTATAGGAGATTTCAGAACAATAGACATCCATCCAATATGTCTGCAATGACACAGGTAATTAGCTGAAAAAATACCATGAATGAAATTGGAGTCGATACAGGGACACATCTAATGAAGCAAGCAGCTAGTATGTAACGGCCAATACATGACGGGAGACTGACCGGACAAGTCTCCCATCAAAATCCCAAAGCAGGGGTTCGCAACCTTTTTGTTCTTCTGTACACCTTGGGCATTTTTACAGATGCCCGTGTACCCCTAAAAACTGAGGATGAAAAAGAAAAACATTAAGAGTGATACTGTGATATAATTTAACTAGGAAATCTGTTTGTGTAGAGTAAAGCTTTGCTTACGAAAATGAGGAAATAAAAAAAAAGACATGACATTATGCAATCTCAATGCAGATAACATCATGTATTACGCAGTACTGGCTATTCTCTCAAATCCAATGTACCCCTGAAGGGTACAAATGTACCGCTGGGGGCACATATACCCCAGGTTGGGAACCCATGTCCTAAAGGCTTAGGGACAGAAAAGACCCGTTGCCTTTCAGAAGGGCAAGGGCGGCACCATACCAGCATTCGACAGGTGACATTACAGCCATTAACAATTCTCTCCATAAGAAATAAAAAATACCTGGAAAATTGTTGTAAACAATTCCCTTCAATGTAACACTGATAAACGGAACAAGTAAGTGTACACATGTATATTCATCGTTCTTCTTGCATCATAAAGTCGCTATCACTAGGAAAAAAAGGAACATAATCAAGTAACAAATAAGTCCTGCCACGTTCTGGCAGTTCAAATGTCATAAGGTGACATTTCAGCCCCAGTGCAACGTATCACTCATGTACTTTTAACCAGTACGGTTTCTCTTTTTTATTATACTTTTAGCAATCTATGTCTCTCAACTTCTTTGAAAGTGCATTACATAATTTCTCTGCAATAATCAGTCTTTTCTCTCTAACCCTTAAATCTAGTGTAATTAACATAAAAAAAACTTTCCAAAAGTTGTTCTTGAGCTATTTGGACTAATATCTCTCATCATGAGAAGCGAATTTAAGTGTTTTGTTATTTCGTATTATATATATATATATATATATATATATATATATATATATATATATATATATATGTATGTGTATATATATATGTATATATATATATATATATATGTGTGTGTGTGTGTATGTATATATACACACAAATTTATATATATATATATGTATATACTATCTATGTATGCATACATGTATGTTATGTACAGTATATATATTTATTTCTATCCTTTATAATCCAAAACCACTGAGACGCTTTTTCAGCATAATTTCCCTTCTACTTTAATGCTATATCCTCCTCATTCATTGTAGATGAAAATCGTCTCCAAAATTCATCCATTTTCATTCATTACATAAAAGCATGTACTTCATTACATCAAAGCACCATTCACTCCTAATCAGTGTTGCTTCCCTACTTGAATATTAACAAGCACGTACAAAATCCCATTTTCTTTTCCTCTAAACTCTTAAAGCATACCAAAAGCAATGTTTGCTTCACTTATGATAATTTTCTTGTCAAGCCATCTCAAGAAAATATACAGAGAAGAATTAGCTGACTGGATTTTTGAAAAAAAAAAAGTTAAGAAATTGAATATGTATTTTAATGAAAAGGAAATCGTGCTATTTCCACGAATTGTTATAATGAATGGATTTAGCTGAAACAAAGAAATGTCTGTTCAGAGTATAAGAAGGAAAGTGTGTAGGAATTTATCAAATGGTAGAGAATAAGCGAAATTTACCAAGAACCAAACATAATTAAGGAAGACAGTGATATTAGAGAGGGGACGATTTTTTTCGTTGGAAAAAGAGCAGTAAAAAAAAAAAAATGCTGGGGACAGAACACTATAATATACACCATGAAGGAGAAAGTCGAGAGGAGAGAGAAAAAAATTACATATGAAAATAAAGAAAATGCAGAAAAGCACATATGAAAAGGGCGACAGATATCAGAGAAGAGTCAAAGACTACTTGCCAGATGCTTTCTTGAACGTAAATTCCGAGAAATATGAAGATGGGTGATTTCCATTAAGTGAAATGAGAGAAGTAATAGCTTTTTTTTTCATTTTAAGACCATCTCAGAAATGGTGGAAGCGTTACTTGAGTTCAATAGAAGAGTGAACAAAATATAACCGCTAAATGAGACTGAAGACTTGTCTTGGGGCGGGGCGGGGGGAAGAGTACCAGTATCTTTGGAAGAGATATGAAGACAGCCACTGATTCCGAGAAAAAGAATATCATTTTAATCATCAAATGGTTATGAGGAAAAATCACTGATACCCGGAGAGAAAACATATCTATAGAACAGGTATACAGAAGGTATGAAATTGTGGTAAGTAGAGTGAAGTAAGGTGGTACGATATTGACACACACACACACACACACACACACATATATATACATATATATATATATATATATATATATATATATATATATATATATATATATATATATATATATATATATATATATATATATATATCTGATATCTGGGGTCTGACAACCTGAAGCGATATCTCGTTAAGACTCGTGTAAAGGAACCGGAACAGTACAAATACTGAAAGAAATGAGAGACCTGATTGCATTACGAGAGTCCATATAGAAATGGGACATCGAAATTGGCTTTGAACTACGAACTCCAATCAGTAGTGCTGACAAGAGCAGAACCGAAAGGAAAGGAAATAAATAAAAAGCTACAAAAACGATGAGTGGCAGTTAAGGGTAAGACGAGCATACGTCATTAAGATGGAGAGATGACTCCCACAGGACTCGACTTTGTGGGAGTCTTAATAGTAGTGATTTACAGCAAGCAACTTGACCGCAAGGTGTTTGTGAAACTGAAAACCATGAAAAACGTTTAATATTTTAATGAAGGTAAAAGCTGAGGATTAGGATTACAAAATTCTTCCTTCTTACATTGAACTGAATTGAATTAAATATAGAATTTAGGCCAAAGGCCACGCACTGGGACCTGTGAGGTAATTCAGAGCTGAAATGGAAATTGACAGTAAAAGGTTTGAAAGGTGTAACAGAAGGAAACATCGCAGTTGCACTATGAATCAACTGTTAGGAGAGGGTGGAGAGTAAGATGAAATAAAGAGAATATGAAAGAAGGTACAGTAAAAGGAACGAAAGACGATGCAGCTAGGGGCCGAAGGCACGCTGCAAAGAACCTCAAGTAACGCCTACAGTGCACCACATGAAGTGCACTGACGGCACTAACGATCTACGGGTTCCTTCTTACAGGAAAGGCTGAACAGTTGAATGTTCTCCAGAAGGGAAAAAGTAGGGTTTATCAATCAGGAGAAAATACTGAGGTCTGCAAATTCCTTAAGGAACTGAGCCAGGATTCTGATGATTATCATTTTATGACTGTTTGCCTTTCCATGTGTCTAAATGTTAGATTTATCTGTCACCTTTCATTTTTATGTTTATTTTAGAACAGTCATCAGCTATTTCTTGAGGGTTTCTCATTAATATCTGAGGGATCTATCTGGGAACTCAGAGAATTTATATATAAAAATACTCTTATCATGAGTAATGACATAGTTTTCGACCTATTGTTAATGGTTAATGTAAGTAAAGAAATTGAGAACACAATGTGAAAAATTAAAATGTCTACATATAAAAATGTCAGCATTACTTTTCTCTGATATATACATTATGGAAAAGAAGTAACTGTTCATTTCACGTTTTTTAAAAGAATTTAAACTACTACTTATTAAAGAAGTAAAATATATGAATTTACCTGTTGTTAGGATAACTATATCTATAATGACAGAGATATGCAGATTACCACAATTATTCAGTGCTAGAGTAGGCACCATTTCTAAGCAATGTAATTATGGGAAGTCTATAACATGTGAACGTTAATATCTGGGTATTTGATTAAGATCATTTTATTCCATAAACACACAAATACACAAAGAGACCTTGACAGTGAGTAGAACCAGAGATTGGAAAGTGTAGAGTAAACGCTAGCCAACTGGAAAACCAAATATCCTCAGTATACAAATATCCTTTTGAACGCAATCCTTTTTGGACTGAGGAATGTCAATACACCGTCTGGAAATTATGGAAATTGTATGGATTTATGTCAGGACACTCATTCACGAAGATCAGTTTCTATGCTGCGTTTGTTTGGATATCGTTCATGCATCATCCGGCATCAAATATTCTCATCTAGTGATTAAGCATCCGACTCTGCTACATTAACGGAGGAGTTGGACGAGTGTGGACGTAAATAGCACAAAGGCAAATACGTTCAGTAGAACTTAACAACAAGAGGTTGTTGGAGAATGAAGGAAAGATCAGCCGAAAGAAGTTACAGCCGGTTTAGAGGTTTAAGTGTTGCTGTTGTTACGACCACCGAATGTGTATTTCGGGGTAAAGATTGTGTGACTGACGTATAAGTAAAGAAATTCTGTGAAAAAAATAGACGTATTCAGAAACGCATGAAATAACTCAATGGAGACAATGACCATTTAAAATCAAATAACCGAGGGAAGGCCACAATCAATTTCTGGAAAATCATTAATCGAGGAGAAAGGTTAATGAGCAACCGGGTCCAAGAATAAAAGATGATGGTGAATAAGAAAGGAATTGCGTGAAGTTGGAGTGAACTTAATCATGACATTGATGAATTCTGATGGGCACAGGAAAGCTGCTCTGAAAGACGTGGGAGTTGATGTGAATTTGAGAATGGCGGCAGAATTACATTTCTTTAGCGTCACGAGTATCATGAAAAGATGAAGAGGAATGTAAGAGAATCACGTATGAACAGACTGACAATCAGATACTGTATTGTAGTGCTATCTGTGTGATTCAGTTCTTTTTTGGGAATAACAGGCATCAACTGTCAAGCAAAAGGTTTCTAAAGTGAAAATCATAAGTTATCCACTTTTGGACAGTAAGCTACAAAAAATGCTTGTAGTATAAAAGCTTAAAAAAATTCACACCGTCGTAATTAAATTGCTGTTAAAAAAATTCACATTTATATAAATAAACTCCATTATGTGTAATGCTCAAAACATAAATACAAAGAATTCCGAACACTCCTGAGTGTTTACGAAAAAAAATGTGTATTTTTTAATGAAAAAGTATTCAACAATGTTCGTGCAATGGACGAATGAAATTACAAAGTAAAACCAACGACTTCCACTTATTACACTAAAGTTGTGCTAGAACTTCTAAAGCAAAGGAAACGAATTTCAAGTAACCCTTTTCTCTTTTTTTTTTTTTTATTTCTGTCGAAGCACAAAATTATTTTCCGCTATGCAAAGATTTTCACTTCCAGTTTTCCTTGCAACAATTTTCAAATGGCGAAAATTTAGGTTCACGTTTTTTGGCCACGAGGAATGGAAATCCGCTGTAATGCAAATGCTCTCGGTACTTGTTCATCGTGCGCAGATTATTCTGAAGAAATAATTTCAAAAATTTAATATACTTAAAATCTATTACCAAGTCTCGGGCACTGCATTATATGGAATTAAAGAAAATGTCATAGATAAGAAAGTTTTTTCAAACTCTCTTCCTATTTCTATGTACATCTCACATCGTTGCGAACTGCCCACTCTCTCTCTCTCTCTCTCTCTCTCTCTCTCTCTCTCTCTCTCTCTCTCTCTCTCTCTCTAGTTATCTCGTCTGTTGCGATGTAGTTATGACCTGACTCAATTTCCTTCAATAATAAAGCTATTCGAATTACTGCAACAAAACTCCAATACAATGGCTTTAATTGACTTAAGACTAATATCATTCATGCTTCTGAGAAGTTGTCCTCTATTACGAATATTAGATTACAATATTCAATTTTAAAATTGCCACGAGTTGGAACTGATGGAAAATTTAACAAATTTTACGTAATTGTGTATCACTTGCTATTTTGTATGGGGAGGATCTCTCGGGCAAGTACTACCTGTAATTTCTGCTGACCTACCTGTAAAGACAACTTAGATCTTTTAATATCCTCTGACCCTTTGCTTGGTAGGTTTCAACACTTGATAAGTTATCGTGATGTAAAGTTAATTAAAATTTTGTGGTAGTTTATATAAAAATGTGATTTCTCATTTTATCATGATAATGAGAGAAAAATCTCCCTTAATTCTTATCTCCCAATGCGAGTTAAAATCATTATGAAATCTTTATGAAAATACAGGATATGATTCATTTGATAAAAATATTTATATCAAAGAGTTGTAAAATGCATGTTACAAAAAATGAGTCTACAAAACAGAAAACTCCATAATTGTAACCATGGAAACAGAGAGTTCTACCTCAGCTATGAAGAAACAGAATATTCCATGCAATATTATCAATGAATGCCAAAATCCTTTTTGTAGACAAGCTCAAAATATACAAACTCCTGTCAACGTGAGTGTTAAAAGGAAAAACTAATTACTGTAATATGCCATATTCCTACAATGAAGTACACATATTTCAAATTATTTCCAGACTGTGGAAATTAGTGCGTTACATAATTATTTCTATTGGCTATTTAGTAATAACCATCTCATAGTTAATTAACTGGAACTTTTATTAGTTAATAATCTGTTATATAACAGGAGTGAAAAACAATGTCGCGTGTCCATGTGGATTATAGGTGGGAACTGAGAGAACGAGATATTATTCTACGAAGAAGTGAATATGAAAATAACGGTTAATGAACAAACAGACGTCAGGATGGAGGCTGTTCGGAAAAGTACTTTTGCTTTACGCATGAGGGCAGTTATTTTTTAAACATTTTGATTTTCAGTCACTCTCCTGTTTTTCTGGAGGGATGGAGATATTATTCTGAACGTATCTTTTTTTGGTAAGGGGAAAAAATTAATGGTAATTCAAGTTTTACCTTTTCTTTTAGAGAACTTGCGAAAAGGAATATATTCATATTTATTCAGACGAAATTCCGTCGGGCACTTTTACTGGAAGTCTCGTGAATATTTTAGACTTTTCATTCAAACAGCGGAAGAAAACGGCAAACTTCATACTTTATGTAAACGCCTAAATGCAAATTTTCCACATCAAGTTTAGATCATGAGAATAAAACCAGAATGGAAGAGCTATTTGGTTTCCGTGATGAGTCAGGTATTGCATCTTGTTTGCTACAAATAATCAAATCATCAAATGATGATATTTTTTCTTATTTTTCTCTTGATAACTGGTAGTTTCGGAGGAAGGTAGTTATTGCAATTACATTTAAAGAAACCTTAAAAATAAGAAAGTCATATTTAATGACGAAATCGGATAGGACACAACATAAGTACATAAGATTGAAAGGCTACAAGGACTTCCTCAAATAAGCGTGGAAGTTTTGGCTGTTTTCTGACAAACTCCAACTTCTTCAATTAAAATAGGCTAACCTCCGAAGCTATAATTTCGCCTAACTTTATTGAAGTTATGCTTGTATAAAATTTACGCAAGGAAATATTTTATTATTGCAATTTCAGCGCACCTAAAGCAACGTCACTATCTGTACGTGAAGAGAGTAACACCTGGCATTCAAATTCAGGATGAAATTAGACAAAATTCTTCAACTTCATTCGTGCTAGACTTTGTATGCAAGTACTGTTCTTGAATACATAGAAGATTTTAACATCATTCCGTACTTTTATCTAATCAATTCAGTCATTACACATACATACCTCACACACTTCCACAGAGATCAAGTTAAAATCGATTTAATCAGATACCATATGATCAAGGAATAGGAGACAGGTATGTACTGCATAATCAGTCATTGCTATAGAAGATCACAGAACAACAGGCATCCAATACGTCTGCTATGACAAAGGTAATTAGCTGTTAAAACGCTATGAATGAAACTGGAGTCGATACAGGGACACACATCTAGTGTGTAACGGCCAATACATGACGGGAGACTGACCGGACAACAAGCCGTTAGATTTCCTGAGACAAGTCTCCTATCAATGTCCTAAAGGCTTAGGGACAGAAAAAACCCGTTGCCTTTCAGAAGGGCATGGGCGGCACCATATCAGTGGTCGACAGGCGACATTACAGCCATTAATAATTCTCTCCACAAGGAATAAAAATGGCTGAAAAGTTATAGTAAATCATTCTTTTTAAGGTACCGCTTAAAAAGAGACCAACAAAGTGCACATATGTAAACATTCATCATTCTTTTTGTATCATAAGTCGTTATCATTGGAAAAAAAAAAAAAAAAATGCGCCGAGTTTTCTGTGCATGCGTATAATGCTGTATGAAACTCTCAGCCATGGCCCAGAAACTCTCAACCGCAGCCCATGAAACTTTCAGGCACAGCCGGTGGTGGCCTCTGTTGTTGGCACCTGTACCGGTGCCAGACGCGTGATTATGGCTAACTTTAACCATCAATAAAATAAAAACTACTGAGGCTAGAGGGCTGCAATTTGCTATGTTTGATGATTGGATGGTGGATGATCAACATACCAATTTGCAGCCTCTAACCTAAGTAGTTTTTAAGATCTGAGGGCGGACGGACAGACAGACAAAAAGCCATCTCAGTAGTTTTCTTTTACAAAAAACTAAAAAGGAACACAATAAAAGAGTAAATTATTATTATTATTAAAATAGTTTAACCAGACCACTGACCTGATTAACAGCTCTCATATGGGTGGCCCGAAGGATTAAGATGAAATGGAGATAAAATAGTAAATAATCCTACAATGCTCTAACCGTTAAGTTGTCATAAGGTGACACTTCATTCTAGTGCAACTTTATTACTCAGTTTCATTTATATTCTATTCATTTATCTTATGTGTTCTTTTAAGTAGGAAAGTAACTCTTTTCTGAAACACTTTTAGCGTTCATTATTCCTCAATTTCTTCTAAATCGCATTAAATAATTTCTCTTCAATAATCACTTTTATCTCTGACTCTTTCATCTAATGTTAATTAAAATATAATCAATCAACTGACAATTCATTTTTACTTTCCCGAAGTTGTTCTTGCGCTACGAGAACTACTACCCCTAATCAATGAAAGCAAATTCAAGTGTTTTGTTACATATACATATGTATATGTATGTATGTATGTATATATATATATATATATATATATATATATATATATATATATATATATATATATATATATATATATATAATATAAATATATTTATAATAATTTAATATAAATATATTTTAATAATTTGCTTAATTTTTATTCGTGGCTTTTAAGTAAATTTGTTCAGTTAATTTAATTTTCGTTTTATGCCACAAGAAAAATTGGTTAAGGTTCTTCTCGCTCTTACCGAGGGTTGTTAATATTTCAGTGGTACCGCTCCCCTGAGAGTTGTTTGTTCTCTTTTCATGTAATTATTTGGCTGGATGCTTCTTTGGTGGTTTCCTGCTCGTTTCCTCACGTTTTGTGGGGACCGGTGGGTGAGGGTGAAGACAGTGTGTATTCGGCTTCTTAGCGTGGAGGTTTCGCTGACCATATTGCTGCAGGACGTCAATACGCTGGGGATTTAAGGCTCTGCTGCATTTTGAGGCCTCCTTTTTCCCCGTATTACGGACGAAATAGCTTTCTTTCCTTTATGCCTGAAGACGCTACTGCAGCTTCAAACCTGCCGTTTACTGAGAGGCATCTCCTGTGCCCTGGTCAGGCGCCCGTCCTGTGTGTTGTGGAGGGCACTGCTTGGGCTCCCCTTTATCTACGTCCCGCATCTCTGGTCTCGCCTATTGAACTTGGGAGGACACCCGGGTTTTTTCCCTGGTCCTGCGTGCCTTCCGTCATTGACCTCCGGAGTCTCCTGATTCTCTGTTGATAGCCGGTAAGGATATCAAATGAGTTGATTCTTGAGTTCACGTTTCTGACGCGGGTCAGTGTATCCTCCGGTGGCTTCAAATCCCTTGTGACTCCGGGACCGTTTTTGGACAGCCATGTGCGTGGCGATACCGCTTGTATAAATCAAATTCTTCGTTCAACCACCTTGGTGTTAGGTCAATTGTATCATCTATGTCAACGAGTAATTTATTTGGTGTTAGGTCAGCTGTATCATCTATATTAACAAGTGATTTGTTATGTATGTTAATATTTTGGGTATTTGTATAATCTAGGATAAAGGTTCTTTCCCCCTTTCATTGTCTTCTACTCAAGTTTTCAGGGCTTTCCGGAAATAGGTGGTTTTCCTTCCTCCTCCTCCTCGAGACTGTCTCTTTGACTATCATGTGAAAAGGGAATTTTAGGTAGGGATTTTTTGTACACCTTTAATCAGTTATTTTTGTGGGTTTAGGTTACGATTTATTTGTAATAAATACCGTACTTAAGTTTGTTTATCATTTTCGTTATCCATTTTGAGTGTCATTGCTGTGTTTTTCACTGTTTGGTGATCTTGCCCCTTAGCCTTGAATTTAACCTTTGTGCCACTGATCCTAAAATGAAAAGAGGCTGCTCATACTACTTATAATTCTTTTAATAGTTGTGAATAACGTTCATTACAATATATATGTTATAAACATAAATATATATATATATATATATATATATATATATATATATATATATATGTGTATGTGTGTGTGTATATGTGTAATATGTGTGTATACAGTGTGTGTATATATATATATATATATATATATATATATATATATATATATATATATATATATATATATATATATATATATATATATATATACATACACATACACGTCTTTCTATCCTTCATAATCAAAAACTACTGAGACGTTCTTCCAGCATTAATTTCCCTCCTTATAGATGAAAACGTTCACCAAATATTTATCCATCCCCACTCCCCTTCTATTCATTACATTTAGGCGCCTACTTCACTAAATCCAAGCACTATTTACCCTTAATCAGCGTTCCTTTTCCCCAAGCACGTACAAAATCCCATTTTCTTTTCTCTCAAACTCTATAAGCAACCGCACCAAAAGCAATTTTTGTTTCATTTATGAAAATTTTCTCGTCGATTCTTCGCAAGAGAATATACAAAGAAGAATGAGTTGACTGTAATTTCGAAGAAAAATGAAGAAAAAATATTATTTTGTATTGAAAATGAATTCGTGCTATTCCCATTAAAATGTCATTGTGAATGGAATTAGCTGAGACAAAATAATTTCTGCTCAGGGCAAAAAGTTTGTAGTAATTTGGTAATTGGTAAAGAAGGGGCGAAATCTTCCAAGATCCAAAAATAATGAAAGAAGACAGTGAATTATTACAGAGGGGACGATTTTGTCGTTGGAAAAAGAATAGCAAGATAGTGCCAGGAAGAAAACACTACAATGTACACCATGAAGGGGAAAGTCGAGAATGATAGAAAATAAAACTGACGAAGAAAATAAAAGATAGAACAGAAAAGTAAATACATAAAAGAACAGTAGATTTCCAAGAACCATCAACGGCAAATGTCCCAAGTGCTTTCTTCAAAGTACATTCTGAGAAATGTGAAGACGGTTGATTTCCATCAAGTAAAATGAAGGAAGTGATGGTTTCTTTTCCATTTTCAGACCATCTTAGAAAAGGAGGTACTTTTGAGAGAGTGAAGATGTGTCTATAAAAAAAAAAGGAGTGCCTTTCTTTAAAAGAGGTCAGACAATAAATATCTCTTTAACTATTGAACAGGTCTCAGGAGAAGTCACTGATACTCAACGAGGAAAAAGTATACATAATGTAAGAAGCATTGCCAATTAAATGAAGAAAGGTGCTGAAGAAATTGACAAAAAATCGATATTTATTTTTTAGATGGTTTGACAAATTAAAGGATATCTCCTCAAGTCACGTTTATAAAAACCTTAACAGTGAGACACTAGACTGCATTACGAGAGAGCAGACAGAAATAAATGTAATATCTTTGCTTATCGGGGCATCGAAATTGGTTATGTTTCCACCCCTAAGTAAAGCCAAAAGGAAAGGAAATAGAAAGCTGGGGAAACGAAGAGAGGCAGTTAAGAGAAGACGATTATACGTCATTTGGAGGGGGGGGAAGAGATTAATTTGTCTGAGTCTTACTATTAGTGATCTGATAAAAAAAAAAACTGAACAGCGTTTAGTATTTTAGCGACTGTAGGAGCTGACAATTAGGATTACAGGAGTGTCCGTTCTTACAGGAAAGGTGAATGTTTTCCACAAGGGAATAAATACGGTTTAGAAAAAATGAGAAAGAGAAGACACCGCACAAAAATCGACTCGTCAGCAAATTCGTTCAGACTTTCAGTTGTACACATCACTGCAAAATAACTGAACAGCATTGTTGACAGTAACAAGGATTTTCATGATTATAACTTCATGAGTGTTACAATGCCATATGAGGCACAGACCTCAGTGTCAGAGTCTGTATATGAAATTTATCTGCCACCTTTCATTTTCATCAGCTCTTCATTCAAGCTTTTTAATTCACTTTTGCCCAATCTACCTGAGAAGTAGTAGTGGCATTGTGGAAAAAATACTCATATATTATGATTAATGACCTAACCATACTTTTTAAACCGCCATTTATGATCTATAATTAATTCTTACCTAGCAAATGCTCGTTAGCGCTCGCATTTGCTAGTTCCCATATCCGTACCATACCCATAGGCTACCAATACCCATATCTGTATCAGGGGGAGGGGATGGGGAGGAAGGGGGAGGGGAGTGGAGGGACACACACACAGAAAGGCAGCCAAGAAAATTAATATAATAGAAGGGGAAGGGGAGGGACACACACACACACAACACGCGCAGAAAGGCAGCCAAGGAAATTAATATAATGGATGTAAGAGAAGAAATTGAGAAAACAATATAAAAACTGAAATTTAAAGATTAGATAATAAGAAAGTTTTAATTTGCTCTTACACAACAATTATGGAAACAAGCCATATGTATTCACTTTTGGTGTTTGTATTAAGTGGATTAAAATTACTGTTTATTAGGAGTAAAATTTATAAATAAAGGTAGTCATTTCAAAATAATTAAAAATAAAAAAAAAGTGGCGATTATCACATTTATTCATTTCTAGAGTAGGCACCATTTAGAATAAGTCATTTTAAAAAGCCTATAGCGACATGTTACTGTTAATGCCTGGGTATTTGATAAAGATCATTATTCCACACATACACATATAGAGCTTAGTATTGCGTACTACCAGAGACTGGTAAGTGTAGCGTCAAAGCTAGCCAACTGGAAAACCAAATATCTTCAGCAAACAAGTATCCTTTTGAACGCAATCCTTTTTGGATAGGAATGTCAATACACCGTCGGCAAATTAAGAAAACTGGATGGATTTATGTCAGGACGCTCATTCACGAAGATCAGCTTCTATGCCGCGTTTGTTTGGATGTCGTTCATGCATCATCCGGCATCAAATATTCTCATTTAGGGATTAATCATCCGACTCTGCTATTTTAACGGAGGAGTTGGACGAGTGTGGGCGTAAAATGCACAAAGGCAAATATACGTTCAGGAACATTTGAGCATCAAGAGGTAGTCGGAGTATGAGGTCTGAAGGTTTAAGAATGTTGTTACGACCACCGAATGTGTATTTCTGGGTGAATATTCTGTAACTGAGACATAAAGTAACGAAAAAATCTGTAAAAAAATCGACGTACTAAGAAAGACAAAAAATGACTCGTCGAGACAATGATCATCTTATATCAAAGTAACCGAGGGATTACCACAAACAATCTTCAGAAAAACAAAAATCGCGGAAAAAGGTTAATGAGCAAATGCTTCCAAGAATGAAAGATGATGGATAAGAGAGTTTAAGAGAGAAAGCAATTGCGTGAAGATGAAGTGAACTTAATCATGAGATTGATGAATTCTTAAGGCCAAAGGAAAGCTGCTCTGAGAGACGTAGGAGTTGATGTAAACTTGTCAGGTGTTTCATGAAAAGATGAAGAGTGCAAAAGAATCAGGTATTAATGAAATAACTAGTCAGATGTTGTATTATTGTGCGATTTGTGAGATTTAGATCTTGTTTGGGAATGGAATGCATAACCTTTAAACGAAAGGTTCCTGAAGTGAAAATCATAACTTTTTAAAAATATATATAGGGTACAGCATACAATACTAAAAAAAATTACAACATTAAGATAAAATTCTGCATACAATACTAAAAAAAAATTACAACACTGAGATGAAATTGTTGCTGATTGAAAAAAATCAAAATTATGTAAACAAACTATAATATTTGTAAATGCTAGAAACTTAAAACAAAGCGTACAATTGACCGGTGTTCCTCCTGATGCTTAAGTTAAAAAAATGTGGATTTTTTTTAATCAACAATAGCATTCAATAGTGGGAGTGCAATGGACGGAGGAAATTACGAAGTAACATTAATGACTTTCGCTATTATCACGCTAAAGCTGTGTCTGAGCTTCTAAACAAAAGGAAACGAGTTTCAAGTAACCCTTTCTCTCTTTTTGTATCTCTATCGTAGCACAAAATTATGCAAAGATTTTCACTTCCAATTTACCTCGCAACAATTTTCAAATGACGAAAATTTAGGTTCACATTTTTCGGTCAGGAGGAATAGATTTCCGCTGTAAAGCAAATGCTTTGGGTTGTTGTTTGTAATACCGAATGTTGAAAACTGCATTTTATGGAATTTAAGAAATGCTTCAGACAACAAAATTTCTTTTGACACTTCCTCTTTCAATGTATATCCCACACTGTTACACAGAAAGATTACTTTGTTTTCATTCAAATTCTCTCTCTCTCTCTCTCTCTCTCTCTCTCTCTCTCTCCCTCTCTCTCTCTCTCTCTCTCTCTCTCGTTATATATGCTCCTTCTTCTCCTCCTCCTCCTCCTCCATCACTCTGCAAATTTTTCAAGTTATATTTGTCATTCTTTTCATTGACATATCTCGCTTTTGCTTCACTGGGTTTTTTCTACATTCTTCTTCCCGTCCTAATTCTTTTCTATTTTTCGTCCACTGCAATGTAGTCATGACTGAATCTAAATACCAGTTTCTGTTACCTTGAATAATAAAACTATTCAAATTAATACAGCAACAATTCAACGCAATGGTTGTAATCAATTTAAGACTAACATCATTCACGCTTCAGAGAAATTTGTCACTATGTCAGATATTAGATTACAATATTCAATCTACAAAATGCCATGAGTCTGAACTGATAAAGTCAAAATAGTTCAATGTAATTGCACCTCACTTACCACTTTGCATAGGGAGACAGGGAGGAATTCCCGGGCAATTACCGCCTGTAATTTCTGCTAACCTACCTGTAAAGATAATTGAGCATCTTTTAATACCCTCTGACAGTGTGCTTGGTAAGTTGCAGCACTTGATAAGTTATTCGTGTTGCAAAATTAACTAAAGTTTTGTCGTAGTTAATATGAAAATGCGACATCTCATTTATCATGACAATGAGAAAAATCTGCTGTGTTAATACTCATGTCTCAATGTGAGTGAAAATCATTATGAAAATAAAGAAAATGATTCATTTTATAAAAAAACTGATCTCATAAAAATATAAACTGCATGTTACAAAATATGTGTCTACAAAATACAAAAGTCCTCAATTGTAACCAGGGAAACACTGATTGAAAATCAACATGGAGAAACAGAACATTCCATGATATATTTTCAAGGAACGTCAAAATATTTTTTTTATAACCTGACTCAAAATATACAAATTTCTGCTGGTCTGAATGGTAAACAAATAATAATTACAGCAATATGCCTTAATACTACATTATGCTCGAATTTACTCGCAGACTAGTAATTAATGGGTAATGTAATTCTTTATACTGGCTATTGAGTAATAACCATCTCATAGGTAATTAATTGTGACTTATAGTCAATAACCTGTTCTATAACAGGAGTAAAAAATAATGTCGAGTGCCCGTGAGGATTACTGCTGAAAATTGAGAGAGCGAGAAGAATCCAGCCCAGTGAAAATTGTTAGTGCAAGGAAGCTGCACGCTTGGGCACTTAGTGAAATAGGGTGAAAAGGAGAAAAAAAAAAATTCAGCAGAGGAATAGAGGGTTAACGGTTAGGGAGAATTTAATGGAAAGACTGAAAGGAGGTTGGATGAATATAAAAGAAACTCATGCGTTTTTTGGTTTTTCTTTGCTTTTAAACTTTTTAGCAGGAAGTAATAAAGGCAGACATATTTAATCCGACTTTAGAGAGCAAGAGGAAATGAAAAAGATTAATTTTTGAGGAACCTTAACTTCTGTTTTGTTGGTTGGGGATTTGGCTTAGGTACAGGATGTTGCGTGATGTGAAGGATAAAAATATGAGAGAGAGAGAGAGAGAGAGAGAGAGAGAGAGAGAGAGAGAGAGAGAGAGAGAGAGAGAGAGAGAGAGAGAACACACAAACTGACATACGGACAGACAGTGAATAATGTTGAAAACATTCTCTTAATTTGGGAAAGTGTAAAAACCAAGCTGAAATAACAAGTATTGGTTTATTTCATGGAGAAACGTATGGAAAACATAACTTGATGAATTCTCTGGCGTCAATGTGTGAGAACAGAACAGCACCTCAGATCATAATCTGACTGAAGTGAAAACAATACAAAAAATACCAAGAGAGATAAAATATTTGAGATATATTTATCATGCCCTATGAGAGCTGATCGTCAGCTCAGTGGTCTGGTTAAACTATTTTAATAATAATAAAGGGGCGTCAAGGATTGTAAATAAAAGTGTGATGTTTAGGAAGAAAAAATAAAAGTAGACGAGAAAACAGATAGGAAAAGGTGTTTAACAAAGCAAAAGTGAAGATTTAAAGAAAACCTGAAGTAAAGGAACCGGGGATGAAAAGTAAGAAAATAGCGAGAATGCAGAGAGAGAGAGAGAGAGAGAGAGAGAGAGAGAGAGAGAGAGAGAGAGAGAGAGAGAGAGATTAAATTACAAGAGCATATTCCTTTAATTTACGAAAAATGACAGCAAGAACTTTTGAGAGAAAGATATTGCTCTAAGAAGAAGTGAATAAGACGATAAAGGTGAATGAACAAACAGACGCATGAGGGCAATTATTTTATGACTTTTTAAAATACAGTAATTCTTATTTCTTGATGGGATACAGATATAATACTAGATGCATATTATGGTAAAGGAGAAAAGTGGATGGAAATTTAAGTTTTACTTTTCCTCTTTGAAAACTTGCGAAAAGGGTTATGTTCATATTTATTCAGATGCAATCCGTCGAGCACTGTTACTCGAAGTCTCGTGAATATATCAGACTTTTCATTCAAACAGGAAGAAAACGGCAAACTTCATACGTTATGTAAACGTCTAAATGCAAATTTTCCACATCAAGTTTTGTTCATAAGAAAAAGTCAGAAAGGAGGAGTAATTTGGTTTCAAGGAAGGGTGAGGAATGTCGTCTTGTCTGCTACAAATAATTAGATCATCAAATAACAGTTTTGTTCTAATTACTTGTCTCTTGTTTGGTAGTTTTGGAAGGAAGGTAGTTTTGCAAGTTTTGTTTAGTAAATAAATAATAATAATAATAATAATAATAATAATAATAATAATAATAATAATAATAACAGTGAATAAAAGTGTTCAGTGAGGGAAACATTCTTTACTCCAGATACAATTGAATTAAGAAAAATTTCTTCTATTCGTTATACTAAAGTAAAAACTAAGAAATGGAGAAAAGGACAGGTCAGCATTAATACTCTGCGAAGGAATGGAATAAGAGATTCATCATCATCAATACCTAATTAAGGAAAGGAAGTTTTACTCTTGCTGTTTACGGCATTAATCTTCCAAAAGGAGTCTGAGGAAAGACAGCACTGAGGAAAATCCTCCAGAAATATTTCAGAAATATCGAAATTTCAAAAAATCCGCAGAGCTAAAACCCCCTTATATTACGAGCTGCTTCAAGAACAAGAGCCCGTGCTGGCATAAGACCAGCTCAATCGACAACAACAATAACAACTTCCGAAAGACACAAGAAGAAGGAAGTTGATGATAAGAAAGACTCTTATGACTTGTGTGTTGTAACTTTGAAACTATGGCTGGCATGATTCTTACTATTCCAGGTACACGTAATAAACTCTCGGTTTCATCTTTTATTGCCGAAATCACTGAATTACAGCCGAATGGGAACAGGCAATTTTCAAAATCTCAGTCAAGTACGAAGTCAATTTTTCCATCTTTATTCCCTCACCAAGAATTAAACGAAGGCATTAAATGTCACTGGACTAATCATTTTAAAATGTCGCCTGCTTGACCGCGAGAAGTCATGATTGTTTGCAGTCAACGGCTATTTCATTGACACACAGAGACAATATTAATTCTGGTGTGACGTCACAGTTTATAATAGATGGGTATATACGAGAGGATTAGATTTACCTTTGTAGTCTGCAATTGTAAACATTTTATATGATTCATATTAAATACTATACAGTAATTATCTTCAGATTTCTGTAAACTAGACCACAAGGAGTGCTGATTATCCTGAAAAACTCTTACCAATTATAATTTTTTTTTCAAGAGAGCTCAGATGCCAGGTCACAAAACTTCTCAGATTGGTTTTGATGGCCAACGAAAATATATAGACAATTTCTAGTTACAATGGGTTAATCACATAATGTACTTTGTTGAACGTATCAGAACATGTTCAGAGTTCATTTCAAACGGGAATGGGATGTTTGGCTGCCAGACATAGTACCCATTTTAACCGATGATGCTCGGGGTGAAAATTTGAGAGAAAAGTCCAATTACATTAAATGATGCTCAAAAGATAAACAAACAAAAAACGGACAGGAAACATTTACACAAGTAGATACGACTTAAAGGTTATAAATATTGCCTGAAATGGGACGAGCCAACTAAAGTAATCTTCTGCGAAGCTATTTATCATAAAGCTATGACGAAGTCATATTGAATGAAATTTACACCCGGTAGTCTTTTCGCTTTGCAATTTGAGCACACTTGGTAGATGATTTTCAAATCTACGATGAAATTACTCTTGGACAGATTTTACATCTGATTCTGTGGACAATAAGTATCCAGGTAATGTTCACGGATACATGATCAATATCCTTCAAATCAATCTTCACACAATAAAACACACCCACTTGTGCAGAGGTCAGGTTAAAAACGATATAATCAGATACGATATGATCAGGTAATGAGAGACAGGTAAGTACTGCATAATTAGTCACTGCTATAGATTACAGAACAAAAGAATCCAATATGTCTGCTATGACAAACGTAACTGTTGTTAAAATACTATGAATGAAAATTAAGTCGATACAGGAAACACGCACCTGATGGAGAGCTATAATTTATAGTGGTATGTAACGGCCAGTGCATAGCAGAAGATCGCTGGGACAAGAGGCTTTGAATTCGTTAAGAAAGATTAGCTCCCTCGGAGACAACTCTCCTGTCAGAGGCCCTAAAGGCTTATGGGAGGGATGACCGTTGCCACTTAGAAGGCTTAGGTGGTACCATAGTAGCGGTAGACAGGTGGCATTAAAGCTATTAATGACACTCTTTCATAAGGAATAAAAATTTCCTGGAAAATGATTATGCATAATGTTTTTCAAGGTAACATTGATAAACGGAACAACTAACTGTATATGTAAGTATATATGAAAACATTAATCGTTCTTTTTGCATCATAAACTCGTTGTAAACAGAAGAATAGGGAACACAAAAAATAAAAAAATAGCCCTGCCATGCTCTGGTTGTTCAAATATCAAAAGGTGACACTTTGGTCCAATGCAACTTTATCACTGTTCCACTTTCATTTTAATTGTCCTATAAGTTATTTTAGTCCGCACTCTTTTCAAAAACAATTTTATTACTCTTTGTTTCTCAGTTTTTTCAAAACTGCATTACATAATTTCTCTGCAATAATCAGTCTTTTCTCTCTAACCCGTAAATCTAGTGTAATTAACAAATAATCTAATGAAAACTCTTTTTACTTGCCCAATGTTGTTCTTTAGCTATTAGAACTAATACCTCTTAATGACAGGTAAAAATTTAGATATATTGTTAATATACACAAACGCACACACACATTTAATATATATATATATATATATATATATATATATATATATATATATATATATATATATATATATATATATATATATATATATATATATTATATATATATATAATATATTTATATATATTATATATATATATATATATATATATATATATATATATATATATATATATATATATATATATATATTATATAAATATTTTTTATTCTGTATGGTGCCAAACTACCAAGATTCTCTTCCAGCATGAATTTCCTTCCCACCTAAATGGTATCCTCCTCATTCATTGTAGATGAAAATTCCCCCCAAAATCTCTCCATCCTCTTTCCCCTTCTATTCATTACATATAGGCATCTACTTCATTACACCAAAGCACCATTTACTCTTAATCAGCGTTCCTTTCCCCCTCAAATACTACCAAATATAAAATCCCATTTTCTTTCCCCTGAAACTCTCTAAGCAGCCGCACCAAAAGCAATTTTGATTTCATTAAAGATAATTATCTTGTCGAGTCTTCTCAAGTGAACATACGGAGAAGAATGAGCTGACTAGATTTTCGAAAAAAAGAGAAGAAACAAATATATGTTGATTGAAAGGGAATTCGTGCAATTACCATTAAAACGTTATCACAAAATAATGTCTACTCAGAGTATAAAAAGAAAAATTTAGAGAAATGTATTAAATGGTAAGGAAATAATTCAATCTTCCAAGAACCAAACATAATTAAGGAAAACAGAGAATTATTACAGAAGGGACAATTTTATCTTCGGCAAAAGAACGATAAAAAGAGAACAAATGCTAGGAACAAAACACTATATTGTACACCATAAAGGGGAAAGTCGAGAAAGCGAGAAAGAGAAATTGACAAAGGAAAATAGAAAGGTACAGAAAAGCAGATACAAGAGAGCACTCAATCTCAAAGAATCAAAGACTAGTTGCAAGATGCTTTCTTAAAACTGAATTCTGATAAATATGAACACAGCTGATTTCTATTAAGTAAAATGAAAGAAGCGATGGTTTCTTCATCAGTTTACGACCACGTCAGAGATGACAGGACTCTTCCCTAAGCTCAACAGATCATTGAATAAGACACAACCACTAAAAGAGACAGAAGAGTACCAATATCTTCAGAAGAGGTTTGAAGAAAGATCAGCTGAATTTACAGACACATAATATCTTTTATTCTATCCCAACCGCATTAAAGTCATTGATACTCAGAGAAAAATGGTATTTAGAATGAGGAAAGATGCTTGAGACACTAACACAAAATATATAATTTTTTTTAGATGCTTGACACGTTAAAATATAAGCTCTCATTGAGACACGTTTAAAGAAACCTGAACAGTGTAAATACTAACAGAAGTGAGAGACTAGATTGCATCACGAGAGCATACAGAAACATATGTAATATCTCTCCTTATGAGGCATCGAAAATGGCTATGGCCTGGAGCTCCATTCAGTAGCGCTGACAAGAGTCAAACCACACGGCAAGGAAATGGAAACCTGCGGAAACGACCAGTGGCAGTTAAGGACAAAACGATCATGTGCCTTTAAGATCGGGGGATATGAATCCCAACTGTTTGAAACACTGTAAATCATGAAGAACGTTTATTATTTTAGTGACTGTATAAGCTGGGGATTGGAATTAAAACAGCCTCTTTTCTCACAGGAAAGGCTGGACAGGTGAATGTTCTCTAGAAGGGAAGGAGTATGGTTTATTTGTCAAGAGACAGAGAAGACAATATACGGGCGCTAGCACGTCAGGAAGTTCCTTAGGGAACTGATCCGGAACGCTTTCATTTGTACACATCACAGCAAAACAGTTAAACATTCTTGTTAACAGTAATAAGTATTTTGACGGCTATAACTTTATGGATGTATATTGCCATGTTAGTCACAGGCCTAAGTGCCAGTGTCTGTCGTCTTTCATTTTATATTTATAATTCATAACATTAATGAACTCTTTAAGAATATTTGAGCGATCTATCTGGGAAGTTAGTGGCATTGTAGACTGAATACTCATACTATGAGTAATGGCATATGCATAATTTTAAACCACATTTGGGATCTATTGTTAATGCTTAATACAGAAGCAACCGAAAAACTGTAAAACAAATCTAAGTTTTTAATCTAAAATACATCAGCTTTAATTTGCTCTGATATATAAATCCTTGAAACAAGACGTAACCGTTCATCACTTGTTCGTATTTAAAGGATTAAAATTTTTGTTTATGAGGAGTACAATTTAAAATGTAATTGGCCATGTTAGCGTAATTAAAAATTAAAATGGTGGACTTGTTAGATATGCATATTACAGCATTTATTCAGTTCTAGAGTAGACCTGGGTATCTGATTAAGATCGTCATCACATAAACACAAATACACAAAGAGCGCTTACCAGTGAGCAGGACCAAAGACTGGCAAGTGTAGCGTAAACGCTAGCCAACTGGAAAACGAAATATCCTCAGCACACGAGTATCCTTTTGAACGCAATCCTTTTTTGGTTGAGGAATGTCAATACACCGTCGGGAAATTATGAAAATTGGATGGATTTATGTCAGGACGCTCATTCACGAAGATCAGTTTCCATGCCGCGTTTGTTTGGATGTCGTTCATGCATCATCCGGCATCAAATATTCTTATTTAGGGATTAATCATCTGACTCTGCTACTTTACCGGAGGAGTTGGATGGTTGTAGACGTAAATAGCACAAAGGCAAATACGTTGAGTAGTACTTAAACAGCCAGAGGTTGTTCGAGAATGAAGGAGAGATCAGCAGACAGAAGTAAAAGCAGGTTTGAAGGTTTAAGAATGTTGCTGTTGCTACAGCGACCGAATGAGTATTTCAGGGTAAAGATTGTGTAACTGAGACACAAGTAACGAAAAATTTTGTGGAAAAAATCGACGTACTGAGAAAGAGATAAAATGACTCATCGAGACAACGATCATTTTAAATCAAAATAACTGAGGGATCACCACAAGCAATTTTCAGTAAAACAAACATCGCAGAAAAAGGTTAATGAGCAAATGCTTCCAAGAATGAAAGATGAGGAATAAGAGAGTTTAAGATAGAAAGCAATTGCGTTAAGATGGAGTGAACCTAATCATGAGATTGATAAATTCTGAAGGCCAAAGGAAAGCTGCTCTGAAAGACGTGGAACTTGATATAAATTTGTAAGGTGTTTCATGAAAAGATGAAGAATGTAAAAGAATCAGGTATTAATGAAATAACTAGTCGGATGTTGTATTATTGTGCGATTTGTGTGATTTAGACCTTGTTTGGGAATGAAAGGCATAACCTTTAAACGAAAGGTTTCTAAAGTGAAAATCATAATAGTTATCCACATCTGGACAGGAAGCTAAAAACATTTTTAAAATATATAAGGGTGCAGCATGCAATACTAAAAAAAATTACAACATTCAGATAAAATTCTGGATACATTACTAAAAAAATTGAAAACATGGAATTCTAATGATTAAAAAATGTAAAATATGTAAATAAACTGTATTATTTGTAAATGGAAGAAACCGAAAACAAAAACATACAACTGACCGGTGTTCCTCGTGATGTTTAAGTTAAAAAATGTGGATTATTTTTTATATACAATAGCATTCAATTGTGGTAGTACAATGGACGGAGGAAATTACAAAGTAACACTAATGACTTTCGCTCTTATCACACTAAAGCTGTGTCTGAGCTTCTAAACAAAAGGAAACGAGTTTCAAGTAACCCTTTCTCGTATTTTTTTTCTTTTATTTCTATCGTAGCACAAAATTATGCAAAGATTTTCACACTTCCAATTTGCCTCGCAACAATTTTCAAATGACGAATATTTAGGTTTATATTTTTCAATGAGGAGGAATAGATTTCCGCTGTAAAGCAAATGCTTTGGGTGGTTGTTCACCGAATAAATAGTTTCACAACTAAATGTTTAAAATGTAATACCGAATGTTGAAAACTGCATTTTATGGAATTTAAGAAATGCTTCAGACAACAAAATTTCGAAATTTTGACACTCTTCCTCTTTCATTGTACTGTATGTCCCACACTGTTACACAGAAAGATTACTTTCTGTTTTCATTCATATTCTCTCTCTCTCTCTCTCTCTCTCTCTCTCTCTCTCTCTCTCTCTCTCTCTCTCTCTCTCTCGGGTTATGTATGCTTCTCCTTCTCCTCCTACTCCTCCATCACTCTGCAAATTTTTCAGGTTATATTTGTCATTCTTTTCATTGACATATCTCGCTTTTGCTTCACTGGGTTCTTTCTACATTCTTCTTCCCGTCCTGATTCTTTTCTATTTTTCGTCCACTGCAATGTAGTATCACTGAATCTAAATACCTGTCTCTATTTCCTTGAATAATAAAACTATTCAAATTAATACAGCAACAATTCAACGCAATGGCTGTAATCAATTTAAGACTAACATCATTCACGCTTCAGAGAAATTTGTCACTATGTCGGATATTAGATTACAATATTCAGTCTGCAAAATGTCGTGAGTCTGAACTATAAGTCAAAATAGTTCACTGTAATTGCGCCTCACTTACCACTTTGCATAGGGAGGAATTCTCGGGCAATTAACACCTGTAATTTCTGCTAACCATCTTTTAATGCCCTCTGACAGTGAGCTTGGTAAGTTGCGGCACTTGACAAATTATTCGTGATGCACAATTAACTAAAGTTTTGTCGTAGTTAATATGAAAATGTGATATCTCATTTATGAGAGAAAATCTGCTGTGTTAATTCTTATGTCTCAATGTGAGAGAAAATAATTATGAAAATACAGGAAATGATTCATTTTTTAATAATACTGATCTCATAGAGATGTAAACTGCATGTTACAAAATATGTGAGTCTGCAAAACAGAAAAGTCTTCAATTGTAACCAGGGAAACACCGATTGAAATTCAACATGGAGAAATAGAACATTCCATGATATACTTTTAAGGAATGTCAAAATACTGTTTTTTATAACCAAGCTCAAAATATACAAATTGCTGCTTACATGAATGGTAAACGAAAATCTAATTAGAGCAATATGCCGTAATACTACAGTATGCTTGAATTTACTCGCAGACTGTAGTAATTAATGGATAATATAATTATTTCTATTGGCTATTTAGTAATAATCATCTCATAGGAAATTAAGTGTAACTTATGGTTGATAACCTGTTCCATAACAGGAGTAAAAAACACTGTCGTGTGCCCGTGAGAATTACTGCTGAAAATTGAGAGAACGAGAAGAATCCAGCTCAGTGAAAATCGTTAGTGCAAGGAAGCTGCACGCTTGGGCACTTAGTGAAATAGGGTGAAAAGGAGAAAAAGTACAAATTCAGCCCAGGAACAGAGGGTTAACGGTTAGGGAGCAATTAATGGAAAGACTGAAAGGAGGTTGGATGAATATAGAAGAAACTAATCCTCTTTTGATTTAATTTTGCTTTTAAACTTCGTAGCAGGAAGTAATTAAGGCAGACACTTCTAATCCGACTTTGGAGAACAAGACGAAATGGAAAGATTAATTTTTCGAGGCATCTTAACTTCTGTTTTGTTGGTTTGGGATTTGGCTTAGGTACAGGATGTTGCGTGATGTGAATGACAAAAATACGAGAGAGAGAGAGAGAGAGAGAGAGAGAGAGAGACACAAATTTGGAAAAGAGCAAAAAACAAGTTTATTTAATAGAGAAACGAGTGGAAAACAACCTGATGAATTCAGAGGCGTCAATATATGAGAACAGAATAGCACCTCACCTCATAATCTGGCTGAAGTGAAAACAATGCAAAAGGTACCAAGAGAGATAAAATATCTGAGATATTCAACACTGTATCCAAGGGGTGTCAAGGAGTGTAAATAAAAGTGTGATGTTTAGGGAAGAAGAATAAAAGCAGACGAGAAAATAGACAAGAAAAGGTGTTTAACAAAGCAGAAGTGAAGATCTAAAGGAAACCTGAAGTAAAGGAACCGTTAATGAAAAGTAAAGAATAGCCAGAATAAGAGAGAGAAGAGAGAGAGAGAGAGAGAGAGAGAGAGAGAGAGAAGAGAGAGAGAGATAAAATCACGAGCATATTCCATTAATTTACGAAAAATGACAGCAAGAACTTTTGAGAGAAAGATATTGCTCTAAGAAGAAGTGAATAAGACGATAAAGGTGAATGAACAAACAGACGCATGAGGACAATTATTTTATGACTTTTTAAAATACAGTAATTCTTATTTCTTGATGGGATACAGATATAATACTAGATGCATATTATGGTAAAGGAGAAAAGGGGATGGAAATTTAAGTTTTACCTTTCCTCTTTGAAAACTTGCGAAAAGGGTTATGTTCATATTTATTCAGATGCAACGCCGTCGAGCACTGTTACTCCTGTTTTCATTCAAACAGGAAGAAAACGGCAAACTTCATACGTTATGTAAACGTCTAAATGCAAATTTGCCTTATCAAGTTTTGTTCATAAGAAAAAGTCAGAAAGTAGAAGTAATTTGGTTTCAAGGAAGGGTCAGGAATGTCGTCTTGTCTGCTACAGATAATTAGATCATCAAATAATAGTTTTTGTTCTAATTACTTGTCTCTTGATAACTGGTAGTTTTTGCAAGTTTTGTTTAGTACATAATAATAATAATAATAATAATAATAATAATAATAATAATAATAATAATAATAATAATAATAATAATAATAATAATAATAATAATAATAATAATAATAATAATAATAACAAAGTGGTGTGACCGTAGTGAGGAAAATATTCTTTACTCCAACTAAAATTGAATTAAGGAAAATTACTTCTATTCGTTAAACTAAAGCAAAAACTAAGAAACGGAGTAAAGGACAGGTCAGAGATTCATCATCATCAATACCTAATAAGGCTACGGAAGTTTTACTCTTGCTGTTCACGGAGATTAATCCGTATTCCAAATGGCACTGAGGAAAGACCGCAACGAGAATCTTTCAGAAATATCGAAATTTCGCTACAAGATCCACAGAGATAAAACCCCTGATATTGCGACCTGCTTCAAGAACAAGAGCCCGTGCTGGCATAAGACCAGCTCAATCGACAACGACAATAACAACTCCTGAAAGGCACAAGAATAAGGAAGATGATAAGAAAGCCTTCATTTAAAGCGTTCACGCACAGGACAAGATATCTTTCCTACCTTTATGATTTGTGTGTTGCAACTTTAAAACTGTGGCTGGCATGATTCTTACTATTCCAGGTACAAGTAATGAACTCTCCGTTTAATCTTTTATTGCCGAAATCACTGAATTACAACCGAAAGGGAACAGGCAATTTTCAAAATCTCAGTGACGTACTAAATCAATTTTCCAATCTTTATTTCCT
This sequence comes from Macrobrachium rosenbergii, assembly GCF_040412425.1. NCBI lineage: Eukaryota > Metazoa > Arthropoda > Malacostraca > Decapoda > Palaemonidae > Macrobrachium > Macrobrachium rosenbergii. The sequence goes on along the minus strand of NC_089786.1, from coordinate 13,137,959 downwards.
CAACAAGACTTGAACGGAAGCATTAAATGCTACTGGGCTAAGCATTTTGAAATGTAGCCATGCTTGACCGCGAGAAGTCATGATTTTATGCAGTTAACGGGTATTTTATTGATATATACAGTGACAATATTAATTCTGGTGTGACGTATCACTTTGTAGTCGATGGATATATACGAGACGATTAGATTTAGCTCTGTGGCCTGCAATTATATATATTTTATATGAGTCATATCAAACATGCTATGCAGTAATTATCTTCATATTTCTGTAAACTAGACCACAAGGAGTGCTGTTATATATTGAAAAAACTTACCAATTATAACCCCCTTTTTTTTCTGAGAGCTCTGATGCCAGCTCACAAATCTTCTCAGACGGGTTTTGATGGCCATCGAAAATATATAGACAATTTCAAGTTACAGTGAGGTTAATCACATAATGTATTTTGTTGAATGTATCAGAACATACTTTCAGAGTTCATTTCAACCTAGAATGGGATGTTTGACTATAGTACCCATTTAAACCGGTGATGCTCGGGGTGAAAATTTAGGCAGAATAGTCTAATTACATCTACATGATGCTTAAAAGATAAACAAATCCTGTTCAACAACGAAACACGGACAGGAAACATTTACACAAGTAGATACGACTGAAAGATTATATAGACTGACTGAAATGGGACGAGCCAACTTCAACTAAAGTAACCTTATGCGAAGCTATTTATCGTCCAACTATGACGAAGTCATACTTTATGAAATTCACACCTGGTAGTCTTTTCGATTTTGCAATTTTAGCACACTCAGTAGTTGACATTCAGATCTACGATGAAATTACTCTTGGACAAATTTTACATCTGATTCTTTGGACACCAAGTATCCAGGTAATGTTCATGGATACATGATCAATATCCTTCTAATCAGTCCTCACACAATTAAACACACCCACTTGTGCAGAGGTCAGGTTAAAATTGATATAATCAGATACGATATGATCAGGTAATGAGAGACAGGTATGTACTAAATAATTAGTCACTGCTATAGGAAATTACAGAACAACAGACATCCAATATGTCTGCTATGACAAAGTTAATTAGCTTAAAATACTATGAATAAATTAGAGTCGCTACAGGAACACACACACCTGATGGAGAGCTAGTGGTATGTAACGGCCAATACATAGCAGAAGATTGCTGCGACAAAAGGCTTCAGATTCCTTAAGAAGGATTAGCTCCCTCGGAGGCAACTCTCCTGTCACAGGCTCTAAAGGCTTAAGGAGGGAGAAATGACCCGTTGCCACTTAGAAGGGCTTAGGTGGCACCATAGTAGCGGTAGACAGGTGACAATAAAGCTATTAAATACACTCTCTCATAAAGAATAAAAATGTCTGGAAAATGATTATACACAATGCTCTGCAAGGTAACGTTGATAAACGGAACAACTAAGTGCATATAAGTACATATAAAAGCATTCATTGTTCTTCTTACTTCATAAAGTTGTTAAAAATAGAAAAATAGGAAACACAAAACAGTAAAAAAATATTCCTGCCATGCTCTGGTTGTTCAGATATCAAAAGGTGACACTTTGGTCCAATGCAACTTTATCACTGTTCCACTTACATTTTACTTATTTGTCCTACGAATTATTTTAATCCCCACGGTAACTCTTTTCTAAAACAATTTTATTACTCACTGTTTCTCAGTTTCTTCTCAATTGGATTACATAATTTCTCTGCAGTAATCTGCCTTTTCTCTCTAACCCTTAAATCTAATGTAATCTCTTTTTACTTACTCAAAGTTGCTCTTTAGCCATTAGAACTAACACCTCATTAATGATAGGTAAAAATTCAAGTATATTGTCAATACACACAAACGCAAACGCACACACACACACACACACACACATATATATATATATATATATATATATATATATATATATATATATATATATATATATATATATATATATATATATATATATATATATATATATATATATATGTATATATATATACATATATATTATATAAACATTTTTTTCTATTCTGTATGGTGCCAAACTACCAAGTTCCTCTTCCAGCATGAATTTCCCTCCCACCTAAATGGTATCTTCCTCATTCATTGTAGATGAAAATTCCCCCCAAAATCTCTCCATCCCCTTTCCCCTTCTATTCATTACATATAGGCATCCACTTTATTACACCGAAGACCATTTACTCTTAATCAGCGTTCCTTTCCCCCTCAAATATTACCAAATACAAAATCCCATTTTCTTTTCCCTGAAACTCTCTAAGCAACCGCACCAAAAGCAATTTTTATTTCATTAAAGATAATTATCTTGTCGAGTCTTCTCAAGTGAACATATAAAGAAGAATGAGCTGACTGGATTTTCGACAAATCGAAGAAAATAAATATATATTGAACTGAAAGGGAAATCGTGCAATTTCCATTAAAATGTTATTACGAATGGAATTAGCTGACACAAAGTAATGTCTGCTCAAAGTATAAAAAGGAAAGTATATAGGAATGTTATTAAATGTTAAGAAAGGAATTCAATCTTCCAAGAACCAAACATAATTAAGGAAGACAGTGAGTTATTACAGAAGGGACGATTTTAACATCGGAAAAAGAACAATAAAAAGAAAACAAACGCTAGGAACAAAACACTATAATGCACACCAAGAAGGGGAAAGTCGAGGAAGAGAGAAAGAGAAATTGCCAAACGAAAATAGAAGGGTACAGAAAAGCAAATACAAGAGAGCACTCAATCTCAAAGAACAATCAGAGACTATTTTCAAGATGCTGTCTTAAAATTACATTCTGAGAAACATGGGGACAGCTGATTTCTATTAAGTAAAATGAAAGAAGCGATGGTTTTTTCATCATGTTACGACCACATTAGAGATAGTAGGACTCTTTCCTAAGTTCAACAGATTATTAAACAAGACATAACCACTAAAAGAAACCGAAGAGTACCGGCATCTTCAGAAGAGGTTTGAAGAAAGACCAACTAAATTTAGAGACATATCATATCTTTTGTGCAGTTCAACGGGTATCAAAAGTCACTGATACTCAGAGAGAAATGGTATTTAGAATGAAGAATGACGCTTACGACACTGACACAAAATATATAATTTTTTAGATGTCTGACAAATTAAAACGTAAGATCTCACTGAGACATGTTTAAGGAAACCTGAACAGTGCCAATACTCAGAGAAGTGAGATGCTAGATTGCATTACGAGAGCATACAGAAATATATGTAATATCTCTGTTCGTGAGGCATCGAAATTGCCTATGGCCTAAGAGCTCCATTCAGTAATGCTGACAAGAGTCAAACCACAAGTAAAGGAAATAGGAAGCTGCGGAAACGACGAGTGGCAGTTAAGGATAAAATGATCATATGCCATTAAGATCGGGGGATATGAATTCCAAGTGTCTGAGAAATTGAAAGTCATGAAAAAAGTTTAATATTTTAGTGACGGTAGAAGATGGGGATTAGGATTAAAACAGTCTCTTTTCTCACAGAAAAGGCTGGGGAGGTGACTGTTCTCTAGAAGGGAAAGAGTATGGTTTATTTACCGGGAGACAGAGAAGACGATATACAGGCACTAACTCGTCAGGAAGTTCCTTAGGGAACTGAGCCGGAATGCTTTCATTTGTACACATCACAGCAAAAGTTAAACATTCTTGTTAATAGAAGAAACTGAAATACTGTAAAAAATCTGAGTTTTTAATTTAAAATATATCACCTTTAATTTGCTCTGATATATAAATCCTGAAAACAAGACGTAACCTTTTATCTCGCTTGTTCGTATTTAAAGGACTAAAATTACTGTTTACGAGGAGTAAAATCCATAAATATAGTTGGCCCTGTTAGAATAATTAAACATTAAAAAGGTGGACTTGTTAGATATGCATATTACCATATTTATTCGGTTCTAGAGTAAGTATCATTTACAATAAAAGTAATTTCAAGAAGTCTATAACGACATTTGAACGTTAATACCTGGGTATTTGATAAAGATCATTATCGCATAAACACATACACACAAAAAGAGTTTGGCAGTGAGCAGAACCACAGACTGGTAAGTGTAGCATAAAGGCTAACCAACTGGAAAACCAAATATCCTCAGTATACGAATATCCTTTTGAACGCAATCCTTTTTGGACAGGAATGTCAATACACCGTCGGGAAATTATGGAAATTGGAAGGATTTATGTCAGGACACTCATCACGAAGATCAGCTTCTATGCTGCGTTTGTTTGGATATCGTTCATGCATCATCCGGCATCAAATATTCTCCACTTAGGGATTAAGCATCCGACTTTGTTGCTTTAACGGAGGAGTTGGACGAGTGTGGACGTAAATAGCACAAAGGCAAATACGTTAAGTAGTTGCTTAAGTAGCAAGAATTAGTCGGAGTATGAGAGAGAGATCAACTTACAGAAGTTAATGCCTGATGGAAGTTTAAGAATACTGCTGTTGTTAAGACGACTGAATGGGTATTTCAGTATAATAACTGATGCATAGGTAAGAAAAAATGTTGTGGAAAAAATCGACGTACTGAGAAAGACAAAAAACGACTCATCGAGACAATGATAATCTTGTATCAAAGTAACTGATGGATGACACAAACAATTTTCAGAAAAACAAAAATCGCGGAAAACGGTTAATGAGCAAATGCTTCCAAGAATGAAAGATGATGATGAATAAGTGAGTTTAGGTGAGAAAGCAATTGCGTGAAGATGGAGTGAACTTAATCGAGGGATTGATAATTTCTGATGGCCAAAGAAAAGCTGCAAATTTGAAAGGTGTTTCTTGGAAAGATGAAGAATGTAAAAAAGAACCAGGTATTAATGAAATAACCAGTCGGGTGTTGTATTACTGTGCGAAATATGTCATTCAGACCTTGTCTGGGAATGAAAGGCATAACTTTTAAACAAAAGGTTTCTAAAGTGAAAGTCATAATAGTTATCCACATCTGGACAGGAAGCTAAAAACATTTTTAAAATATATAAGGGTACGGCATACAATACTACAAAAAATTTCAACATTCAGGTAAAATTCTGTATAAGATACTAAAAAAAATTAAAACATGAAATTCTGGTGATTAAAAAATCTAAAATATGTAAATAAACTGTATTTTTTGTAAATGCTGCAAGCTTTGAGCAAGCGCACAATTGAACGGTGTTCCTCCTGGCGTTTAAGTTAAAAAAAATGTGGATTTTTTTTTTAATATACAATAGCATTCAATAGTGAGAGTGCAATGGGCTGAGGCAATTACGAAGTAACATTAATGACTTTCGCTCTTATCACGCTGAAGCTGTTTCTGAGTTTCTAAACAAAGGAAACAAGTTTCAAGTAACCCTTTCTCTTTCTTTAGTTTTCTGTAAAAGAAATCTATTGTGCCGGCTTTATCTGTATGCTCGCACTTTATTCTGTCCCCTCTTTTTTCTCTCTGCACTTTTTCTGTCCACACTCAGATCCTAAAAACTACAGAGGCTAGAGGGCTGCAAATTGGTATGTTGATCTTCCACCATCCAATCATCAAACATACCAAATTGCAGTCCTTAGCCTCAGTTTATTTTATTTTTAAAGTTAAATCGTACTGCTGGCAACGGTATAGATTTCCATACAGCATTATACCGAGACCACCGAAAAATAGATATATTTACGGTGGCCTTGATTATACACTGTACAGGAAACTCGATTACGCCGAAGAAATTCAAGCGCATTATTTACTTGTTTCATTTCTATCGTAGCACAAAATTGTATCCTGCTATGCAAAGACTTTCACATCCAGTTTGCCTTGCAATAATTTTCAAATGACGAAAATTTAGGTTCATATTTTTCGGTCAGGAGGAATAGATTTCCGCTGTAAAGCAAATGCTTTGGGTGGTTGTGCATCAAATAAATAGTTTCACAAATACATGTTTAAAATCTAATAACGAGTGTTGAAAACTGCATTTTATGGAATTCCCGAAATGCCTCAGATAACAAAGTTTCTTTTGACACTCTTCCTCTTTCACTACATATCTCACACAAAAATTACTTTCTGTTCTTCATTCTCTCTCTCTCTCTCTCTCTCTCTCTCTCTCTCTCTCTCTCTCTCTCTCTCTCTCTCTCTCTCTCTCTCTCGTTATATATGCTCTTCCTTCTCCTCCTCCTCCTCCATCACTCTGCAAATTTTTCAAGTCATATTTGTCATTCTTTTCATTGACATATCTCGCTTTTGCTTCACTGGGTTCTATCTAAATTCTTCTTCCCGTCCTAATTCTTTTCTATTTTTCGTCCACTGCAATGTAGTCGTGACTGAATCTAAATACCCGTTTCTATTTCCTTGAATAATAAAACTATTCAAATTAATACAGCAACAATTCAACGCAATGGTTGTAATCAATTTAAGACTAACATCATTCATGCTTCAGAGAAATTTGTCACTATGTCGGATATTAGGTTACAATATTCAGTCTGCAAAATGTCGTGAGTCTCAACTGATAAAGTCAAATTCAGTGTAATTGCGCCTCACTTACCACTTTGCATAGGGAGGAATTCTCGGGCAATTAACACCTGTAATTTCTGCTAACCTACAAGTAGAGATAACTGAGCATCTTTTAATACCCTCTGACAACGTGCTTGGTAAGTTTCAACTCTTGGTAACTTATTCGTGATTTAAATCAATTAAAGTTTTGTGGTAGTTAATATGAAAATGTGATTTCTCATTGATCATGATAATGAGAAAAAAATCTGCTCTTAATTCTTATGTCGCAATGTCTGTTAAAATCATTATGGTTTCATTATTAAAAGACAGTAAATGATTCATTTTATAAAAATGGTTTCATTATTAAAATACAGTAAATGATTCATTTTATAAAAATACTGATCTCATAGTGATGTAAACTGCATATTACAACATATGAGTCTACAAAACAGAACACTGATTGAAATTCAACATGGAGAAATAGAACATTCCATGATATATTTTCAAGGAACGTCAAAATATTTTTTATAGACAAGCTCAAAATATACAAATTGCTGCTGGCCTGAATGGTAAACAAAAAAAACTAATTACAGCAATATGCCGTAATACTATAATATGCTTAAATTTACTCACAGACTATAGTAATTAATAATGGATAATATAATTATTTCTACTGGCTATTTAGTAATAAGCATCTCATAGGGAATTAAGTGTAACTTAACCTGTTCTATAACAGGAGTAAAAAACACTGTCGTGTGCCCGTGAGGATTACTGCTGAAAATTGAGAGAACGAGAAGAATCCAGCCCAGTGAAAATCGTTAGTGCAAGGAAGCTGCACGCTTGGGCACTTAGTGAAATAGGGTGAAAAGGAGAAAAGTACAAATTCAGCCCAGGAATAGAGGGTTAACGATTAGGGAGAAGCTAATGGAAAGACTGAAAGGAGGTTGGATGAATATAAAAGAAACTAATCCTCTTTTGGTTTTATTTTGCTTTTAAACGTCGTAGCAGGAAGTAATTAAGGCAGACACTTTTGATCCGACTTTGGAGAACAAGAGGAAATGAAAAGATTAATTTTTCGAGGCATCTTAACTTGTGTTTTGTTGGTTTGGGATTTGGCTTAGGTACAGGATGTTGCGTGATATGAATGACAAAAATATGAGAGAGAGAGAGAGAGAGAGAGAGAGAGAGAGAGAGAGAGAGAGAGAGAGAGGGAACACACAAACTGACATACAGACAGACAGTGAATAATGTTGAAAACATTCTCTTAATTCGGGAAAGTGTAAAAACCAAGCTGGAATAACAAGTGTTGGTTTATTTAATAGAGAAACTTATGGAAAACATAACTTCATGAATTCAGAGGCGTCAATATGTGACACAAAATAGCAATTCAGATCATAATCTGGTTTGAAGTGAAAACAATACAAAAGATACCAAGAGAGATAAAATATTTGAGATAGTCAACATTGTATCCAAGGGGTGTCAAGGAGTGTAAATAAAAGTGTGATGTTTAGGGAAGAAGAATAAAAGTAGACGAGAAAACAGACAGGAAAAGGTGTTTAACAAAGCAAACCTGAAGTGAAGTTTTAAAGAAAACCTGAAGTAAAGGAACCGTGAATGAAGAGAATGAAGAGAGAGAGAGAGAGAGATTAAATCACGAGAGCATATTCCATTAATTGACAAAAAATGAGAACAAGAACTTTTCAGAAAGATATTGCTTTAAGAAGAAGTAAAGTGAATAAGACGATAACGGTGAATGAACAAACAGACGCCATCATGGAGGGCTGTAAAAATGCTTTATGACAACAATTATTTTAAACTTTTTGAAAATAATTTTTATTTCTTGATGAGACACAGATATGATACTACTGTAGATGCACACTATGGTAAAAGGAAAAGTGAATGGAAATTTAAGTTTTACCTTTCCTCTTTGAAAACTTGCGAAAAGGATTATATTCATATGTATTCAGATACAATGCCGGCAGACTTCATACGTTATATAAACCTCTAAATGCAAATTTGCCTTATCAAGTTTTGTTCACAAGAAAAAGTCAGAATGGAGGAGTAATTTGGTTTCAGCGAAGGGTCAGGAATGTCGTCTTGTCTGCTACAAATAATTACTACATCATCAAATGATAGTTTTTGTTCTAATCACTTGTTTCTTGTTAACTGGTAGTCTTGAAGGACGGTAGGTTTTGCAAGATTTGGTTAATAATAATAATAATAATAATAATAATAATAATAATAATAATAATAATAATAATAATAATAATAATAATAAAAAACAAAGTGGTGTGTTCGTAGTGAGAAACATTCTTTACTCCAGGAAGAACTGAATTAAGAAAAATTTCTTCTATTCGTTAAACTAAAGCAAAAACTAAGAAATGGACCACAGACAGGTCAGCATTAATACTCGGCGAAGGAAGGGAGAAGAGATCCATCATCATCAATACATAATAAGGAAAGGAAGTTTTACTCTTGCTGTTTAGGGCATTGCTTCCAAACAGCACTGAGGAAAGACAGTGAGGTAAATCCTTCGGAAATATCGAAATTCCGCTACAAAATCCGCAGAGATAAAATCACTCATGTTACGAGCTGCTTCAGGAACAAGAGCCCGTGCTGGCATAAGACCAGCTCAATCGCGAAGAACAACAACTCCTGAAAGGCACAAGAAGAAGGAAGTTGATAGGAAAGACTTCATTTAAATCGTTCACGCACGGGACAAGATATCATTCCTACCCTTATGATTTGTGTGTTGCAACTTTAAAACTAAGGCTGGCGTGATTCTTACTGTTCCAGGTACAATTAATAAACTCTCGGTTTCATCTTTTATTGCCGAAATCACTTAAACTGCAACCGATTTTTCAAAATCGCAGTCAACTACTATGTCAATTTTCCAATCTTTGTTTCCTAACAAAGACTTGAAGGGAAGCATTAAATGCCACTGGACTAAGCATTTTAAAATCTAGCCTTTCTTGACCTCGAGGATTCATGATTGTTTGCAGTCAAAGGGTATTTTATTGGTACATACAGACACAATATTAATTCTGGTGCGACGTCACAGTTTATAAGAGATGGATATATACGAAACGATTATATTTAGCTTTGTGGCCTGCAATTATATATATTTTATATGAATCATATCAATCATGCTATGCAGTAATTATTTTCAGATTCCAGTACTCTAAACCATAAGGAGTGCTGCTATCTACTGAAAAAGTCTTACCATTATAAAATAAGTTTTTTTTAGAGCTCTGAAACCAGCTCACAAAACTTCTCAGACTGGTTTTGATGGCCAACGAAAATATATAGACAATTTCTAGTTACAATGGGTTAATCACATAATGTATTTTGTTGAATGTATCAGAACACATTTTCAGAGTTCATTTCAAACTGGAATGGGATGTTCGACTGCCAGACATAGTACCCATTTAAACCGGTGATGCCCGGGGTGAAAATCTGAGCAGAAAAGTCCAATTACATATAAATGATGCTCAAAAGATAAACAAGTCCTGTTCAATAATGAAAAACGGACAGAAAACATTTACACAAGTAGATACGACGAAGAAAGGTTATAAATACTGCCTGAAATGGGACGAGCCAGCTTCAACTAAAGCAACCTTATGCGAAGCTATTTATCATCCAGCTATGACGAAGTCATATAGTATGAAATTTACGCCCGGTGGTCTTTTCGCTTTGCAATTTTAGCACACTTGGTAGTTAACTTTCAAATCTACGATGAAATTACTCTTGAACAGATTTACATCTGATACTATGGAGACCAAGTATCCAGGTATTGTTCACGGATACATGATCACTATCCTTCAAATCAGTCCTCACACAATTAAACACACCCATTTGTGCAGAGGTCAGGTTAAAATTGATATAATCAGATGCAATATGATCAGGTAATGAGAGACAGGTATGTACCGAATAATTAATTAGTCACTGCTATAGGAAATTACAGAACAACAGACATCTAATATGTTTGCTATGACAAAGGTAAAAGGTAGTTAGCTGTTAAAATACTATGATATGAAATTGGAGTCGATGCAGGGAAACACGCACCTGATGGAGAGCTTATAGTGGTATGTAAGGGCCAATACATAGCAGAAGACTGCTGGGACAAAAGGCTTTGGATTCCTTAAGAAGGATTAGCTCCCTCGGAGACAACTCTCCTGCCACAGGCTCTAAAGGCTTAAGAAGGGAGGGATGACCGTTGCCACTTAGAAGGGCTTAGGTGGTACCATAGTAGCGGTAGACAGGTGGCATTAAATCTATTAATGACACTCTTTCATAAGTAATAAAAATGTAGGGAAAATGATCATATACGATGCTTTTCAAGGTAACATTCATAAACGGAACAACTAAGAGTATATAAGTACATATAAAACATTCATCGTTCTTCTTGCATCGTAAAGTCCTTATGAATAGAAAAATATGGAACACAAAAAAGTAAAAAAATAACCCTGCCATGCTCTGGTTGTTCAGATATCAAAAGGTGACACTTTGGTCCAATGCAACTTCATCACTGTTCCACTTACATTTTACTTATTTGTCCTACGAATTATTTTTAATCGCACGGCGAATTACTTTTAATCCGCACGGTAACTCTTTTCTAAAACAATTTTAATACTCATTGTTTCTCAGTTTCTTCTAAATTGGATTACATGATTTCTCTGTAATAATCAGTCTTTTCTCTCTAACCCTTAAATCTAGTGTAATTAACAAATAATCCAATGAAATGTCTTTTTACTTGCCCAAAGTTGTTCTTTTCTATTTGAACTAATGCCTCTTTATGATAGGTAAAAATTTAACTATATTGTTAATACACACACACACACACTCCCTGAAAAGAAACACAGCGTTCAACTTCACCACACAGCACAGCCAGCGGAAAACTTTACCGTTTCTCGACGTCTTCGTAAAACAACAAGAAGGATATTTAAAACGACCGTATACAAAAGCAACGAACGCTGGCCGTATGCTTGAACGCAAGATTGAATGCCCGGAACGCATATAAACATTTTTTCTATTCTATGTCAATAGGTGCCAAACTACACCACATCGTCTTCCACAACGAATTTCCCAATTGTTGACAAATGGTATCTTCCTCAAATCATTGAAACTGCAAAAAAAGAAAAAAATTTCTCCAACCCAGCACGACAACGTAAAAGGAGATTCTGATTATTTACCATCGTTTACAACTCTACATTATGGGTCTGCACATTTAAGGAGAAATCCACACACTTTCCCCCTCAAATATTACAAATAACCCCAAAATCCCCTTTCTTTTCCACAAAATAAGCTTCAAAAGCCGCACAGTAAGCAATTTTTATTTCATTAAAGATAATTATCTTGCACGAGTCTTCTCAAGGGCCGAACATATAAACGAACGAATGACAAATTCAATTTTCCAGACAAAATCTCAAAAAATAAATATCGAGCAAACTACAAAGGCCCTTCGGAGACGTATACTGGCTCATTAAATCATGTTATTCATCAACATTATTAGATGTTCACGACAGTAATGTCTCTTCAAAGAGCTATAAAACCCAGGTTGTACACAGAGATGATAATTAAATGTTAACAGCCGAATTCCGTATCTTCCAAAAACCAACCCTAATATCCAACAAGAGACGGACCATATATTCAGCAGGAGAAGGAATGCGATTTTAACAGGGACCAGAACAATAAACCACCGGACAATCGCGCCCCTTGGAACAAAACACGAGAGCGCCCACCAAGAAGGCCAAATAGCATGCTTTCTCAAGTCGCTGAGGCCCCGCCCAACACGAACCTCCAGCCGTTAATCAAAATAGAACCTTTGGACGCACACACAAATGCAAATTTAATATTTAACGCATTTATGTAAAGAACAATCATTCGTTTATTTTCAAGATTACTGTGAAATAAAATTTTATTTATTTTTGTACCTTAATTTCCGTATTTGCAAACTAACATTTAAGACTTTACTAAATTTTAAACATAAATTTTAAGAAACACTAACACATGGTTTATATTTTGATTATTTATTTAACCACATGTTCAAACTTTCACTTTTGTTGTCATACATGTTCTTTGTACCCATAACAACGTTCAAAAGATTATTAAACAAGACACCAACCACTAAAAGACCTCAAGGACATTCTCCCCATCTGATAGACATAGGTTTGAAGAAAGACCAACTGTAATTCAGAGACAAATCATATCTTATAAAGTTAAATATGGTGTCGCGGCAAAAATCATTAAATGGAAGAAGGAAATCTGGTATTTTTTCAATCAGAAAATTGACGAACAAGAATCGGAAAAAATATAAATTTTTTAGATACCTGCAAGAAACTTAAACTGATGTCAACTAAGGCAATTGTTTTAACGAAAAACCTAATATTTATAATATATATAGTGTGTGTGTGTGTGTGTGTGATGTGCATTATGAGTATACACACACATATGTATATATACTAATATAAATATTTTTCTAACTGTGTGGTGCCAAACTACTAAGATCCTCTTCCAGCATGAATTTCCCATCCTACCTAAATGGTATCCTCCTCAAACATTGTAGATGAAAATTTCCTCAAAATGTATCCATCCCAGTTAAGGATAAAATCATTACATATAGCATCTACTTATTAGACCATTTGCTCTTAATCAAGTGTTCCTTTCCCCCTCAAATATTAAAATCAAAAAATTTTCTTTTCCCTGAAACTCTCTAAGAGCCGATTAAAAAACAATTTTTATTTCATCAAAGATAATTATCTTGTCAGAGTCTTCTCAAGAACATAAAGAAGAATGGTTTGGATTTTCCGAAGACAGAGAAGAAAATAAGTACATATTGAATTGAAAGGAAGTTCCTGCAACTACCATAAAATGTTATCATTTGGAATTATCACACAAAAAGTAAACGTTCTTGTTAAGAGTGCAAAAGGAAAGTATATAGGAATGGTAAGAGTTTTTAATCTTAAAATATAACAAACATAATTAATTTGACTCTGAATTATTACAGAAGGAACGATTTTATCTTCGGAAAAAGAACAATAAAAAGAAAACAAACGCTAGGAACAAACTCTATAATATAACCAAGAAGGGGAAATTCTGTTTTAAAGAGAAAGAAAATCCAAAAAAATAGAAGGGTACAGAAAAGAAATAATTAAATCAATTAAAAGAAGAATCAGAGACTATTTCAAGACGCTTTCCAAAATTACATCCTGAGTTCTATGAAGACAGTATGATTTCAATTTAGTAAAATCAAAGAAGTGGTTTAACACATTTTACGAACATTAATGACTGGGTATTTTCCCAAGCTCAACAGATCATTAAACAAGACATAACACACAAAAAGAGACCGGAGTACCAGATCTTCAGAAGAGGTTTGAAGAAAGGTCAAATGAATTTAGAGACAAATCATATCTCTTATCTGTCGTCTTTCATTTTATATTTATAATTCATAACATTAATGAACTCTAATAATATTTGAGCAATCTATCTGGGAAGTTAGTGGCACTGTATATTGGATACTCATACTATGAGCAATGGCATATGCATCCCTTTTAAACCACGTTTGGGGTCTATTGTTAATGCTTAATACAGAAGAAACTCAAAAACTTTAAAAAATATCTAAGTTTTTAATTTAAAATACATCAGCTTTTTGTTGATATAACGGAAATTGGAAAGAAGACGTAACCGTTCATCTCACTTGTTCGTATTTAAAGAATTAAAATTACTGTTTATGGAGAGTAAAATTTATGAATATAGTTGGCCATGTTAGAATAACTAAACACTAGAAAGGTCGACTTGTTAGATATGCATATTACCATATTTGTTCAGTTCTAGAGTAAGCACCATTTATAATAAAAGTAATTTCAAGAAGTCTATAACGACATTTGTACGTTAATGCCAAATTTGATAAAATCATTATTCCATAAACACAAATATACAAACAGACTCAGCAGTGAATAGAACCAATCTTGTATCAAAGCGCAAATGATGGATGACTAGAAAACAAATTCCTCAGTAAAACAAAAATCCTTTTGAGCGCAATCCTTTCTGGACTGAGGAATGTCAATAATGTCAATACACCGTCCGGAAATTAATTAATATTTAACACATTTATGTATAGACAGACATTCGTTTATTTGTACCGTTTACATGTGAAATAAAATTTTATTTATTTTTGTACCTTATTTTCCGTATTTGCAAACTAACATTTAAGACTTTACAAATTTTAAACATAAATTTCTTGGAAACATAACACATTCAAAAAGAACCCGCGTTTGTTTGGAAATAACGTTCATGCATCATCCGGCATCAAATATTCTCGTTTTGGGATTAATCATCCGGCTCTGCTACTTTGACGGAGGAGATGGACGAGTGTGGACGTAAGTAGCACAAAGACAAATACGTTCAGTAGTATTTAAGCAGCAAGAGGTTGTTGGAGAATGAAGGAAAGATCAGCTAAAAAAGCATTTTTAAAATTTAAGAATGCTGCTGTTGTTACAACGACCGAATTTCAACATTTCAGGTAAAATTATGTAACTGAGACATAAGTAACGGAAAAAATCTGTGAATAAATCGACGTATTAAAAAAACAAAAATAACTCATCAAGACAATAATCATCTTATATCAAAGTAAAGGATCACAACAAACAATCTTCAGAAAAACAAACATCGCGGAAAAAGGTTAATGAGCAAATGCTTCAAGAATGAAAAAATGATTTTTAAGAGAGTTTAAGAGACAATAGCAATCAATGAGGATGGAGTGCAACTGGGCATGAGATTGATGAATTCTTAAGTCAAATGAAAGCTGCTCTTAAAGACGTGAAGTTGATGTAAATTTGTCAGGTGTTTCATAAACAAAAGAGTGCAAAAGAATCAGTTTAATGAAATAACTAGTCGGATGTTGCATTATTTAGTTTTGTGTGATTTAGATCTTGTTTGGGAATGAAAGGCTTTATCCATTAAACGAAAGATTTCTAAAGTGAAAATCATAACAGTTATCCATATCTTGACAGGAAGCTAAAAACATTTTTAAAATATAAAAACAGCATACAATACTAAAAAAATTACAACACTGAGATAAAATTCTACATACAATACTAAAAAATAAAATTACAGCACAGATGAAATTGTTGTTGATTGAAAAAAATCAAAATTATGTAAACATACTGTAATAGTTGTAAATGCTAGAAACTTAAAATCAAGCGTACACTTGACAGGTGTTCCTCCTGATGTTTAAGTTAAAAAAAAGTGGATTTTTTCTAATAAACAATGGCATTCAATAGTGGGAGTGCAATAGACGGAGGAGATTACGAAGTAACATTAATGACTTTCGCTCTTATCACGTTAAAGCTGTGTCTGAGCTTCTAAACAAAAGGAAACGAGTTTCGAGTAAACCTTTCTCGTTTTTTTATTTCTATCGTAGCACAAAATTATGCAAAGATTTCCACTTCCAATCTATCTCGCAACAATTTTCAAATGACGAAAATTTAGGTTCACATTTTTCGGTCAGGAGGAATAGATTTCCGCTGTAAAGCAAATGCTTTGGGTGGTTGTGCATCAAATAAATAGTTTCACAAATACATGTTTAAAATCTAATAACGTTTGAAAACTGCATTTTATGGATTTAAGATATGCCTCAGATAACAAAATTTCTTTTGACACTCTTCCTCTTTCAATGTATATCTCACTGTTACACAGAAAGATTACTTTCTGTTCTTCATTCTTCTCTCTCTCTCTCTCTCTCTCTCTCTCTCTCTCTTCTCTCTCTCTCTCTCTCTCTCTTATATATGCTCTTCCTTCTCCTCCTCCTCCATCACTCTGCAAATTTTTCAAGTTATATTTGTTATTCTTTTCATTGACATATCTCGCTTTTGCTTCACTGGGTTTTTTTCTACATTCTTCTTCCCGTCCTAATTCTTTTCTATTTTTCGTCCACTGCAATGTAGTCATGACTGAATCTAAATACCCGTTTCTATTTCCTTGAATAATAAAACTATTCAGATTAATACACCAACAATTCAACGCAATGGCTGTAATCGATTTAAGACTAACATCATTCACGCTTGAAATTTGTCACTATGTCGGATATTAGATTACAATATTCAATCTACAAAATGCCGTGAGTCTGAACTGATAAAGTCAAAATAGTTCAATGTAATTGCTCCTCACTTACCACTTTGCATAGGGAGGAAGGAATTCTCGGGCAATTACCACCTGTAATTTCTGCTAACCTACCTGTAAAGATAATTGAGCATCTTTAATACCCTCTGACAACGTGCTTGGTAAGTTTCAACTCTTGATAACTTATTCGTGATTTAAAATTAACTAAAGTTTTGACGTAGTTAATATGAAAATGTGACATCTCATTTATCATGATAATGAGAAAAAATCTGCTCTTTAATTCTTATGTCTCAATGTGAGAAAAATAATTATGAAAATCCAGGAAATGATTCATTTTTATAAAAATTTTTCATTTTAAATGTAAACTTCAATTCATTTTAAAAAATACTGAGTTTACAAAACAGAAAAACTGTCTTCAATTATAACCAGGGAAACAAACACTGATTTAAATTCAACATGGAGAAATAGAACATTCCATGATACATTTTCAAAGAATGTCAAAATTTTGTTTTTATAGCCAAGCTCAAAATATACAAACTGGTGCTTGCCTGAATGGTAAACAAAAAAAAACTAATTACAGCAATATCGCCGTAATACTATAATATGCTTAAATTTACTCACAGACTGTAGTAATTAATTAATGGATAATATAATTATTTCAATTGGCTATCTAGTAATAACCATCTCATAGGTAATTAATTAGGCCTTATAGCTAATAACCTGTTATATAAAAGGAGTAAGAAACATGACGTGTGCCCGTGAGGATTACTGCTGAAAATTGAGAGAACGAGAAGAATCCAGCTCAGTGAAAATCGTTAGTGCAAGGAAGCTGCACGCTTGGGCACTTAGTGAAATAGGGTGAAAAGGAGAAAAAGAACAAATTCAGCAGAGGAATAGAGGGTTAACGGTTAGGGAGCAGTTAATGGAAAGACTGAAAGGAGGTTGGATGAATATAAAAGAAACTAATCCTCTTTTGGTTTTATTTTGCTTTTAAACTTTGTAGCAGGAAGTAATTAAGGCAGACACTTTTAATCCGACTTTGGAGAACAAGAGGAAATGAAAAGATTAATTTTTGGAGGCATCTTAACTTCTGTTTTGTTGGTTTGGGATTTGGCTTAGGTACAGGATGTTGCGTGGTGTGAATGACAAAAATATGAGAGAGAGAGAGAGAGAGAGAGAGAGAGAGAGAGAGAGAGAGAGAGAGAGAGAGAGACAACACACAAACTGACACACAGACAGACAGTGAATAATGTTGAAAACATTCTCTTAATTCGGGAAAGTGTAAAAACCAAGCTGGAATAACAAGTGTTGGTTTATTTAATAGAGAAACTTATGGAAAACATAACTTCATGAATTCAGAGGCGTCAATATCTGATGACAAAATAGCAATTCAGATCATAATCTGGTTTGAAGTGAAAACAATACAAAAGATACCGAGAGACGTAAGATATTTGAGATAGTCAACATTGTATCCAAGGGGTGTCAAGGAGTGTAAATAAAAGTGTGATGCTTAGGGAGGAAGAGTAAAAGTAGACGAGAAAACAGACAGGAAAAGGTGTTTAACAAAGCAGAAGTGAAGTTTTAAAGAAAACCTGAAGTAAAGGAACCGTGAATGAAGAGAATGAAGAGAGGGAGTGAGATTAAAGTACGAGAGCATATTCCATTAATTGACAAAAAATGAGAACAAGAACTTTTGAGAGAAAGATATTGCTTTACGAAGAAGTAAAGTGAATAAGACCATAACGGTGAATGAACAAACAGACGCCAGGATGGAGGGCTGTACAAAAAAATGCTTTCTTGTTTTACGCATGAGGAGAATTATTTTATGACTTTTTAAAATACAGACATTTTTATTTCTTGATAGGATACAGATACAATACTAGATGTATATTATGGTAAATGGAAAAAAGTGAATGGAAATTTAAGTTTTACCTTTCCTCTTTGAAAACTTGCGAAAAGAATTATATTCATATTTATTCAGATCCAATGCCGACAGACTTCATACGTTATATAAACGTCTAAATGCAGATTTTCCTTATCAAGTTTTGTTCATAAGAAAAAGTCAGAATGGAGGAGTAATTTGGTTTCAGCGAAGGGTCAGAAACGTCGTCTTGTCTGCTACAAATAATTAAATCATCAAATAATAGTTTTTTTCTTATCACTTGTCTCTTGATAACTGGTAGTTTTGGTTTGCAAGGGTCTTATTAAAAGGATGTATAAGACACTATATAAGGTTTTGCAAGAGAGGGTAGTTAATAATAATAATAATAATAATAATAATAATAATAATAATAATAATAATAATAATAATAATAACAATAATAATAATAATAATAATAATAAGAGTGATCGCAGTGAGGGAGACATTCTTTACTCCAACTAAAACTGAATTAAGAAAAATTTCTTATATTTTTTAAACTAAAGCAAAAACTAAGAAATGGAGAAAAGGACAGGTCAGCATTAATACTCGGCGAAGGAAGGGAGAAGAGATTCATCATCATCAATACCTAATAAGGAAAGGAAGTTTTACTCTTGCTGTTCACGGCGATTAATCCTCCAGATAGGGAGTCTGGAAAGGCAGTGCTTCCAAGCAGCACCGAGGAAAGACCGCGAGAACCTTTTAGAAATATCGAAATTTCGCTACAAGATCCACAGAGATAAAACCCCAAATATTACGAGCTGCTTCAAGAACAAGAGTCCGTGCTGGCATAAGATCAGCTCAATCAATGACAACAACAACAGCTCCTGAAAGGCACAAGAAGAAGGAAGTTGATGAGAAAGACTCCATTTAAATCGTTCACGCACAGGACAAGATATCATTCCTACCCTTAAGATTCATATGTTGCAACTTTAAAACTATGGCTGGCATGATTCTTACTATTCCAGATACAGGTAATGAACTCTCGGTTTCATCTTTTATTGCCGAAATCACTGAATTGCAACCGAATTTTCAAAATCGCAGTCAAGTACTATGTCAATTTTCCAGTCTTTATTTCCTCACCAAGACTTAAACGGAAGCATTAGATGCCACTGGACTCATCATTTTAAAATGTAGCCATGCTTGACCGCGGGAAGTCATGATTGTTTGCAGTCATCGGGTATTTTATTGATATATACAGAGATAATATTAGATTTAGCTTTATGGTCTGCATTTGTATAAATTTTATATGATTCATATCAAACAAGCTATGCAGTAATTATCTTCAGATTTCAGTAAACCATACCACAAGGAGTTATGCTATATGCTGAAAAACTCTTACTAATTATAACTTTTTTTGTGTGTGTGTGAGAGAGAGAGAGCTCTGATGTCAGCTCCTAAATCTTCTCAGAAGGGTTTTGATGGCCACTGAAAATATATAAACAATTTCAAGTTACAATACGGTTAATCACTTGACGTGCTTTGTTAAATGTATCAGAACACATTTTTATAGTTCATTTCAAACTGGAATGTGATGTTTGCCTGCCAAACATAGTACCATTCAAACAGGTGATGCCCGGGGTGAAAATTTGAGCAAAAAAGTCCAATTACTTTTAAATGATGATTAAAAGATAAACAAGTCCTGTTCAGTAAAGAAAAAAAAGGACAGAGCGCATTTACACAAGTACTGTAGATACGACTGAAAGGTTACAAAGATTTATAAAGATTGCCTGAAATGGGACGAGCCAACTTCAACTAAAGTAACCTTATGCGAAGCTATTTATCATCCAGCTATGACGAAGTCATATTGTATGAAATTTACACCCGGTAGTCTTTTCGCTTTGCAATTTGAGCACACTTGGTAGTTGACATTCACATCTACGATGAAATTACTCTTGAACAAATTTCACATCTGATTCTATGGACACCAAGTATCCAGGTAATGTTCACGGATACATGATCAATATCCTTCAATCCAATCCTCACACAACAAAACACACCCACTTGTGCAGAGGTCAGGTTAAAATTGATATAATCAGATACGATATGATCAGGTAATGAGAGACAGGTATGTACTGCATAATTAGTCACTGCTATAGGAGATTATAGAACAACAGGCATCCAATATGTCTGCTATGACAAAGGTAATTAGCTGTTAAAATACTAAGAATGAAATTAGAGTCGAAACGGGGAAACACACCTAGTGGAGACCTAGCTGTATGTAACGGCCAATACGTAGCAGAAGATTGCTGGGACAAAAGGGCTTTGGATTCCTTAAGAAGGATTAGCTCCCTCGGAGACAACTCTTCTGCCAGATAATCTAAAGCAGTGGTTCTTAACTTGGGGGGCGCACCAGCAATTTCCCGGGGGGGAGGGCGGGGGTGCGGGCAGCCTTAGGGAAAAATAAAAAATTCTCTAATTATTTTCCTTACTCTCTTTACAAGAGTCTCTAAAAAGCAGTGTCAAGTAGCTAACTAATTAATTCGCAAAAGAATAAAAACATCTCTCTTTTTCGTTTTCCTTTAAATCTGGGAGGGAATTTTACTCACAGATGCAAGGGGGGTGTGGAGGGAAGGACCAGCTCTTTAAGGGGGCGTGGTGATAAAAAGGTTAAAAACCACTGTTCTAAAGGCTTAATTAAGGAGGGAGGAAAGACCCGTTGCCACTTAGAAGGGCATAGGTGGTACCATAGTAACGGTAGACAGGTACTATAAAAGCTATTAATGACACTCTTTCATAAGGAATAAAAATGTCTGGAAAATAATTATACACAATGCTTTTCAAGGTAACATTGATAAACGGAACAACTAAGTGTGTATAAGTACATATGAAAACATTAATCGTTCTTCTTGCATCATAAAGTCCTTATGAATAGGAAAATAGGGAACACAAAAAAGTAAAAAAATAGCCCTGCCATGCTCTGGTTGTTCAGATATCAAAAGGTGACACTTTGGTCCAATGCAACTTTATCACTGTTCCACTTAAATATTACTTATTTGTCCTACAAGGTATCTTAATCCGCAGAGTAACTATTCTCTACAACAATTTTAGTACTCATTGTTTCTCAGTTTCTTCTAAATTGTATTATATAAATTCTCTGCAATAACCAGTCTTTCCTCTCTAACCCTTAAATCTACAGTAATTAACAAATAATCTAATGAAAACTCTTTCTACTTGCCCAAAGTTGTTCTTTTGTTATTTGATGTAATGCCTCTTAATGACAGATAAAAATTTAAGTATACTGTCAATACACACATACAAACGCACACATATATATACACATACCACACACACACACACACACACACACACACACACACACATATATATATATATATATATATATATATATATATATATATATATATATATATATATATATATATATATATATATATATATATATATATACATACATATACGTTTTTCTATACTGTATGGTGCCAAACTACCAAGATTCTCTTCCAGCATGAATTTCCCTCCCACCTAAATGGTATCCTCCTCATTCATTGTAGATGAAAATTTCCCCAAAAATCTCTCCATCCCCTTTCCCCTTCCATTTACTACATATAGGCATCTACTTCATTACACCAAAGCACCATTTACTCTTAATCAGCTTTCCTTTCCCCCTCAAATATTACATTTTCTTTTCCCTGAAACTCTCTAAGCAGCCGCACCAAAAGCAATTTTTATTTCATTAAAGATAATTATCTTGTCGAGTCTTCTCAAGTGAACATATAAAGAGGAATGAGCTGACTGGATTTTCGAAAAAAAGAGAAGAAATAAATATGTGTTGAATTGAAAGGGAATTCGTACACTCTCCATTAACATGTTATCATGAATGGAATTAGCTGACACAAAGTAAAGTCTGCTCTGAGTATAGAAATAAAGTATATAGGAATGTATTAAATGGCAAGGAAGGAATTCAATCTTTCCTTTCAAGAACCAAACATAACTAAGGAAGACAGCGAGTTATTACAGAAGGGACCATTTTATCTTCGGAAAAAGAACAATGAAAAGAAAACAAACGCTAGGAACAAAACACTATAATGTACACCAAGAAGGGGAAAGTCGAGAAAGAGAGAAAGAGAAATTGCCAGAGGAAAACATAAAACAAATACAAGAGAGCACTCAATCTCAAAGAAGAACCAGGGACTTTTTGCAAGATGCTTTCTTAAAGTTACACTCTGAGAAATATGAAGACAGCTGATTTCTAATAAGTAAAATGAAAGAAGCGATGGTTGCTTTATCATTTTACGACCATATTAAGAGATGATAGGGCTCTTTCCAAAGATCAACAGGTCATTAAACAGGAAATAACCACTGAAAGAGACCTAAGAGTACCAGCATCTTCAGAAGAGGTTTGAAGAAAAGTCAACTGAATTTAGAGACAAATCATATCTTTAGTACTCTCCAACAGTTATCAAAACTCACTGATACTCAGAGAGAAATGGTATTTAGAATGAGGAAAGATGCTTTCGACACTGGCAAAAATATATAATTTTTTTAGATGTTTGACAAATTAAAACGTAAGATCTCGTTGAGACACATTTAAACAACCCTGAACAGTGTGAATACTAAAAGAAGTGATAGAATAGATTGCATTAAACGAGCATACAGAAATATATGTAATATCTGTCCTTATGAGGCATCGGAATCGGCTATGGCCTCGAAGCTCCATTCAGTGGTGCTGACAAGAGTCAAACCATGAGGAAAAGAAATAGGAAATTTCGGATACGGGGATAAGACGATCATATGCCGTTAAGATCGGGGGAGACGAATTCCAAGCGTTTTGATTAACTGAAAATCATGAAAACCGTTAAGCATTTTAATGAAGGCAGAAGCTGAGGATTAGGATTAAAACAGCCTCTTTTCTCACAGGAAAGGCTGGACAGGTGAATGTTCTCTAGAAGGGAAAGAGTATGGTTTATTTACCGGGAGACAAGGAAGACATATAATATACAGGCGCTAACTCGTCAGGAAGTTCCTTAGGGATTGAGCCGGAATGCTTTCATTTGTACACATCACAGCAAAACAGTTAAACATACTTGTTAACAGTAATAAGTATTTTGACGACTATAACTTTATGACTGTCTATATTGTCATGTTGGTCACAGACCTCAGTGCCAGTGTCTGTATATACAATTTATCTGTCGTCTTTCATTTTACATTTATAATTCAGAACATTAATGAACTCTTTATTTGAGCAATCTATCTACGAAATTAATGGCATTATAAACTGAATACTCATAATATGAGTAATGGCATACGTATACTTTTTAAGCCACATTTGTGATCTATTGTTAATGCTTAATGCAGAAGAAACTGAAAAATGTAAAAAAATCTAAGTTTTTTTTTCAAGTACATCAGCTTTAATTTCCTCTGATATATAAATCAAAGGAAAAAGAAGTTACCGTTTATCTCACTTGTTCGTATTGAAAGGATTGGAATTACTATTTATGAGGATTAAAATTTATAAATATAGTTGGCCATGTTAGAATAATTAAAATTAAAAAGGTGGACTTGTTAGATATGAATACTACCACATTTATTCAGTTCTAGAGAAGGTATCATTTATAATATCAAGAAGTCTACAGCGACATTTGTACGTTAATGCCTGGGTATTTGATAAAGATCATTATTCCATAAACACACAAATGCACAAAGAGAGCTTAGCAGTGAGTAGAACGAAAGACCGGTAAGTGTAGCGTCAAAGCTAGCCAACTGGAAAACCAATACCCTCCGGACACAAGTATCCTTTTGAACGCAATCCTTTTTGGACCGAGGAATGTCAATACACCGTCGGGAAATTATGAAAATTGGATGTATTTATGTCAGGACGCTCATTCACGAAGTTCAGTTTCTATGCCGCGTTTGTTTGGATGTCGTTCATGCATGATCCGGCATCAAACATTCTCATTTAGGGATTAAGCACCCGACTCTGCTGCTTTAACGGAGGAGTTGGATGAGTGTGGATAAATAGCGCAAAGGCAAATACGTTCAGTAGTAATTAAGGAGCAAGAGGTTGCTGGAGAAATACATTATATAGCTCATCGGAAACCACGACCATTTAAAATGAACTAACCGAGGGAAGGCCACAATCAATTTTCGGAAAAAACATAAATCGCGGAGAAAGGTTAATGAACAACTGGGTCCAAGAATGAAAGATGATGATGAATAAGTGAGTTTAATAGAGAAAGGAATTGCGGGAAGATGGAGTGAACTTAATCAGGAGATTGACGAACTCTGATGGCAAATGGAAAACTGCTCTGAAAGACGTGAGAGTTGATGTAAGCCTAAGAATGGCTGCAGAATTAAAATTCCTCAATGTAAGGTGTACCATCGAATGATGAAGAATGTAACAGAATTAAGTGTTAAAACAACGACAAGCTGGACATTTTATTATTGTACAGTTTGTGTGATTTTGCTGTGGTTTGGGAATTTAAGGCAGAACCTGCCAAACGAAAGGTTTCTAAAGTGGAAATCGGGGTAGTGAATTCTTTGTGGATACGAAACTAAAAAAAAAAAAAAAAAAAAATATATAAGATCACAGCATTCAATAGTGGTCGTGTAATGGAAGTAGGAAATTACGAAGTAACGTCAATGACATTCATCTGTGTTACGCTGAAGTCGTGGCGGCTCCTCTAAAGCAAAGGGAATGAGTTTCAAGTAACCCTTTTTGAAGCACAAAATTATTTTCCGCTATGCAAAGCTTTTCACTTCCAGTTGGCCTCGCGACAATTTTCAAATGCTGAAAATTCAGGTTCACGTTTTTTTTTCGTCTGGAGGAATGGATTTCCGCTGTCATGCAAATGCTTTGCGTTATTCTGAAGAAATAGTTTCCCGGGTAAATATTTAAAATCTATTACCGAGTCTCGGGCACTGCATTACGTATACGGAATTTTAAAAATGGTATACATAAAAAACTTTCCTCTGATTCTCTTCCTGTTTCAATGTACATTTCCCTTTGTTGCATATCTCTCTCTCTCTCTCTCTCTCTCTCTCTCTCTCTCTCTCTCTCTCTCTCTCTCTCTCTCTCTCTCTCTCTCTCTCTGAGTGAGTCGGGGTTGAAATTGGACCTGTAATAGTTTTCCATGTTAGGGTTTCCAGTTGCTCAAATGCTGTCTTGTTTGTCTTTAGGTCATGGCCGTTTTTACAATGAAGCAATCACTTTCATCTTTATTTTATTCCATACTAGCCGAAAGCCAATGCTGAATTTCTTTATGCCTTAATCTCATCACTTTTACGAAAGAAAACTGACAAATAAACCACCAACTGAACGAGTATCTGACAGGAAGAGAAAAGTAAGGAAGGAGATTTCACTCGTTATTTTGCGTGTCTCTTTTTATGAGGTCACTTAGGTCATATAAAAATGAACACACTCCATGCACTTAAATCAAGAGACGGCGAAAGCAACGGAGATATATTTTTGCGTTTCTAGATGCATGCACACAGAGAATGGCGATCTGAAGAGCACGCTAGGTTATTTGAAGAAGGAGCATGCTTAGAAAACAGCCGTGACTACAGAGGACTGTGGTAGTCAGTCGTATAACGATCACCTCATCTCGAACTTCTATCGGACTGTACTGGTCAATCTTATGAGGGCCCCATATCTATAATCTCTATATGGGAATGTACTGGCCAGTCTTGTGAGGGCCATATCTCTAATCTCTATATTGGAATGTATTGGTCAGTTTTACAAGGGCCCCTCATTCCAATCTCTGTAATGGACTGTAGTGGCCAGTCTTACGAGGGCCCCATATCTCTAAACTCTGTATCGGACTGTACTGGCCAGTCTTACAAGGGCCCCGTATCTCTAATCTCTGTATCGGAATGTGATGGTCAGTCTTACAATGGCACCTCATCTCCAATCTCTATAACGAACTGTAGTGGCCAGTCTTAGGAGGGCCCCATATCTCTGATCTCTGTATTGGACTGTACCAGCCAGTCTTGCCAGGGCTCCATATCTCTAATCTCCGTATCGGACTGTACTGGCCAGTCTTGCCAGTGCCCCATAACTCTAATCTCTGTATCGGACTGCACTGGCCAGTCTTGCGGGTCCCCATATCTCTAATCTCTGTATCGGACTGTACTGGCCAGTCTTATGAGGGCCCCATATCTCTAATCTCTGTATCGGACCTAATCTCTGTATTGGACTGTACTGGCCAGTTTTTCAAGGGCCCCAGTCTCTGTATCAAACTGTACTGGCCAGTCTTTCGAGGGCCCCATATCTCTAATCTCTGTATTGGACTGTACTGGCCAGTCTTTTGAGGGCCCCATATCTCTAATCTCTGTATCAGACGCTACTGGCCAGTCTTTCGAGGGCCCCATATCTCTAATCTCTGTACTGGACTGTACTGGCAAGTCTTGCGAGGGCCCCATACCTCCATTCTCTGTATTGAACTGTACTGGCCAGTCTTGTGAGGGCCCAATACTTCTAATCTCTATATTGGACTGTACTAGCCAGTCTTACGAGGGCCCCATCTCGCCAATCTTTATATCAGACTGTACTGGCCAGTCTTGCAAGGGCCCCATATCTCTAATCTCTGTATTGAACTGTACTGTTCAGTCTTATGAGGAACCCATATCTATCTGTGTCGGACTGTACTGGCCAGTCTTACGAGGGCCCCATATCTCTAATCTCTATATCGGACTGTACTGGCCTGTCTTATAAGGGCCTCTTGTCTCTTTCTCTATATCAGACTGTACTGATCAGTCTTATCGGGACCTCATGTGTCTAACCTCTATATCAGACTGTATTGGTCAGCCTTGTAAGGGCCTCTTATCTCTTTCTCTACATCCGGACTGTACTGACCAGTCTTATGGGGCCCCCATATCTCTAATCTCTATAATGGCCTGTACTAGCTAGTCTTACGGGGTCCCCATGTCTCTAATCTCTATATAAGACTATACTAGCCAGTCGTATAAGAGCCCATTATCTGTATTTTTTATATCAGCCTGTACTGACCAGTCTTATGAGGGCACCATATCTCTAAACTCTGTCATACTCAACTGGCCCGTCATATACGGGTCCTCGTCCTATATCTCTAAGAACTGTGTCTCAGTGGCTCAACTTTCAGCAACTTATCTAATCATCCTCAACTTTGGAGTTGCTTGTTCCTCTCTTTTGATAATATTAAATTTACTATAAAATTTCGATGGTCTTTTCCTCTTTCATGATACATAGATGAACAGAAATGTAATAAATTTAGTAGGAGTTATTTTTTTACAGTAAAAATCCAGAAAAAAATATTCCGAAATACTAAATCATCGTCAGCATACAGAATTACAAAAAAAATAAAAGTTAACACTGAACTAACTTAGCAGTCAAACATACAGACAAAAAGTGAATTACTAAGCTATATAAAGCTTCGTTATTGCCCATAAAATACTGGCCAAGACTACTAAGAAATTCACTAAACCCATTCTTATTTATTAGTTGTGTGGTCACTCTCTCACACTTATTCTTTCTCACTTATATTTAATTTTCGTAATCTATCCTCTTTTAGAAAACCCACTGGAAAAGGTGATATGTCCTTTACTCTCGGGCGATATGCAAAAATGTTCAGAAAGGTATCCCGAAGTATCTGAGAAACCTTATCTGCCACAAGAATGCGCCAGGTGCATATCAATAAATCCATACATCCTTAGGATATTTCCTGAGATCAACAGGACTTTCCTTTCAACTGGCTATAATGCGGTGCAATGGTTTGCTGCTCTTGAATATGAATACAAAATTGCAGTATACTGGAATTTTCTTAAGACTTCCATAACATATGTAAAAGACAATGTGTAACGGCAAATATGTCTGAAATAAAATTTAAATCTTCATTGCACACTGAATCGCTCTACCATAAGGAACTGTTTAGCTAAATCTCCATTAAGGCAGCAAAGTGTGCCTGCTGAATGTGAATAAGAGAAAAAATAGCGTTTTGCTAAGACGCATCGTTATGTGTTATGTGACGTGAGAATGTCTGATATGGGCAAGAATTTATAGATAAAATTAAGTATTAAAATGGGTTAGCATAGGTGAAATGATGGATGAAAGAGTTGTAAGAGGTTTGGTCATGTTGAAAGAATGGTAGAATGATACTGCGATGAAAATTTGGCAAGGCTGTTAGGATATATGCAATGATCAAGAAAGAACTGTTTACATGTCAAAAGGACATATTCAAATGGAGGGTTCTTTTTATCCAAGTTGCAGGAGATTACTTACTGTCTGTCTATGAAAGCTCAAAGCACTGCAATGAATCTTGTGTATATACAAATGTTGGGCTGAAGTTACGCAAGTTATCTGCTCATATAATTCAACCTTTGATCCTTGCAGTGACTGTTGTTTTGTCTTTCACTACAGCCACAACATCAAATAGGAAACACTCACAAACACACACACTACATACATACATACATACATACATACATACATATATATATATATATATATATATATATATATATATATATATATAATGGATGCCTGTGGCTATATATATTATATACAGCTCTCAGCCTGTGGCTCTTGGTCTGCCAAGGCCGTGATTCACTCCCGACCCAGCTGCAAATGGGTACCACCATCCCTCGGCTCAAGAACAGGGCATGAGGAAGGCAACCGTAAAGACTTGCTAAAAAATCAGAAAGACACACAACTCTATAGGCAACGCCTCCAGAGGGCACAATATAAGGTTTAAATTGATTGCACGAGTGAAGAAATATATATATAAATATATATGATATGACTTGAATTCCTCTGACATTTAATTTATATATCACTAATTACCCCTGGGAAAAATAAAGACTGGGAGAAGGTTCTGAAGGTTTTTAAAGTTTTATTTCTAAGCTGAGAAATGAACTCGAAACTGGTCAGGACCTACCTCCAGCCTCATATTTCCCCAGTATTAATGAGAAATATATATATATATATATATATATATATATATATATATATATATATATATATATATATATATATATATATATATATATGTGTGTGTGTGTGTGTGTGTGTGTGTGTGTGTGTATGTATTTATATACAATACGAGCTTTTGTGAACGCGCCATGAAAACAATCGCTGAAAATTACGGTCCGTTTCCTTCTACTCTCTTTCAGGAGGACTGGGTGACGAGCTGGAGTACCGCCTGACACGATACCTGATGGCCAACTACGACCCCTCGGTCCGCCCTGCACGAAATTCCTCAGAGGCTTTGTCGGTGGTCTTTGGTCTCTCCCTTCACAGCATCATTGATGTGGTGAGTATTTCTTCTCCAAAGATTGAAAACTGATCCAGTTGGGTCTTTGTTGTTTACGAAACTGTCAGTCCTAAGAGACGAACACCAATTGGACCTCTGAGTGGTCGCTGGAATATTTCTCATTTTAATAACCACTTTATCCTGATCCACAAATAATTTACTGCATTTGACAGACTTCCAAGATCTTGACGACACAAAGGACTCCACAGAAAGGTGACAGACAGGATCAGGAAACCTACTTAATTGCTGTTGATGGGGGAAATTAACATAAGTTGTAGAGATTATCAAGTGATTCTATACTCACACACAGATGTCGTCACAAATTCAAAACCCGTGTTTTTTCAGCCATCACAATGTACTGCTAGCAGTTGATATCTCAAATGACAATTTATATAAATGTAAAAGAATAGCGCAGTCTACCTGATATATAACATCTCTCTTATATAAACCTGTCCTGGCGTTTGTTAACTGATGACTAACTAATAAAAAGCTCAGTGCTTTTGAATCCTAAAATAAACAACAATGTGAATGACAAATACAATCCCGGTGGCAGTATCATATAACTGGATTGGCTTCTACCTGTCAGGTCCATGACGCGGGTTCGAAACCCCCTCTCCCCCTTCCCAACGCCCCCCCCCCCAAAAATAACTTTCCCCATGGTGAATCTTTTAAAACGATTAGATTCCCAAAAACCGTGGCCGGATTGGGATTACAAAGGGGAATAGACGAAAAAACGTGGGTGGCAAATATTATCGAAAAAGTACAGCAAATAAATATTGAGATTACTGATGATTCCTCTAACGAACAGGAATCCAGAAAACTGTGAACATAAAAATGGACTAAAGCTCACTGTGTCCTTTTGCCAAAACATGAAAACCCTCTCTTCAGATTCGGGTTCTCTGTCTTTGTCCCCTCCTCCTCTCTCTGTTTCTTAAGATAGATCTCAAAAGTGTGGGGGCATCTTGAAAGGCAACAAGGAAAAACAATGTAAGAGTGAAAAGTGTAACAGGAAAGCCGATACCTGAAAGCACCGATTCAAAAACACATTTACACTGAAAAAAAAGATCCGGTACACGAAAATACTGACTTACCTTCATTTATTTGTGAAAAACAATAAGACAATATCACAAGCGAATACATACGTACACGCACATGCAAACACACACACACAATATATATATATATATATATATATATATATATATATATATATATATATATATATATATATATATATATATATATATATATATATATATATATATATTATATATATATTTATATTTATATTTATATGTACATATACACAAAAGTATGTATGTATATACAGGCAAAATACATTAGGGAACGGAAAACGGAAATGTTGTCCTTCGTCTATTTAAGAGTATTCACATGACCAGTACCTACTACGTGAAATTTACCTTTAAATATCCGCTAGGATGAAAGCGCAGTGCATACGAACATCCAAACACTTTTAAAAGGGCGTTTACATCAATGACGAGGCAGAGTTTTTCTTTTTTTTTTGACAGAGAAAGGTTGTGCTATTCATAAATCTTGTTTTCGCAAAACACCCGAACTAAATTTTTCTTAAAAGGAAAATAACAAGTGTGTTGTTTTATTGTCCCTGGACCAAGCACCACTACACTCTTTAGAATCTGCACGCTTTACAAATTTCTTTTGATATAAACGGATGAAGTGTATGCATTCCTAAACTGACATTTATATTCTACCAACACTTTCCATTATAAAACTATACCTGAATGTATTTTTTTCCTGACATGCTGCTGGAACAAACTCTTTAGTACCTGTCCAACGAATAGCAGGACTGTTACCTATTAGAAAAAAAAAAAAAACAGCACAGTTATTTTTTTCATATCTTGTACATTTTTTATGCAGGTCATTTTTCTTTTTCAGTGTTTTACCAGTTTGACTAACACAGCCGTTATCAAAAGTACATCGTATTTTATACAAAAAAACATCTTTTGCTATTGTTAGAGAATTCTTTCCTAGACTTTTTCTTCATTATTTTATGATTCCTGGATGCCACGTTAACATTAACAATCCAATAAGGGAGTGCTAAAATAAGCATCCACGTCCATCGTAAATTTTAATCTATCAAAGAATGTGTTTATATTTTCGTCATGAGGTCAAATGCAATTTTTGTCGTCAGTGCATCTGAACTGTTAAACATTTTTTTAAACAAAGTTGCTATGTGCTATTACATTTACTGTATACAGAAAACCCACCAACATTTTCGCATATGTTCATTTTTATTCGGGCAACAAACATGAAGTTAAGATAACAGTTGCAGTTTTGTTCATGTTAGAGATAATAATCACTCTATTAATTGGAGAGCCATTAAAAAAAACCGGTCTATTCCAATAACATTTCGAAACGGAATATGATCGCGTCTAGTTTTATACTAGAAAGTTTTGATGAGAATGCAAATATCAGCCTATGAATGCATAAACTCGATCCTTTTATTTAAAAAAAATACAATGTAGCTAAGCCTGATCCAAGGAAAACAAAACCATTCGCTTGTTATATCCCAATAAGAAAGAGTCCAGATCAGGTGTTTTGCGAAAACAAGATTTATGAATAGAATGCCCTCTCTCGGCCAAAAATAAAATAAAAAAAAGCCCGCCTCCTCTCGTGTGTCAAAGGCAATTTTTAACTGTTTGTTTGTTCGCTGAAACACATCATGTTTGAATGCAAAATGCCATAGGGAAAATAAAACAAGAGAAGAAAGTTACATTATATGTATATATAGATATAGATATATATATATATATATATATATATATATATATATATATATATATATATATATATATATATATATATATATATATATATATATATATAATGCTAATAGCCACAATGCCCTTTAACTTCTCGAATGCTGCGCGCTTTTTTGGATGTGCTTGTACTATGAAACCGTACATCCAGACGGAAGAAATTGAAGACTGTGATTGCCGGTCGCGGGACACGAACCCGCGTCGCCTTAACCACAAGGAGGTCACGTTGCCGACCTGACAACGGCAACGTGATCTCCTTGTGGTTAAGGCGACGCGGGTTCGTCTCGTGGCAATCCAGACGCAAGAAATTGAAGACTGTGATTGCCGGTCGCGGGACACGAACCAGACGCAAGAAATTGAAGACCTGACAACGGCAACGTGATTCCTTTGCCGGTCGACGGGACGTCTCCCGCGACCGGCAATGCCAGACGCAAGAAATTGAAGATCACGGTCGCGTCGACCTGACAACGGCAACGTGACCTCCTTGTGGTTAAGGCGACGCGGGTTCGTGTCCCGTCCCAGACGCAAGAAATTGAAGACTGTGATTGCCGGTCGCGGGACACGAACCCGCGTCGCCTTAACCAAATTGAAGACTTGCCGACCTTCCCGCGACCGGCAATCGTCTTCACGGCAACGTGACCTCCTTGTGGTTAAGGCGACGCGGGTTCGTGTCCCGCGACCGGCAATCACAGTCTTCAATTTCTTGCGTCTGGGTGTACGGCTTCGTAGTTACAAGCACATCCAAAAAAACGCGAAGAATTCGAGAAGTTAAGAGGGCATTGTGGCTATTAGAATTATATATGTGTCTGGTAAAAGTGACCAGTAGATTTTACATATATATATATATATATATATATATATATATATATATATATATATATATATATATATATATATATATATATATATATATATATATATATATATATATATATATATATATATATATATATATATATATATATATATATATACATATATACATAGTGGGATGAAAGCGCAATAGCTATACAAATATTAAGGCATAAATATCAAATCTGAATTCACTATACCTAAAAAACAACGAACAGCCAGGATTCGTCACACTGATTGTCTATCACTGGAACTAAATCAAAGGCCCAGGTTCGAATCCTGGCCTGGGCAGAAGCATTTATCAATTATAATTCCACTCGGGTGTGACTGTTCTTAGGCTATAGTTAATTCGAAATTAAGTGATATTTGTGGACTGATACCTGTGAGCATAACAATTTCACATACATTCGTACATGTGTATTGATATACAATATATATAATATATATTTACATGTATGTATATATAGATTATATATATATATACATATACATATATATATATATATATATATATTTACATATTTGTGTTTATCTCTCTTTCTCTTTTCACTTTTCTCCCATACAAAATTACACAAATACACACATACATATATATATATATATACATATACATATATATATATATAGTATATATATTTATATATTTGTATTTATCTATATTTATATTTATTTTCCCCATACACAATTACACACATATATATATATATATATATATATATATATATATATATATATATACACACAGTGTACGTGTGTAACTGTGTGTGTGTGCACCTACGCGTAACTGAGTAACTGTGTATGTACGGGTGAAAAGGATCAGAAATGTGGGCACAAAGACGCAGTAAAAAGAGAAAAATTCCGCATAGGTTAAAACATGCACCAGAACCCTTGAGGTGCCTCGATTAAGTGTAGAAAACAGAAAAAGAGAAGTTGGTGACAAGTATATAGAATTTGGAATATGAGAGGAAAGAGAACAGAAGAGAATCAAAAACCTTTCACGCGTATGCAAGACTGCTTGTATATCTCCTTGTACACACACACACACACAAAGACAGATAAATAGATAGATAGATACAGAGATAGACAGACAGATATACAAATAGACACAGATGTGTTACTTAGGGGTGTGTCTATAGACAGTTTTTTTTTATAAAATAATTTATTCTTTTTTCTTTCTTTTAGACAGAAAAGTAGACAGCCCGAAAAATTAGTGTGTAGAAAGAGAGAGAGAGAGAGAGAGAGAGAGAGAGAGAGAGAGAGAGAGAGAGAGAGAGAGAGAGAGAGAGAAATCATCACTCAACAGAAGGTGGTCAGGGTCCCTTTAATAAACGCAACCAATAATATTTAAGCCAATTGTGTACTTGTGATTGAATGGCAACGGGCAGGCTTCAGGTATAGTCCTCGACATTGGATGATTTATGTATGAACTTCCAGTTCTCTTCACTTTTCCACGAATTATTACTATTATCATATTATTCCCCTGTGTTGAAAGGCATTGTTATTATTATTATTATTATTATTATTATTATTATTATTATTATTATTATTATTATTATTACCTTTCCCTTCATCAAATGTGGCCTTCGTCCATTAAGCTGACAGTGGGGTTCAAATAAAAACCAGATATCTTCCTTTTTTTCAAAATATAAAACCCTAGGGTTGTTATATAAGGCCGCTAAAGTGTGCTTCATTGCCTTAGTATATGATACTTTTACAACATATGTAAAAGAAAAAAATTAAGTTGAATGACTTAGAGACTTCAGGAACTTCTCGAATAAAAAAAACCTAATTTATAAAAATTTTTCTCAAAATAAGAAAACACACAGGAATTAGAAGGGGAATGCAAACATTGCTTCCAAAGAGTACTGACTAAGAAGACAGTATATAACGGGGAACAGTAAATACAGTATAGTACATAATAAATGACATGAAACACTATAAAAAGAGTACTTGCAAAGTTCCTAAAACATGCATTACGAAAATACTATTACACAACCATCCAACTGTAATGATATATATATATATATATATATATATATATATATATATATATATATATATATATATATATATATATATATATATATATATATGTATATATATAAAGTATATATATATATATATATACATACATACATACATATATATATATATATATGTATATATGTAAGAAACTACTTTCTTACAAAAATGTTAAACGAAACGCGGACAACACAAATTCTTTTCCCGTATTCCGAGGAAGAGAAAGAGAGAGTATGTAGGACATCCACTGCTTACGTTCGAGATAACCCCCAAGATCCCTCTCTGATACTGGGCATAAACTGGAAGGACAGATATTCATCCACGTGCATGAAAAGGGTTTGTTTGGCTTTGCGTGTAGAAAAGCACAGAGAGAGAGAGAGAGAGAGAGAGAGAGAGAGAGAGAGAGAGAGAGAGAGAGAGAGAGAGAGAGAGAGAGAATACTTTGGTCCGAATTCAGAGCTCTTGCTTAGGAAGAGCTAGGAATGTGGAAGTCGCAGAAAGGCGTCTAATTCTTGACCTTTTAAGGTCAAGATGAAGAACGCTGTTCCCTTTTAGTGTTTTTATTATGGAAGCCTGACTGTCTATATTATCTGCTTGCTGGACCAAAATTCTTCTTTTCAAAATTCTGTTTCTGAATCTTAAAAAAGAGTAAAAGGTATTGGTTTCGTTTTCATCATTTACGCACAGGAAAACTCGAATTTCATGGGTACAGCTGACACAATAAAATTGTTTGACAAGGTCTATATGTCTTTCTTCAGCTGTAAAGACGGTAAAATATATGCTTTTTTTTTTGGTTATAAAATAAACTATGGTATTTCATTTTACTTTAAGACAGCTGAGTTTATCATACTAATGTAATTGGTGTTGATGGTGTATTGTTGCCCTAAAACCCAGTATTCTATCTTCCTACGTTTTGATTTATTTCTCATTTAGGGATTTTCTGTATATCATCATAAGTTTTTTATTTGTATTTAATATTATTCTGTTGCTTTTTCTCCCCATTTGTATTTTATTATTTTTCTGTTTACTTTTCCATGTGAAATTTTTTTACTCACTGCGCTTATTCACATAATGAATAACAAGTACCCTTATATTGAAAATTAACAGTAAAATAATAAATGAGAGTGAGACGTTACGTACCGTCCAGAAACCTAGACCAACCTATCTTCATTCTGCATACTTGTAGAGCAGCCAGAGCTAAGAGAGGCTGACTTCAAGTGGGCGAAGGCAGCTCCCACCCTAAGGACGTTAAGTACCGTCCTGAGGCTCAGATCAATATATTTTCATTCAGCATCCTTGCACAGGAAGCCAGTGGTAAGAGGCTGACCTCGGTTTGAACGACGGCGAGTCAAGCAATGGTATTCTTCTCAAAACAAAGTTGTTACAAAAAGAATAATACAAAAATTCCGTTGAAATTTCAGTGAATACCAAATGGATAACTGATTACTTTTAACAACCAAAGCTTTGATTAGTATTGAACAAACCGAATTTTTACTTTAGTTTCGAGTTACTGACATAAATAAGTGGAAGCAGTGAACACTAAGTAAAAAATGCGCCGAAATTTCTTCAGCGCAATCGAATTTTCTGTATATCGTATAATCAAGGCTACCGAAAATAGATCTATCTTTCGGTGGTCTCGGTATAATGCTGCATGAGCCGCGGCCCATGAAACTTTAACCACGGCCCGGTGGTGGCCTGGCCTATATCGTTGCCAGACGCACGACTATGGCTTACTTTAACCGTAAGTAAAATAAAAACTACTGAGGCTAGAGGACTGGAATTTGGCATGTTTGATAGATGGAGGGTGGATGATCAACAACCCAATTTGCAGCCCTCTAACCTCAGTAGTTTTTAAGATCTGAGGGCGGACAGAAAAAAGTGTGCAGAAAAAAAAAAGATTACTGTACTGGTAAACAACCTTTGAAGGTGAGTGTTTACCTGTGGCACCATCAGTCTAAGAGTGACTAGAGTGAACTATGCAGGGAAAACAGACAATGGGAGAGGCACAATGGCCTTCTTGCGTCACTGAGCAGGGGTTCTATCTAAGACACCACGCTGTGTTTGATGACAGGAATGTACTGTTTATTAACATCAATACTCTTCATTTACTTGAGGAATCAAAAATAGTTCCGAGGAGGTAGGACGGAAGGAGACAAGATCTCGAGTATCAGAACTCAGTTTGGAGGACGAGAAGCTGTGATATAGGTTGGATCTGTGACGTACATAAAGTTGATTAATTCTGTAAAGGGCTGTTTATTTCATTAGTTCAGATCAGTGGTTCTCAATCTTTTTTTTAGTGATGGCACCATCACTGATGTAATCATTACTGTGGCACCCCTTCTTCACCATCCCACCATATCGCAAGAATTAACTTTTATTTAATGAATAAAATTATTATCCATACTCAAACCAAAATCAACACACCGTACATGCAGAAATATACTGTACAAACAAAGAGCATATCAGAAGAATTAGATAAACATAATTAAAGTAGACACACTGATAACAATTACATGACGACTTTTGAAAAAATTTTTTTTTTTTTCAAAAATGTTCACTGAGATGATCTAGCCAAGACACAATTCATGAAAATCTTGCGGCACCCCTAGGCACTGCTTCTGGCACCCAGGGTCCCACGGCACCCAGTTTGAGAATCAGTGGTTTAGATAATAGGGTTTTCCCGTCTTCAAAAAAGTACTAAAAGATTGCTAACGGTTACAAACAAGTGAATAATTTAGCTTCCTTGTTTTACGAATGAGCGAAAGTAAAGAAAAATTACTCTTACCTCCAAAACAAATCATCAGCACAATAAAACCCAACGGAAGCTCTTAAAGTAATTCAAATTAAGACATTGTGAAAGCAATAGGTAGCGTATGCATATATGTAAATCACCTCCATGAACAAATGGGAAAAGGAAATGCAAGGATCCAGCGCTTTCCTTTCCAGCGATCTCAAAATAAAATACCGAGAAAATAGCACAGGACGGAAGTGAAACTTATCTTTTCCCCGTGCAAACAAAACGAGTGGATAAAAGAATCCATTAATATTATATTATCCCTCTCATTCTCGGAAAGAAGACAAAAGACGGATGAAATCTTGTTATGCCAACTCGACACGATTTCAAAGAACAGGGAAAAGGACACACGGTCTGGGGAATCATTCTTTTTGTACATTAAAAAGAGTGGAAACGGAATTAGAACATCCTCTGATTCTGAAGCGACCATCTGTGTCGCTTCTAGGTAGACGAGGAAGAAGTTTGTAATTGTAATACTAGAGGAAAATTCTGAGGAAAAATAAAAGGTTTGGATAATGGGACGTCTAACTCTAGGATGCTTTCAGACATCGCAAACAATGCTTTGTTTACTCATATTAATTGCAGTGTGTGTGTTTGTTTGTGTGTGTGTGTGTGAGAGAGAGAGAGAGAGAGAGAGAGAGAGAGAGAGAGAGAGAGAGAGAGAGAGAGAGAGCCAACAGCAGCGGAAGTATATGAAGAACAAAAGCTGATAATAAATGTTCTATTTTTAAAAAAACAAAATCTCATTTCATAATAAAAGACATCTGATAAGGCATCAATCTTTCCACCACCTGCACGATCCTCTTCCTTTCTTTTGCAGGACGAGAAGAACCAAATCCTGACCACCAACTGTTGGCTAACGCAGGTGTGGACGGATGCACATCTGACGTGGAATGCCTCCGATTTCGGAGGGGTCCGCGTTATCAGGGTCCCTTACCACAGAGTCTGGAAACCGGATATAATCCTGTACAATAAGTAAGTAGTTAGTGTGTGAGTGTAATCTAAAAGGAATGGCTCCACAGAATGTACAACAGAAGTCACTGATGATTTCATCATTTATTTATGGAGTGTTGGAGAAAATTAGTCTGCAGAAAACGTCGAAGGCATTAGCAGTTTCATATATCTGCATAAAATGTTTCATCAGAAGCAATTCTTCCTTTACAACACTTTGTCCATTCAGTCTCTCATGCACTTTCTTGGTCTCACTTTCCTCCTTCCTCCCAAAATTTATAAACATACTCTTTTCACTTGGTTATTGTCCTCCAATTTCTTCTTAAAACCAAACCTCCTCAAAAATAATCGATGTATCTTTTAATCTTGCTAACCGTTTTACAATAACCTCTTAGTGTCTCCACACTAATGCCATAAGCCAGAGATCTGTATTTGTTTCAGACTGTATTATCAAAGAAGACTTTCTCTGTTTGAGTACGTTAAGAAATAAAGTGTTTAACTTGAGCATGAACTGGTTAGTGAATAATTACAAGATCATAAGATGACGATCTTTCGGCTCTCTTGTTGCTTGAATGAATGACTAGAAATGATGGTGACATATGTAGGATGTTAAGAGCAGAGAATGACTCTTTCTCTTACACAGATTGGTAATTTCCTAAGGAGCAATGTTACAATATTAATATTCTACTCTGTATAAATAGGAAAATCCTTTACTGAACGATTCAGTAGCTGATCCTGTTCGTCTGCAGTATCTTAGAATCTTCTGTAGATTCAACACTTCCACTGGGATCACACTTATTTTTTCCTTCATGTAATCTTCAAATCTTTCTATATGCATGTTTACCACTTCCACTGGGCTTACCCATATATTTTCCCTC
The DNA here is from genome assembly GCF_040412425.1 of Macrobrachium rosenbergii. Taxonomy (NCBI): domain Eukaryota; kingdom Metazoa; phylum Arthropoda; class Malacostraca; order Decapoda; family Palaemonidae; genus Macrobrachium; species Macrobrachium rosenbergii. The sequence goes on along the minus strand of NC_089786.1, from coordinate 13,097,903 downwards.
AAAAAATGTTCTGTCTTTCCTAATAACAGTTTACCACTTCCACTGGGCTCATGCATACTTTTTCCACTTTTTTTCTTTTATAAATACATTATGTTCCCCCTAATACTATCTCTTCTAAATCTGTCTTTAAAACCCTAAGTGCATTATTTAGATGACAAACATTTTTTCTTCAACTCATTTATTAAAAGTTTACATTAAACTAGAATTGCTTTCATATTCGGATGCTTCTTCCTTTTTCTTTCTTCTTGATGGGATTAAATGTTATGCAATTCGTTTGTTACTTGATTCCAGTCTCACCCAATCTCTCAATACTCTCGCTCTTTGCTTCGAGGAAGCTTCTTTCTTTCTAGTGATACTATTTTGGTCACTGTCCCGTTGAGCTAATGGCAGGAATTTCTCGCTCTTACAGACTTCGTAAAACATATCAAGGCAATTCTTTCCTCATTTACACCGTGGCAATTGTTAACCATTGAATTACAAAGTCCAGTGACTTTCTTTTCCTCTACTTCTACCAGTTTGGAACACTCTTTCTGCTTCTATTTCTGTCCATTAAAACATTTTTTTTTTTTTTTTTGTAACAGGAAGGGCATCATTATCCTCATGTGAAACCTCAACCTTCTTTGTTTTTTTTTTCTTTAGGTCCTGGGCTAGAAAAAGATATTAGGTCGCCCTCCCATTCCTATGCTATTGGGAAAAAATTCACAGAGACTGTCCAAAATAATTTTCAACTAGATCACTAAACGTATCAATTGAAAATGAAATATACCTAATGAGTTTATTTAAATCTTATGTGCTATGATGAGTTTTTTTTTTTTTTTCTTGATTCATGAATTCTAAATGGTAATTAGACCTGAGGGAATAAACATTACAGATAAAAAAAAAATCACCACCGTAAGTATCGTATATTTTTGTACCTATGTACTATGCACAACCACGCAAAGGGCTTATTTACATAGTGTAAAGCGTGAACATTTATATTTCCCTTTATATGTCCACGAAACGTATAGTTCATTATTTCACAAAGTATTCCTCGGAATTTTAATCAAGGTAGACAGCGCGATATCCAGCAGCAGCACCACGCAATCCTCTCCATTGTCTATTTACTTTTTTTTCCCTAATACCAATTTCAGCGCAGACTCGCAATACAGCTCGGCCACCATCAACACCAATGTTATCGTCAGTTCGTCGGGATCTGTGACATGGCTCTCACACGGCATATACAGATCGTCGTGCGATATGAATGTCGAGCACTTCCCTTTTGATATTCAATTCTGCAAGCTGAAGTGGGCTTCGTGGACGTACGATGGCCACCAGGTAAGGGCGCTATCTCAGTTGAGAGACGCTGAGAGTGGGAGAGAGAGAAAGGGACAAAAATATAAAATAAAAAATGTACACATAGATTTCAACATATAGTATAAACTATTTCAATAACTGACGATTGCACCCATCGTTAACTCCGATAGGTAGGGAAGGGCCTCTGAGGCTCTCTTTCCGCCAATGTCAGAACTCTGCCATTCCTGCTTCCTTTCTTTAATCTTGTTCTCCAACCTCTTTAACTATTACTTCTTGGCGCGACTGTGGTTTTCCTTCCAGTTCCACCTTTATATCCTTGCATTTTTTCTTTACTTTCTAGTTCTCTGTTTCTTGCCGTCCAACCACTCCAACTCCCTCTTTTCACTTCCTAAACCGCTGAATGGTGGAAAGTGCCCCAGTTTCACAAAATCAAATCTGCACCAAACAAGGTTTACTGAGTTAACCAACAATTACAGCGGATCGGTTACCTTCAGTTTTTCATAGTTTTCTTGATGTCCGACATCATCAACTACACAAGTCTGTTTTCTGTTCTTCTCTACTTCCTAATTCACTTCTTGACTCACATCTTGCTATCCTTCATCCTTGTCTCCTCAGTCGTTGCGCCCTGGGGATGTAAGCCACTATGTACATCTCTTTGAACCTGTCCTCTCAGTATTGCGTTTTCAACTACATTCATCCCACTCACTGTCAAATGCAGGCTTACATATCCTTCTGAGGATTTCAATCACAAGTCTTTTCTTTTAATTCTCTTATCTCAGAATCGGTTGCATTTTCATTTTGTTTTCTTGATGAAAACGTGGAACAAAAATAAAGCTACACTCAAATTTTTTACATATAGTTCATTGTCAGTTGAAGTCCCTATTCTATTTCAATTTATGTGGTGATTACCAAACCAAGGTATTTGAAGTTCTCGACAGTCTTTGATTCAATATTTCTGTGTATGATATTTCCCAGCAGCGTATCCAACGTTTGTTAGCTGATTTCCAGGCCAATTTGATATGCAGCTACCCATCAACATCTTTGGTTTACATCACACAAATCTAAGCATTTATCATACGTCAGTCTGTAGCATCCTGCTTCATCATGGTGGACGCCCTCTCCCCTCTAATTAACCCATACAGATTACCCATTATAACACCAAGTTGGGGAGATGCCTGATAATTAACTATACAAAAAAAATTAAATATGATGAGAGCAATGCAGAATGACTGAATGAAAAGGAGCACATCAGGCAATAATAAATGCTGTCCCGTAAATCTGAAGGCAGATAATGACGCACCTGGGTTAGGAAGATGTTTTTCTGGTGCCACTTCGCAAAGAAGGGAATAGATGTGTGTGTGGACTATATGGATAGGTAATAATAGAGATTAGATTTGGTTTACCAGTCAAATCTTCAAGACCTAAGATCAATTGCACTTATTTTAAAGGTTATAAACATGCATATGACTGCGTATCAAGAATTGTATTGCAAGTATGGAATCTGTGAGGAACTCGAGGTTAGTGAAAATTTGCTATTGAGGTATTAGGGGCTGATGATAGATTGTTGTAGAATTTGCTGATTCATTTGACGTGAGAAAGAGTAAGAGTTTATCTCCAGTGGATTACAAACATTTCACGGAAAGAGTAACGCGAAAGGGAAGATCATAATAATGTCAACAATAAATGGCAAGTAGCCTCTGTAGTCAGTTGTACAACAACATGGGGCTGGTCGTCAGAATAACAACAATTTGCATGAATTAGTTTATTATATCTGCGTTATCGCATGGCACTGGCAAATACTGGCAGCAGTCTCCACTTAAACTCGATCAGTGCTGACTGATTCAGAGAAACCACTCATGTCAGGCACGAGACTAGTGAGACATACCTCGTGCAAATCCACTGTGATGTAATACATTCTGGAAGTCGTCAAGGAATGTTATACACTGCTGATACAAAAGTCCCTTCGGCCATCAGTCTGAATAAATGCATACCATTCTCGGGATCCCCGAATAGCAAAATGCAAATACATACCCAAATATGTACACACACACACACACACATATATATATATATATATATATATATATATATATATATATATATATATATATATATATATATATATATATATATATATATATATATATATATATATATATATATATATATATATATATATTTGTAAATCTAGCTTTTTCTTTTTTAAAAGATCAGTTAATCTCACACATGTATTAATTTTTATTGAACATTTAACATTTACTGTGCATTTGCAATATGATTTTATACAAAAGATACATGTTATACATTCCGAGGATATTTATATTCTTTTCATTTTTTTTCTTTTTGTAAATCCAGACTTTATTAGATTTCTTTACAATATATACTGAGGATTAAAATATTTTCAACTGTCATAACAACAGCATGAATCTATCTTTAACGTGAAAGAAAACTGCACTCTTAAAGCTGTTTAGTTCACTTTTCCAACGACAGAATTTGTCATATGGCTTACACAGTATTTAATAAACACAAGCTTTTTGTTATTAGGATAGTTTTTTTTTTTTTTACAAAAAGTTTTACTGTATTATGCTCTTAAATGCCACATCTACACGAGATGGGGAATATCTTGAAAATAAGAATGACAGCTCTGCAACTAAGGTTTCGGCTGCATGTTTCTGCTTTGTTGTTATCATAAAAAATAATTTTTGTTGTTTTCTGTAACAAAATATCAGAATATTTACATTTCTTGCCAGTAATTCCAATTACATCTATTTCATCATCAATACATTCAGGGCTAAATACACGTCACGCTTTGAATAACATGGATGACAGGACTGATTTGTTTACATTATTACTGCAGCCAGAATAAACATGTACAAATGCGGAAATATTGATACGTTGCCTGTATGCACTAAACTTGAGTCCAATATTACCTGTATGTATTCGGCAGTCCAAAACGGTAGGCTACGAGCATTTTCCATCGACACAGTAAATTCTGCCGATGGAACCAATAATTCATTTAATCTATCAGCAAAAGTGTTTACACCGTCGTTTCCATGCAGAATATATATGATGCCGTTAATTCATATAAACCACGTTACATTTTGAGGAGTAAATTTGCTTAATATTGTTTTCAAAATATTAAACGTACAGATTTCTTCCTGATGGTGAAAGGTGATTTCCCTTAGCTACACAAAGCATTTATGGAAATTATTCACCGTTACAATTCGAATTTTCAGTCTTTTACGTGTGCTTTACTCAATTCTTTATCAAATATTTTGAAAGAATGAAACCCACAAGTCTTCAATGTAGGGTATCAGAACAAAATTTCAACAAAAGATTAGTTGTACTTCGGGATTAATATTACGCCAAAATCCATGAAACTGAAACCACTACTAATCTGCTCACTAATTTATTTATCAATTCAACATCACTCATTGTATTAGAATCTGCAATGGTGCTCACTAATTTATTTATCATTTCAACATCATTCACTGTAATAGAATCTGCAATGGTGCTCACTAATTTATTTATCAATTCAACATCATTCATTGTATCAGAATCTGCAATGGTGCTCACTAATTTATTTATCAATTCAACATCATTCATTGTATTAGAATCTGCAATGGTGCTCACTAATTTATTTATCAATTCAACATCACTCATTGTATTAGAATCTGCAATGGTGCTCATTAATTTAATTATTAATTCAACATCACTCCTTGTATTAGAATCAATGGTGCTCACTAATTTATTTATCAATTCAACATCACTCATTGTATTAGAATCTGCAATGGTGCTCACTAATTTAATTATTAATTCAACATCACTCCTTGTATTAGAATCTGCAATGGTGCTCACTAATTTATTTATCAATTCAACATCACTCATTGTATTAGAATCTGCAATGGTGCTCACTAATTTAATTATTAATTCAACATCACTCCTTGTATTAGAATCTGCAATGGTGCTCACTAATTTATTTATCAATTCAACATCACTCATTGTATTAGAATCTGCAATGGTGCTCACTAATTTAATTATCAATTCAACATCACTTCTTGTATTAGAATCTGCAATGGTGCTCACTAATTTACTTATCAATTCAACATCATTCCTTGTATTAGAATCTGCAATGGTGCTCACTAATTTATTTATCAATTCAACATCACTCATTGTATTAGAATCTGCAATGATGCTCACTAATTTATTCATCAATTCAGCATCATTCATTGTATTAGAATCTGCAATGGTACCAGCTAATGGAACAAAAAGAGCAACAAGATATTTTGATAAACTGTATGAAACAGGGCAAACTGAAAAATTATTGACCACGTGCACAATTTACCGTTAGTGTTTTTTTGTAAGTCCGTATATATATATATATATATGTTAAAATGGTGACGAAACTGCAAAACTCACAACAAAATGACTGGCTGTTAATTTTCCATTGAGAAAATATCAGTTGTAAGACCAGCAGCCCTTCGACTAGTTAGAAAAACATAACCAAAAGCTAAGTAATGGTGTTTTACGAAAAAATTAAAATGGTAAAAGATATATGTGCATGCATATGGACATAACCAAATTAGAAGTCATAAATACACTACATGCACCCAAGTACTAACAAGAACTGTAAGTGAGCAATTGTATGTATATGATATATATATATATATATATATATATATATATATATATATATATATATATATATAAATATATATATATATATATATATATATATATATATATATACAGTATATATATATATATATATATATATATATATATATATATATATATATATATATATATATATATATTTCACTGCACAGCCTTCTCCCATAGGAGGAGGCGGTGACAATGGCACAACCTCAGGATTCTAAGCAAGTCTCTCGTCCGCATCTGAATAAGCCAGTCTTGTGTTGATTATATCAGTGGAAATACTTCGTATTTCCACTGATATAATCAACATAAAGGCGTACTTTTATTATGGACGCTCGAGTTTTTACCATTATTCCCACCCCCAACCCATGATTTGTCATTCCAAAGCAGCAACAAATTTTCTTCGCAATAACACGCGACATCCGTCCCCCGCACTCCATTTCCTTAACGAGGAAAAATACGACTCACCCAGCGTGTTAAGGCGGAACAAGACTCTCACATCGAAACTTTCGCTTTCCCCTCTCATTCCTCAGCTAGACCTCATCAAGCAGATGGACGACGGGGACACGTCCAACTACCAGAGCAACGGAGAGTTCGACCTGATGGAGTTCTCGGCCACCAGGAACATCACGTATTATTCGTGTTGTCCAGAGCCTTACCCGGACATCACCTACACCATTAAGATCAGGAGAAGACCCATGTTTTACGTCTTCAACTTGATTTTGCCTTGTGTTCTCATCAACGGCATTGGTAAGTACTACATACATACATTCTTATTAATATATATACATACATACAAAAACACATATTAATATATATATATATATATATATTTATATATATATATATATATATATATATATATATATATATATATATAACTATTATTTATTAAGTTCTTAATTCTATATTAATTTGTTTTGGTCCATTTCCCACTGAATACTTTGATATCACATTAACAAAATGAGGAATGGTCTATTTTAGTTCAGTTGAAATATACACTATTTAAATTTTACAAGTAATACTTTCATGAGAGTTCTATTTAACTGATTATTCATCAAATCTTGGATGGTATAGTGCTACACTGGCGCTTTATTTCATTACCAACTTCTGATATCAAGGTTTTCAGTGGAGAACATTTAAAAAAAATATTAGGATGTAGAATGTGAAAGTGACCGGTGGAACCATTTTTTTTCCATAACCCTAACTTTATACTTCTATGTACTTTCATATTTCCCACGGTTTCCATCTCTTTAACTTCTCATATACTATGTAAAAATAAATTTCAATACATTCAGCCTCTTTCTTTCTTTTGCATACAACATTAACACTTCACTTCAGTAAAGGGGAGGTGGCTTAACATGCTCTTCATGCCTTTGCTTCCACAGACGTACATCTTCCCAACATCTTTTGCATATACCCTAATAGTCTCTTGTTTACCTGTTTTGTGGCACCTAGCCTTTCATCTTACCATCATCTATTACCATTACTCCATACAAATCAACGCATTCCAGTCTTCCATCACCTTCTTTTGCTCATAACCTTACTTCTCCTTGAATTCACCATTAAATGTCTCATTCAAAAACTTACAAACTCTTCTGCTTTTCTCTGATGCTTCTCTTGGCTATCTTCAATCTAAACTGTATCATCTGCAAACCTCCCACGCCCCCATTCACAACCCATTTTTTTTCTCACAGCTTCTACCTGATGTCCTTTCTTGACTTCTAAAATCATTCCACCTATAATCTTAAACTTCCTTTGAGACCAACAAACCATTAGTTCACATTCACTTTTGCACCAAACAAGCGACTAGCATTTCCACGATCTAATGTTCGCGTCGATTCTCTCGAAAATTCTTCTGATAATTCTGAACACATTAGTTTCTCACCATACGTCTTCAACACCCCTTCACGCTGCATTTTATAAAACTAATTTAGTCTTTTTCTACGTCCATATACATCTTATATAGCTGTCTCTCTTTACTCTCAAACTTCTCACATAATTGAATCATACTAGATACCTGCTGCTTATACATTCTTGTTTAACTAAACTAAGATTACACTGCTGTTTCATTATCAGGCCTTTTGCTTTCTCTCTTACATTCTGAATCAAAATCATACTATATTTTTCCTCGTGTGCTAAGCAATCTTATACCATAATTATAATTCCTACAGCCACCTCCGTCACGTTTCACCCCACACAACAACAATTATTCCTCTCACTCACTTCTTTGGAACATTCCTTCAATCTAGATTTACTTTGTACATT
>NC_089786.1:13004683-13087183 GCF_040412425.1 Macrobrachium rosenbergii | reverse complement strand
AACCTAAGATTAATCCTTGCAATGATTAAATCAATTAATAATTAGGCTTAGACCAAGCATAGGGGGAGTAGATTGTTGTTTTTCATCTCAAGGACATGCCGCATTAAGACATATATTGAAATCCTCAGGCTAAAAAACTGCAGGAAGATTGTTTGGAATTCCAGTACAGAAAAAGCAATATGCAACATTCCATGTAAAAGCTTCACGTGGCAAAACAATATTTAGTCGACATGGAAACTGAGGCTTCTTGACCCGAAAAATCATTCAGAGAAAGAGTCTCATTCTCATGACGTAAAACGTCATTGACAACCATTCACATCCCACAGCAGAGTTGTCGGGAGCCGAAGCTTCCACAAAGTATGACTGAGGCTTCCTTTTTCGTTCTGAGCGATGTTGGGTTGTACCTGGTGCCTCCCAGGAGTTCAGAAACTCAGTTTGGTATTCTGGCAACAGAATCGGCTTATTTGGAGAAGTGAATATCACCAGGTAAAACAGTTAAAAAGTCCTACACTTGTGAATGCAATTGGTGAACAGCAATGTTATGTGTCCGGACAAATATGGTCCACTCAGATGGCTTCTTGTAGTTCCCATGTTGTTGGGCGAAGTGTAGAAAATTCCTTGCGATATTGTCATCATTGCTTTGAAACAATGCTTTCACCAAGTTGAAAGAAGTCTTTGTAGCAGACCGCCTATAAGCAGTTGTCTTTGAGGCAGGATGACCATCACTCACCTGTCTCATCTGCCTATGAGAAACAGACCAATTTCCTTTTGTTTCAAATTGAAGCAGCTTGCCTTGCCTCCTTCCTGCTATTGTCCCTAAAAATTTTTATATTGTCTGGAGCCTGATGAATATCTTCCAAGGGCTGAATGGGTTTGTGACACCCATACAGAAGAGAATGTCCCACCTTCGCAGTGACTGGAGAAAACTTGCACTGTTAAAAATAAAAATGTGGCACATGAGGTTACAGAACTTCGGTTGTTTTCGTTCATTTGTAATCAACACATGACTATTTGTTGAAACTACTCTCGTCTACAAACTTATTTTTAATCTTGGTTTCTTACCGTGATTTCACATAAGTATTTCAGAGAAAAAAAAAAAACGCTACAGTACAAAGAAGTCAGTTTACTTTTTCGGGTGGTGCCACTATTTGTAAAAGGCTTGATGGCTGTAACAAGAAAACTTAACAATTAAAGGTACTTTGTCTTATAGGGACCTAAGTTTTTTTTCAAATTTTGTTGTTTACAATGGCATTTCAACATTTTTTACGCAGATTCCTTTGTAAATTATTAATATTTACCTTTATCTTTACAAAAGCTTCACCCACGACAAGGTCCCAAATACCCATTAAACGTAACTTGGATTGAAGACATCTTGTCGATGATGATTAATTAGAGAAATTAAGGGAATGAGATAGTGATGCAGGGCAACTAGCTTTCAAGGCATTCCAAGTTATATGTGTGACTTTCCGTTGTACTTTCAGTGTACAAATTTCCATGTTCAAACTACCATATCACACAGAATTTATCTGCGCATGCGTATTTTACGGGAGTTTTTTTTGCAGCTTTTGCATGAGAGAGAGAGAGAGAGAGAGAGAGAGAGAGAGAGAGAGATAATCTTATTGGTCTCATTTCAAAGTACAATTTCTGATCGCCCGTCGACACGAGTGTGACATGTCACATGTCCAAACTTTTGAAGCAGCCCGAACACTTGCCCTTGGAAGGCGGCCCCCTTTTCCTTTCCTCCCCCTAACCCCCCACCCCACTCCCTTTTCACCCCCTTTACCCTCCGAGGATTCCTTGGACAACTTGAGAAAGGCGCTAAGCCCCTAAACTTCGATTATTCCGCCACCTAAGAATCACCTCCTGTTATTAAATTAAATTATCACTGGCATAATTAATTACAAAGAGAATACGTTGCGTGGTAAATATTAGGTTGTTGGATAATACTATTTTTTTTCTAAAGATTAATTTCACTATACATATAACTTGTCTCAGTACGAGAACGCCGTCCTTTAATGGAGGTTAAAATAAATCCATAATTAAAGCTGTTTACAACAGCCTAAACAATGAATAACATCAACGAGAGAAGAAATACTCTGAAGACAAATAAGCAATAAGGTAACAGGGAAAGCAGTTACCTGATCTCCCAGTTAAGTGCCTCAACTGAGAGATTCAGTGAACCAATGGTTGTTAAATTAAAAATAGCACAAATGACTGAATATAGTCGGCTTGGTTATTCTCTCTTTACGTTACGCAATCGCCATCATAATAGCGCAAAGGACACTTCAGATTATGACACACTTTAGTTCTGCAAGACAACCAGACTTACTGCAGATTAGCTGAATTGAATATAGATTTTTGACCAAAGACCAAGAACTGGAACCCATGAGGTCACTCAGTGCTGAAATAGAAATTGACAGTACTGTAATAGGTTTGAAAGGTGTAACACGAGGAAAACATCGCAGTTGCACTATGAATCAATTGTTAGGAGAGGGTGGAAAGTAAGATGAAAGAAAGCTAATATGAAAGGAGGTACAGTAAAAGGAACGAAAGGGGTTGCAGCTAGAGGCCGAAGGTACGCTGCAAAGAACTTTAAGTAATGCCTACAGTGCACCACATGACGGCACTAACCCCCCACGGGGACTGAAGACCAGTGATTCGAAAATGGTAATAGATGAACATTAATTATACTGTATATCAAACTAAAGCAATTTACATTATTCTTATCTCACTTTTCGAAAATTAAATTCTCGAAGCTAATATGTTGCTCGAAAATTAATGTTCAGGTGATATTAGAACCAAAAATGTGGGAGGAAAGGCGATTAAAAAAACGCTGTCTCCAATAGATTAGGTTGCTAGGGATTCCAAGTTCTGTGCGTGATTTTTAATACCCGAATAAAATTATATAAAAAAAACATAAAATATAACTACAAATTTTTGTTTACTTAAAAGAAAATAGTTAGTTCCACGTAATAAAACTGGCTAATTGCTTTCGTGAGTGATGGGAGGGGCCATGGCAACAGGTAAAGGGCGTAGGTAGGAGAAGAGGAATCAGAGGAAAGTCGAAAAGAAATTAAATACAGCGAAAGAGAATTACGTCCGATTAGTCTATTTTTCGTGCTCTTGCCTATTTTTTTTTTTTTGTGTTTGTTTGTTTGTCTCAGCGCAACCGAACTCCTGGCAAAGAAGTCCAGGTAAATAACGTGGCTTATTTCATTTCAAAATGAAGCCAACGTACGAGTCAGAACAACGATACTTTAAAACAGTTTAGAAGGCTATTATGACGCAAATCTCTAATGAACTATACCAGAAAGAAAAAATAATCCAAAATTTAAAATTAAATATAAATATGCCGAGAAAGTTTCATCAAGTACAATGATAATCGCTCTCATTCATTACGAGCAGTTTCTAATTACGCGTGTATACGATTTAGCAGACTGTTGCCTGAGTAATATTCCGTAATTACCCTTCAGCTATTTTCTCTGTCTCTGAAAGTACTATGCCAGAAAATTCCATCTCATTTTTTTTTTCATTTACGGAAGTTCAATCAATTCCCGTAAATCTCACGCTAATTGCTCCCTTGAGTCTGACTTTTCATGATGCCTTTAAATCCGAAGTTTCGAGTCTTTTATTGTGATTGCTTAAACATTACAGTTTTAATTTTTGATCATTCATCTCATTTTACATCTTCCTTCCAACTGGGTATGATGCAGCATTTTGAGCTGCTAATCCTGCAAATGAATCAAATGGATGTAATATTGCAATATACTAGAACCTGCTTGCAACGCAGACATATTATTGGCACCAGCAACAGACCTACTGGCGTCTGATGCAATAGGTCATAAAAAGGTCGCTGAACATTATGAACCAATTTGGCTGGATCTGAAAGGACGCAAGAATCGCAGAGAACAAAGGTTTCGGGCAGCGGAAGTCAAATGGCAGTTGGCTATTTTCGAAACTCTGCCATGTTTGACAGGAGGGAGGATGAATTGAAATTTCAAAAGTTTGCACATTTTACGCAGTGCGTGTGCGCTTTACAAGGGGGAGGAAGAAAAGAGTATATTCCACATTATTACTCTTGGTCCACTACAGTACGCCTCTCCACTTCTACAGCGATCAGGACTGAAGTACTACTAATCGAAGTATATGGTTATTTTTGTGATAGCTGTTCTTATGGACATTTGAACTGGAAAATCAACACTAGAGATTTTTAATATATGCTCGAAAATGTAATAAAACCATAAAAGAATGATGTATGAAATAAACAGTACCCTAAGGCTAACAGAGAGACTTATTACTGATTTAAGCAATATACAACTGCAACTGTTACGGAATTAGAAGGGAGGAAGGTGGTATTAGTTAGAGACAATTATCACTGGCTTAAAATCTGCTTTGATTATTTTCCAGATCATAATACAATGCCTAGTAATGCAATTAGTATTTTAGAATCAGTATTAATATTTGAGATAATTTGGGTGTAGATGATTTACATCTTTAATCGCTTGGAACTCCCTCGGGCTAGAACTCTGAACATAGATAAACGATTCTATAACAATATTCGAGTGCAGTATTTAATAAACTATTTCTCCCTCAGGTATGTACTACGGTGTTACAATCTGCCTCGTCAGTTTTGCCTCTGGGCTGTCAGTGCTGACGCTGAACATACACCACCGAGGAATCAGGGGGCTGGAGGTCCCAACTGTGGTCAAAAAAGTGGTTTTAGGGGGGATGGCGCGACTCGTCTTCCTCCATTTTGAACCACCGACGTCTGTCAAGGATGATAAGACTATCCTACAAAACGTAAGTTATGTTCTAAGAAGCTTCATTAGTATCAGAAACTCTGACATGATTAAATTGCCTTTTATTGAGAAAACGAAAGGGCACCTAAAAGAAAGAAAAATTCCTAAAATGTTAGGTAATGAGGTAATCTTACTGACACCAAAATCTCCGACTTTAAGTTTTATAATATATATATATATATATATATATATATATATATATATATATATATATATATATATATATATATATATATATATATATATATATATTATAGTATATATATGCATATATAAAATATATATATATGTTTATATAAACAAAGACAAATGGTAGATTTTCCTTTTGTCATTTTACTAAAACCTACCTAGTCTACCTGTGTGTCAGTCTGCATCGTTTTAGTTTTGCACCAATCTATCTATTTCTGGACTGTCTCCATAAACCGTGCCTCTCCCCTTGATGATGAAAGACTTTTCCTGGGGAGTGATTCCAGCTTTCTCTCTCTCTCTCTCTCTCTCGCTTTCCAAAAGCTTCTCAAAAGTTTCGCAACCTTTTGAGTCTCCCTTACCATCACTCTTTTCCCTCAAAGTTTTTCTCATGCCGTTTATTCATGGCTCTTCTCCTCTTGCCGGTTTTAATCACTATTCCTGAAAAATGTCAACTTTATTCCAACGCACGTAATCGTTCGGAACCTTTCGGAGTAACCTTAAAACAGCATGGAATCCACGGTTTCTTTCGAGACCATCAACGGCTATGAATTTCATTGAACAAAGTTTGGGTAAAATCTTTTGATTAAGGAGCCATATAAACTTACACAGCTCCTGACAGATAGAAAGTGTTTGGCAACTCAATTTGATTTACTATAAATGCAGTATGCATTCGCAGCATATAATTTATGCGTATAGTGTTACGAGTGCATTTATGAAAATTCATACACGTTTGTCTGTATATTAACCGTCGCCTATCTCTCGCTTCTTCATTCTCTCTAAATATACTTCAGTTGCATAAGCCAATTCTATTTAGTCTTTATTTCACAATTAAAATAAATCAAGAGGAAGTGCCAATGCCGTTAAAGAACATATAGCAACACCACGCACGTGTTTCTCTAACACTGAACGTTTTTCCAGATATAGCTGGATATATCCAATCCCAAGCAACGTATTGTTTTTAATATGTTTGGAAAATTATGTCAATTTCAGCTGCAACGAAGAATCAAACGGCCAAAAGGCAATTATTTCGAAGAGTAAGTTCGAGCACTAGTAAAACTAATGAATGAACTCACAGAATGAAAAATGAAGTTAATTTTCTTTTAAATCTCTCACTCGTACTGTTTCATTCTAACGTAATTCAGCAAGGGACACTTGATTGTTTTTTGTTTCGATGATTTACACAAAATGCAGTTTAAATTTGCTGTCAGTCGGATTGCCAAAGTTATTCAAGCCATATGAATGATTCACTGAATATAAATTTGAAATCCGTAACACCTGTGAGAGTTGTAAGTCCTGTAATATCATATTCATGCGATCTTATTTCTGCTGATAAAGAATTTCTCCTTCAAAAATGTAAATTAAACTGCATATTTTCTCATTCAGATCGTCAATAATTTCATCTGCAGAGAAAATAATACGAAAGGATAATAGTCATTTAGAATCCCTTCCTGTGCAAGTAAACTGACTTTTGCTGCAATAAACCAACTTCTGCATGGTCAACTTGCTCTATCGTCCAAGGGTACTCTAGACGGGGTTAAGTCGCCGTGAGACAATAACCCATTGTTTATTGCTGTTAGCGATATACAAAAGGGACCCGGCTGTTTTAATGCTGTAGTTTCGAAGGAAACTTGAAAATATTGAATTTAAAATAAATTGCATTTATTTGGAATAACTTTACTTCATTCACCAAACATCTCGTTAAATAATTTGGATTATTTCCTAATAAATGGAAGGAAAATTCAACAGAGGGTTTTAGTTAGACAAAAGAATTTTAAATCCAGTCTGATATCACTGTAGAATCTTTTGAAACAAGAGTTTATGATTACAAATAAAAATACAGAAACATAAAGAAAAACTACTTATGCTGTATCATTTCATCTTGTCTAAACCTGACTTCCCTTTGACACAGGATTTGAGACCCGAGCCATGTGGCCGCACGGATTCGATGAGCATGGAAAAAATCCACATCCGTGAGTTAGACGTTACGGATAACTTCCGCACGTCGCCGAGATCTGCACAGAGACAACAAATGGGTCCCAACAACGATACCCCAACAGCCACACCTACAGCAACACAGGTCACAGGTACCTCACAAAACTCCTCTCTCAGTATGGTACAATTCATGATGATTCACAATTAGACGCTGTGTCTGAATTTTTAGTGTGTTTTTACTAAAATAAGCCCAGAGGTGAGTTGCGATATTTCCGTGGGATAACTCGTTTACAAGACTCAAATATAGATATATGTTCCCTAATTCAACTTGACCCCATTTGCTCCGGTAGCAGTCAGTCCTGCTGCAGTCGATTGTGTTGGCCTTGTTAGTCTGTACCCAGATGATCCGGATCTATGTAAACAAAAATAGCTCAACTAAAAGATGTTATTCTTTACATTTATAAATTTTTTAATAAGTAAATGAATCCTTCCTACACCTGTGAGATTGGGAGAATCAGTAAGGCTTTGTTAATCTATTTTCAAAGCAACTCTTTAAATCCCTGAACAAACCTACCATGGATGGCCATAAATCCACATAATAACTGAAAAGAAAAATAAAGGAGAAAATCTTATGACATTTTGAAAGATCTATCTTAATGCTTTATATACTACTTACTGAATTAAAGAAAAAAAAAAGTAAAAAATGCGCCCATGTTTCTTGGGCGCAATCGAGTTTTCTGTCCGGTGGTGGCCTCAGCCACGGCCCATAAAACTCTTAGCCGCGGCCATTAAACTCAGCCACGGCCGGTGCTGGCAATGTTGTTGATACCTATAGCGTTGCCAGAAGTACGATTATGGCTAACTTTCACCTTAAATAAAATAAAAACGACTCAGGCTAGAGGGCTGCAATTTGGTATGTTTGATGTTTGGAGGGTGGATGATCAACATATCAATTTGCAGCCCTGTAGCCTTAGTAGTTTTTAAGATCTGAGGGCGGACAGACGGACAAAGCCAGCACAATAGTTTTCTTTTGCAGAAAACTAAAAAGACAGATTGGTGTTTAAATAAATCTTGTGCATTTCTATTTTTGCATGACTGTTCAAACACCTGTCTCACTCCATTAAACTAGCAATGTTTCAACATCCCTATTTTCATTATTTTTACCATTATTAACATTTTTTTTTTTTACTTTAATACGAAAATTTTAAATGATTTATTGCTCTCTTTCTGATGCACAGCTTTGGACGCGGGACAGAGAATGACATTTAAAATTTTATCCACGTAAGACTCGGCTTGATTCCCTACGATAATTACCACACACTTTCATAATAACAGTTTATTTATACAGAAACTTTTTGTTGAGGTGAATGATGAACAATTTTTCTTTCAATTCAGAAGAGTCCCTTTAATTAATGCCCCTATTCACAATTAAATAAGAGTTATAATTTCACTGGTTTGCGCGATACCTGCGAGATCTGGGAGCTGAACGATTTTATTTTACGTGTTATGAATCGTTATATCAATTAATGAGCAAATAACGGCAGAAATTATTTTCAACACGGGTTTTCAAAACCGCTGAACCACATACATGTACTAATTATCATTTACTACCTTTGATAGCAAAAAATTTGAAGTATTCATGATCAGCTTATGAATATTAATATACATGATGGCAAAAAGTGAATGAAATATTACTATGATTGTTAGTCTAGTGATGGCAGAGCAACCAAAAAGGCATAGGTTCGAATCCTGGTCAGGTAGGCGTGCTTATCATATATTGCGCCTTTAAGTGTGAGTTATTACCAAGGTATAGTGAATCTGATATTAATGAGTATATATGAATGATACACATTTACCCATGCAATTCATACGTGTGGTGTCAATGAGCCAAGGGTTATCAACCTTTGAACTTTGTCCAGCAGACATACTCAAGTTCTCTTCAGGTTATTATTATGCGTGTGTGTGTGTATATATATATACATATATACATATATACATATATATATATATATATATATATATATATATATATATATATATATATATATATATATATATAGATATAGATATAGTTGCGTCCTCTCAGTTTGGATGTTGAATGCGAAAGAACGATAAACTGGTGGGCGGTGTATGGATAAATTATTTGTATAGTATTTAAGTGAAAGGGGTAAGAAATGTGGAGATGTGACAGAAGTGATAAGAAGGTAGATACAAGTGCAAGGAATGATGAGAATGAGTGAAGAGGATCTGGGCATGTGGGGAGAATGGGGATGGTAGGATATTAAAATGTGTGTACATTGCAGAAGACATGGGAGAGTGGAAAACTTGGAAAGGTGTATTCAAATGGTGTGAAAGAGGTATACACTAGAGATGAGGAGCCTGACATCCACCTGTGTAGGTGTATGAAACATGTAATGTGATGGTTGTATTTTGCAAAAAGGGCTTACCCAAGATTCAGCTGTTAAAGCGTGAATTTGGCAGTGACCTTTGTCCTTGCCTTTATCTTGAACCAGACCCTGCTAGACGAAAAGGCTTAACAGTTATAAGTGTATATGCTGTATTTATATTACATGCACACAAACGTATATATTTATACACACACACATATATATATATATATATGTGTGTGTGTGTGTATAATATAAATACAACATATTAATTTCTTACCATAAAACCTTTTCCTCTCATGGGCTGGTTCACACCCTCACACCCATTATAAATACACATACAGTACATACATACATACATACATATATCTATATATATATATATATATATATATATATATATATATATATATATATATATATATATATATATATATATATATATATATATATATATATATAAAACACTAAGAAACCAGAAAACCAGAGACTCATAGCAAAATGCGACGGAAATTAAAAAAAAAAAACTTTTGATATTCTGCTACAGTGTTATAATCACTTGGTTAAAATCTCGCCTGTTGTCAAAGCTTGCAAAAATATAAAATCCGGTATTATTTTTCCTTGCGCTTCAATTATTCTTCTCTCTGCAGCACATAGCCTCATCTGAAAAAGCTTTTTTCGTGCAGTCAGCTTGTTTTTCATTGTCCCATTCTGTCAAACGCTCCCTTTATCATCTGACGAATCTCAGCAACCCCTACCATGTTTTCTTTGTGGCTTAATAACTAAGTTACGATGTTTATGTGTAATAAAAAAAGTTTCTTTGTATAAAATAATAAGACAATTTCAGTTAAGAGCTCAACCATAAGTAATGCAAAATGATCGGTACTGTTAATTAATTTTCAGAGCCATCGAAAAATTTGTTAATTTTTACCATCATAAGACGCTGATATATTAATACTGAATGAACTCAAACCTGTGATTGGGTTGTGAATATAACCCAGTCACAGATTTGAGTTCATTCAGTTTTTATATATCAGTCTTATGACAGTAGTTAATTCAACAATGATACACGATACACTGATTAACTGATTAACTACAGCCTGCTTGATTCAACACTTGTTATAACTTACGATCTCATACGTATCACAGACATACGAGCAGACAGGCACACAGATATCTCTCTCTCTCTCTCTCTCTCTCTCTCTCTCTCTCTCTCTCTCTCTCTCTCTCTCTCTCTCATAATGAGACAAATGAAAAAGTGAGTAATTTACTTGAAGTCATTAAATGTTAGCAAAAGTGGTAAAAATAAAAAGCCGATTTGGTAAAAACTTCCCCCTCGCTTTTGACACAAAAACTCTTCATCTAATAATGGGACAAACGAACAAAAGGATGAGAGAAAAAATCAAAAACAAAAATAAAATATCATGCAGAATCGCTGTTGTCAACGTAACTGCTCCATCTTTTTAAAAAGAAAAAGTTAGGAAGGGGCCCCTAACTGCGGGAGGATAGATTAAAAAAAAAAAAAAAAGTTTTGACCCTCGGCCAAGAGAGAGAGAGCACAAATTGGGTTAAGAAGTACTCTATCTCATAATGACATTCACCCTGCGATGATCTTATATAAATATTTATTTTTGTATTCTGGGTTTATGCTTAGATGATTTACTGAACGTACAGTTATACAGATGCTATCAGTATGTAGAGTGTAAGTGAAAATTTACTGTTACTATTGATCGATTAGATTTTACAACAGTTCCCTGTGAAATGATTGCATAACTTTGAATACGCCACAATGTAAGAAAGCTGATATTTTCGTCATTTTGAAAACACCACGAAAATCACACTACACTTTATGCCTTACTATTTATTATTATTATTATTATTATTATTATTATTACACGGACTTTTGCCTGAAACAGAAAAATGCAGCCTAATGCATGGAAAATGGCCACATTAATGCAATTCGGCCATATTTTGATTATCATTATTATATTATTATTATTCATTTTTCCCAGGCAACGCCATAATTTTGATTTTCGGACTTAAACTTCAGAAGTTTAACTGAGATACAGATACTGTATTTATGTAAAGCAAACCCCACTAAAAAAAGGCTTACTCATTTTCTTTTTTTCACAATACCGAGCTCAGCCGCCCCCTCGAGACCATTCCCTATGCCTTACAAAATCTCAACCTTTTCAACCTTAGTTAAATATTTAATTACTGGGATTTTTCTGGCGTCCCTTTTCACCTCAACTTCCAGTCTTTTTTCCCCTAGATTTATATATAAGATGTAATTCAATCCTAAAATTGAATCTGTTATTACATTTTCCTGATGAAAAGGAAATCAACACACATCAAACCTAACACTCTGATGTCTGCAGGTAAAATTCACAATTTTTTTTTTTTATCTTTTTTTAATTAAATGCAGTTGGGAAGCAGATTAAGTGGGTGAACTCAGTCCGTTACGGTCTGGTAGTTCATTCGGTAATTACAGTCGCTTTTAGTAAAAGTTCAAGTCGAACTCTCATCGGTAATGGGATGGCAATCCTACTGTAGATAAGAGATATTTGCTTCACATACGCGATGCGGCAGTTTAGAAACGGGAAACGCACTCTAGGGCGTGCTGTCGGCTGTGAACCGGTTTACTGCTAAATGTACAAAGGATAGATATAGTCACCTACACTGTCCGACAATTTGCAGTTTACACTTGGGTGGTTCTCCTAACAGGAAAATGTTGTAGTGTAAAGGCGGAAGTAATAAATAGCGTCGAAGGTACAGCTTTGTACTGTCCCAATTAACGTTGTATTTCAATTAGTTTTTATTGTAAATAAACAATATTATTAATACATCTGCATTAATTTGTATAATTTTAGCCCTCTTACTCTAGTGTAAATTCCATTTATCTTCCAAGATTGATCTTACAAAAATATCTTGATAAGAAACGACTGGTCATCTTCGACTGTTTTTTTCCAGAGTTCGAGCAGCATTTAGTTCGAATTCTGAACAAGGTCTGCCAGACGGTCGAGAAGAATGCAATCTTTTGTATAATTTTAGTCTTCTTACTTTAGTGTAAATTCCATTTATCTTCCAAGATTGATCCCGCAAAAATATCTTGATAAGACACGACCGTCATGTTCGATTGGTTTTTCCAGAGTTCGAGCAGCATTTCGTTCGAGTTCTGAACAAGGTCTACCAGACGATCGAGAAGAACGAGATGCGTCTCGGAGAGCACGAGAGGAGGGAGGCCGTCAGGGTCGAATGGCAACAGGTAGAGTGAGCCAAGTTGGTTGACTTAGGATAAGTGGTGACCACTTACAGAAATATATAATAATAAATTTCAACTATACAGGATATGGAATGTCAAATTCCAGTTAAAGAGGATATGTTACGTCAGATTCCAATTGCACAGGATATGAAATGTCAATTCCAGTTGTATAAGATATGTACTGCCAAAATCATGTTATAGAGGATGCGTAATGTTAAGTTACACTTACAGAGGATATGTACTGCCAAACCCCATTTGCAGAGGATATATCATGGCCTATTGCAGTTACAAAGGATGTGTCAAGGAAAATCTAGTTACAGAAGTTATGTAATGTTAAATTCCACTTATAAAAGATATGTAATATCAAATTCCAGTTACAGACAATATGTAAGTCCAAATGCCAGTTAAATATGATACGTAATGCCAAATGTCAGTTACGTTAATATACGTACTAGCAAAGTCCTGTTACTGAAACTGTGTAAGGCCATTTTCCAATTACAGACGTTATGTATTGTAATTTTCTAAATGTCGAGTTTTATTGCGCATAAATTTATTACATATTCGATTACGAATAAATTTCACCATGCTTGCTTGTATGAGTTGGAATCATATTTACTGATGTGTCGTCACTAATTCCTAAATCTGACATGCAGCGCTTGTTTCGTAAATATATCTAAAATAATATGCAAATCCAAATTTCAAACAGGTACATGGAGACGAATTGATAAAACTGACATGCGGTGCTTACTGTAATCTAAAACAGTATGTATTTCCAAAGCTTAAAACCTTTCTCCTGGTTACTTAAATGTGTCCCCAGGTACAATATGTCATGTGAAATTGATCATTCCTACTTAGAACCATACTGAGTGTCCTCCATCCTATAAAATAAGGAATTTTTTATCATCAGAGTTCTAGAATTTTCGTGTCCTTAATTACAACAAGTAATACATGCGCCGAAGTTTCTTCGGTGCAATCGAGTTTTCTGTATAACCGCAACAGCGTATAATCAAAGCCACTGAAAACAGATCTATCTTTCGGTGGTCTCGGTATAATGCCTGTATGAGCCGCGGCCCGTGAAACTTTAATCACGGCCCAGTGGTGGCCTATCCTACATAGTTGTAAGAAGCACGATTATGGCTAAATCTAACCCTAAATAAAATAAAGACTACTGAGGTTAGAGGGCTGCAATTTGGTATGTTTGACGATTGGAGGGTGGACGATCCACATACAAAGTTGCAGCCCTCTAGCCTCAGCAGTTTTTAAGATCTGAGGGCGGACAGAAAAAGTGTGGACAGAATAAAGTGCGGACGGACAGACAAAGCCGGCACAACAGTTTTCTTTTACAGTAAACTAAAAATCACGTCGAAGAATCTGCTGTATATATATTAAAATTTCAAAGATAACATGGTCACTGAAATATATAATGTATGTTCTTACTGGCTGTTGAAGTCACACACGACAGTATAAGGCGAACAGACAGGAAACTGCGTACGTTCAGGCTCCATTGAGCGGGTTTATATTCGCATACATTTTCTCATAATTCTGGGATTATGAGCTACTTCATTGTGATTGTTTTGCAAGGATATCTTTTTTCAAGTAATTAAAGTTCGGATAAGTCTACTAATGAAAGGAATGTGTCAAGAAGGCTACTTTTTAATTCAGGCTGAAAATTACGTGGAATCACTGTTGGCTTGGGATATTTTGAAAATCTTCAATCGTAGCCTATACAAAAGAATATTTGTTCTTATTGAGAATCTGTCACTTAGAAGGCCGCACTCCAAACGTTTCTGGTAAGTTGAGGATCTACTGATTACCCAAATGGATTGTTTCTGGAGAGTCATGCGTTTGTTATTCCTATGAAAAGATTCTTGGATTGTTTTTGGAGAGGCACACGCTTTTGATACTTATGAGAAGATTCTTGAATTTGCTACAGGTTCAAGGGCAATTCGGAAACCTGAGTGCCTTTCATCTTAACCCTTTCGATTATGAGTCATATGACAATTACGTCTGTGGGCGATGAGCCTAAAAATTATTATACCTTTATTTGTTCAAAGACGCATATCGCCGACAGTTTTCAAGGTAGACCGCTCAATTTTGTTTCATTTTGTAGTTGATTACATATTCTGTAAGCAATCTTTTTCTTTTGACGTTTGGGTACGTCATTAGTCACGAAATGGCTTAAATTTGGATGTCATTCACATACGTCATCGGTAAGCGAAAGGGTTAACTTACAAATATGACCACAGTTCAATGTATTCATTTTCTTCGTGACAGGTGTCCCTGGTGTGCGATCGCGTCCTCCTGGCCTGCTTCTTGCTGTCCACGGTCATAGCGACGACAACTATACTATTTTCTTCGCCCCACGGTCCTTGACGACATCTCTGTGGCGTTTCTAGCAGAGTCAGCGAAACAAGAGGTATGAAACCTCGTCGTCAACGGAAATTTAACGAGAAAATGAAGGAGGGCCGGGAAAGGGAAGCGAGACGGCCGGTCATAGATTTAATTGTCTAAGAAGTCATAAGTGTCACAACCGTGCTGCCGGTGGCCCCCCCAAGGGCGTCGTCAGCACTGGGAATCCTATATCGACCTAGTTTTTATTTATTACTTTATTCATTTATTTGAAGCTTCTTAGCACCTTTGTGATTCCATTTTCTAAACAATGCTAAGTGTTCCGTACGTTACCCATTGGAAAACAGATGTAATACGTGGAACTGGGAGGTGACTCCTCCCACGTCACTTCGTTAAAAAAAAACCATGTTCTGATTAATAAAAGTTTTGGTAATTTTCATTTTATCTTCTATTTACCTTAATGTAATAATTCTCGCTTCTTAAAAAGTGCCAAGGGTGTGCATACACGCGCTTAAATATGTACAGGTAAGTATATGAATATGTGAAAACACACGCAAGTGTACATATATATAATATATACATATACGGTATACTTGTGTATATATATGTTTGTGTGTTTGTATATATATATACACCTAGGTCTTTCGTTTAGAAACAAGGAGAAGCAGTCGACACTGACCACTCCAGTATCCATTCAAAATCTGGATCCGTACATGGAACTAATATCAATTCACCTCCATCATGATAGCTTATAGGCAAACCTGTAATGCTTGGCTAATCATATATTTGTGTGTGTATATAAAACACACATACATACATATATTGCCGGATTAAGCAGCAAAAATGAGCAAGATTTGCAAAGGTAACCTAAGAGAATGCATTACATATGTAAAGAGGTAGGACTTGAGATAAACCTCAGGAAATTTCAAATAATTCAGACAGTCAATTATTTAGTTGAAATAACACTAGATGGACTTTAAAAAGGATTTAGGAACGACGATACCCAATAAAGATTCTCTTGAGCTGAAGTCTTATAAATGACTTGAAAGACAGATCAAGCAATGAATGGGCAGAGAGAATAAAAATTTATGAATCAAATAGATTACAGAGTAAAACTGCATAAGAAACTAAAGATTCTACATGAGTCTAGTACGTGCTATATTGCTATTCGAACATGAATCAAGATACGACAATGAAACTATGTATAAAAGAACTTGCTGAATTGAGAAAATAAAAGCCCTTAAGAAGAATATTAGGAGTTAGATGGCCCGATAGAGTTAGAAATGACACCATAACGGAAGGTCATTATGGAGATGAGACAATGAAGACAGAGATATGGAGAAGGGTTGGACATGTCCTTTGTTCCATCCCGAGGGAGAATAGTAAGTGACAAAGTCAGCTGGGTTCTGTGGGGCTCCAGAGCGGTTGGAAGACCCAGACCCATTTTGACAAGAGCTATGAGACGGGATGCTGGCGATGAGAGATCAGTAAAAGCACATGAAAGACACCATTGGCAGAATTTGCTGTTTTATTTATTTATTTATTGTATTTTCTATCCGATCTGCCGTCTACCATCGCCGAATAGCTACCAGGTAAGAGTTTACTGCATAGGTCAACTAACGAACAGTAGGTTTATAACGCAGTAGAACCATCTGCCCATCCTCATTAGGCGAGTAGGCTACCAATCACACCACAAACACACACACATATATATATAAAATGTATATATACATTACATACACATATATTTATGTATATATATACATACATGTGTGTGTGTTTGTATGTATATGTGTTCACGCATGCCTACGAACATGCGTTAAATTTACATTTAAGGAATCCAATTAACTAAGCCTTTGTGCTTAACAAATAAATACCGTACTTCAAGTAGTTGGAACAAATACGCTTCAAGAATAAAATTCCTCCTTCAAATATACATTGCTCTGTGTACTGTTCTAGGATGCAGCCAAATACTCAACTTGAACTATACAAAATATAATAAAGTATGCCATATTCTGTATCCTCATGAAATATTTTTTTCAGATACGTACGATAAACAAGAATAATAATAATAATAATAATAATAATAATAATAATAATAATAATAATAATAATAATAATAATAATAATAATAATGTACTTTCAAGTTAGGTTTAGAGAACAAAAACCCTTTTTAAATTAAATATTACAATATTAATATTACTATATTTTATATTGTATGGCAAAAATAACTCATTTCTATCCAGGACTTCCATAAATTCATCAGTTTACAATTTTTTTTTTAATTTCACTTCCTCAGGTGGGTTTCAAAAACCATCTGCATACTTTACTTTCCCCCTAAGACGTTTTATCGTTCCCTTTTCATCAAAAGTTTTCCAGGTATGAAAAAGATAATTATACATTGATAAAATTGCAGTGTTTTCATCTTTTATATATTTTATAGCCAAAATCAAGCATTAATACCTCTAACCATTCTCTGTTGGTGACGGAACGCATTAATGTAAACTTATTACCAGATCACAGAAACGTATCAAGTGATCCTGTTACAAATGTAATACATTAGCACTGTGCATTCTGGATCATTACAGAATTTTCAATTTCCATCATTCCTTAATTTCCATAACCGTAATCTTATGCTTGTAGGAAACACCTCTTGTACGTATATATACATTAATTCCCTTCCCTGAATACCAATTAACTAATTATTAATGTTCAAGATCCTTCCCAATTCAATAATGCGATCTCACCTAATGAAGGTAATTACCTTCATTGGCTGGGACCTTGGTAAATAATATGACGTAATCAGCTTTGCTGTTAACATGAGGGAAACTGGGATTATTGCAAATCAATTTTACAAAAAATGCTTGTGGTCTAGCAATAGTAACCTTCCCGTGGCTCCAAAAGTGTGATCCCAAAACCCACCCTAACCTACGCCAGCCTCAGACATATATCTATTGCAATTAAGCATGGATTCTTGAGTATTTTAAGAATAACTTTTTTTTTTCTGAATGAGATTAAAATCAATTTCTTTTATTTTCATGTTTCAGTTATTTTGAATTTATTTGAGCGGAAAACGCAGTGAACAAACAAAATTCATCGATGTTTTTCCTTTGCGTACTGTCTTTTATAGTTCTTCTGATGATATTTTTCGCTCTTTTGACGAAGACATTATTCCCGCATTATGTTCTTCCATAGGAAATGAGATTGTTTTAGCTGTAGGTTACGGAAAAATGAAAACGCTACTTCATTTTTTGTTCCATTTTGAAAACGTTACTTCATTTTTAGTTCTATTTTACATCCGAGTCGTGTACTGTACAACCACCTCAGCTGCTGAGCCACTATCATCCCTGCCTTGCTTCTAAACTTCTCTGATCAATTTCTCTCCTTTCTTTATCATCACTTTCATCTCACTCATTCTCTCTTTGTTTTTCTCTTCACTAGAGCATTCTCTTCCCGCAAGCTATCTTCAGTAAATGAGAATTATATAGTCTTCGTATTACAAAACTAAATGGGTGACCTTCAAGTTATTAATTTTCATCATTCTTCACTTATAGCAAGAGACCTAACCTCTTTTCGTAGGCCTGTTGTTGCCAACCTTGTCAATTACAATAATTAGTAGAACATCTCCCTATTCACTTAAATTAAGATTTATTCTTTACAATAACCGCTGAAATATTTCTAATATGTATGGCAGTTCCTCGTTGGAAGAGTGGGTTCCTTTCTCAGCTAGCACTCTGCTAGCCGCGAGTTCGAATTTCCGACCGGCCAGTGAAGAAAAAAGAGGAATTTATTTCTGGTGATAGAAATTCATTTCTCGCTATAATGTGGTTCCGATTCCACAATAAGCTGTAGGTCCCGTTCCTAGGTAACCAGTTGGTTCTTAGCCACGTAAAATAAATCTAATCCTACGGGCCAGCCCTAGGAAAGCTGTTAATCAGCTCAGTGGTCTGGTAAAACTAAGATATACTTTTTTTTTTAGCACTCGAGAACGAAGCTGATACCTTTATCTCTCTTTTTTAATTAATACTAATAGAAGTAAGAGATGCGGGTGACTTGAATTGATGTCTTAGCCACGTAGAAGTTTCATGTGCACCAAATCGCGGTAAATCCGTAAAACTAAAAATAACTATATCCAAAATTGCCAGAAATTTATCATTCCGGATCTGTCTTTCATTCGCTGGAATAATTCGAAACATTAAGGAAATTGTTCTTATACTTCACGTGCTTGAATTTCTTATGGATGAGATTTGCCTGGAATAATCAGTATTCAGTGTGTCTTGAACACATACTACAATCAATTAGCCACGTAGTAATTATTGTAATTATTGTCGCTATTTCCAAAGTCTTTTCCTACTAATTTACTGTCTAAAACCTATGTCTTCCTTATTTATTGTCTAAAACCTTTGTGATAAGTCGATAACACAAAGGTATATAAGGAAATCAACTTCAGTACAGTGTCAAAAGGAGAATCTATCTCTCCTTCATTCTTCATAAAAGCATAAAAACATAAAAATGTAACATTTCACTGTAATCCATTCATATCTTGTCTATTTGGGTCAAAGTAATACCTGAATTTTCATGACGCCTCCACTTAATGATCACGGAGCTAACGCAACTACCAGTCTACAAGGAATTACTCGAAACGTGTTATTTCAAGGGCTCTTTAGAAGCTGAAGTGTAAGAATAATGGAAGACTGCAACCACTGTATGCCCGACTTGGTTTAATTTTGTCCCGTCCCGTGTCAAAAATTATTCTTAAGAACTTCTCTCCCCCCTGGTATCAGGATTATATTATCCGCTTCCCCTACTTTGACATCTCTCGTTGCCATAAAAATTATATATATATATATATATATATATATATATATATATATATATATATATATACATAAATATATACACTAAATATATACATATTTATCTATATATGTATACATACATATATAAATATATATATATATATATATATATATATATATATATATATATATATATATATATATATATATATATATAATGACAGCTTTACTTTAACTGATTTTCCATCTTCAAATGTTTAAAGTGATGTTCCTACCATCCTATTTATATGCCACATTAACAGAGCCTAAGGACAAAGGAATTAAGCAACGCTTTATAACTAATAATAAACGAAATATTACTGTCCACAGAGTCAGCCCATTAACCACTGATTTGCAACCACCACTGAGGACGAGGAAACTACCCATACAAGTGTTCCGCCACCAAAGAGAATTGATGAGCAAAAGTTAATTATCAATTTCAATTACAGGAATATTTAGATTGTGATACAATCTAATATTACTGGTTATTGGATACTGACGTCTATTTCAGGACAGTAATTGTACGGAGCTATAACTGTAAATAAAGGCTAATAGTTAACGCAATATTATAGACAATAATGCAAATGAGGTTTTAATTTCCATTTATGAAATTCATGCAAATGATCGTTTCCGCGCGCCTGCACGCCCGTGTGCATTTGTGTGTGAGCGAGTGCGAGAGGAATAAGAAAAGGAAAGGTACACAGACACACGAGAAAATAGAAAACAAACAAAATTTTAAACAGAAATATATGTGTATATACTGTATATATATATATATATATATATATATATATATATATATATATATATATATATATATATATATATATATTTGTGCGTCTAGGCTTTTTTTTAGCTACTTAGGCAGGTGAAAGCTATTTTACAACTATACGAATACTGGTACAAAACCTGTTCCGTTGATATAGTGGTTAGTGTTGTGGCATGCTACTCAGATGTCACGGGTTCGCGTCTTCCCCAGGGCGATGAAAAATCACTGGCTCTGTATCATGATCAGTTACTGCTGCAGTGTGGGATCTGCGGTGGGAGGGTGAAACCAACATTCTTTGGAAGCTTGATTTTCAAGTCAATGGCCCCTGTGGTGTGCTTGTTCCGTGTGAATAGGTTTCATCTACCGAAATAATAATAATAATAATAATAATAATAATAATAATAATAATAATAATAATAATAATAATAATAATCTGTGGAGCATCACTATACTGTGATCGAAAATAATGAGTAAAAAAGCCACAATAATGTAATTGATAAATTGTATTTTTTTAAGATACAAAAATATACAAAAAAGGGGATAACGGTCGAGAGCTCCCTTGTTTTTATCCCCTTTTTCGTATATTTTTGTATCTTAAAAAATACAATTTATCAATTCAATAATAATAATAATGGATTGTCACTTTCAGACATTTATTCATGTGATTCCTGACGACTGTATACGCATGAGAGAGAGAGAGAGAGAGAGAGAGAGAGAGAGAGAGAGAGAGAGAGAGATTAGGGCAATTTATACGGGATATTTACCCAATCAAGAATTCCAGTAAATCCATTAGTTGCAAAATTGAAGTTCGCAAATAAGCGATACAGGTCATTAAGTTTGACGTTTCCGGGATCCATCCGCTTTAATGACAAGAAAAACCGGCCATATTTCGAAAATCCTTCGCTGTATGAATCACACACACACACATACACACACACACTCTGATCTCCCGAAATATCGCTCTCGCAGACAGCCTTTCGAGATTCATGGGATATGCTGAGAATTTATTAGCTATGAGTTTACTTTAAAATCAGATTATGTTTTCACCTAAATTTCATTCCATGCTTTTGATAACAGCTGGGGTTTCAAAGCATTGACAGATGTATATTCTAATAATAATAATAATAATAATAATAATAATAATAATAATAATAATAATAATAATAATAATAATAATAATAATAATAACGATGCGAATTAAAATCCACAGTGGTATTAAAAAAATTTATGTGCAAAGTTAACTTTGTACATAAATATTTTCAACACTACAGTGGCTTTTAATTCTCGATATTATAGCCTCGTTACAGGGAAGTCTTGTTTCATTAATAACAATAATAATAATAATAATAATAATAATAATAATAATAATAATAATAATTATCGTGTTGTTTCATTAATAATAATAATAATAATAATAATAATAATAATAATAATAATAATAATAATAATAATAATAATAATAAGAAGAAGAAGAAGAAGAAGAAGAAAGCAACTCGGATTACTACAAGATGAAACATAAATAACACTTGAACAAAAGGCGACATGAAGAGTTTCTAACCCAGATGCACTAGACCTCAATTCAGTGTAAAGTGACAAAAATAAAACAAAATGTGACATCCATTCTTCGGTTTCAGTGATACACAAGATCTTTGTCATCACTTTTATTTTCAAAATAACGCTGCTTCTCTTAACACTTAACTGGTGGCTTCCAAGGAAAGACAAGACAATGGTCAGTGCCACAACTGCATATATGTGTATATTTGTGTATTTATATATTTGTGTTTTTTGACGTGTTTATCTTTGTCAGGTTATGTTTTAAACATACGCTAATAATAAATTGTGTTTATTTACTGATTCCTCTTACATTAATTACAAAATATACAACTGGTGAGCTCTTAATTGTCCCCCTGAATACATGAGACCGTTCAGGTAATCAGCTGATTTGTCAACCCAATAATCCATACTTCAGGCAGCAAACTAAACTGACTATCGTGGTTATTTTCCATTCGAATGTCCAGGATTTTTAAAATCAATAATATTGATTTTTTTTAAATAAATATTAATATTTGGTAAGTTTTTTTTCTTCGGAACTTAGTTTTCGGTAGGTCAGTAATGATTCTGTTGAAATTGTTAGACATATTAGGCGTAGAGAAATAAGATGGTGTTATGACCTAGTTCCTTCAGTTTCCTGTCGATGTGTTTTGTATTGTTGTCTTATTTCTGGACAAATAAGACAACAATACAAAACACATCGACAGGAAACTGAAGGAATTATGTCTTAACGTTATCTTATTTCTCTACGCCTAATATGTCTAACAATTTCGACCGAAGCATTCCTGACCTACCAAAATTTAAGTCTAGAGCAAAAAACCATACCAAATGTTAATATTGATTTTTAAAAAATCAAAGGTTTTTTCGCTGAATGTGGGCAAAGTTCTTAGCATACCTCGTGGCATAGGGCCAAACCTTTCACTCATGCACACTATCAAAAACCAAATGTGACCTTCGTAAACAGTGACCTTTAGTTAGAGCGGAAATGACGACATTCAATCACGCATGATTTGGCCATTCCTTACCCTGAGAAACTGGGTGCCGACAATGCTTCGTAATGGTACTTAACTTCAATGGTGCAGGAGGTCCTGAATGCAACTTTCACAGCACTGGGAATTCGAATTGGGGACCCGGTCTGATTCCTCACGTTGGGTTTCATTGGCTAACTTGAGTCCGGTGGGGATGGGAGGTAGTTTCTGTTAAATTCTAGAACTCTTGTGTTTTGCTTTCATTTGTGCTCTCTCTTAGCTGTGACCGGTAATGTCTTCGCCTGATCTCTGGCTTTCCAGTAATCGTTGGTCCAGCACGTGACGAAATGTTGCCTGACACCACAACTGGTACAATATGATCATTCATCCTTTATCTTTCTGATGATATTCCTGCTGGTATCAGGCCCAAGGCCACAACACCATCTCTTAATGACCAAGGTGATATGTTCTTTTGAACTTCATCTGAAGTGCAACTGCTTTATTAGCAAGAGGGCTACAGGCACGCATTCCTAGTATTAACAACATACAGGCATCATTTCCTCTAGTATCAGCAAAGTAAAAAAACTCCTGGTTTCACACGTATGTATAAATTCTGGTGGGGTTCTACTGATTGGCATCTTCATTCTGAACAATACTTTCCATTCACTTTCAAAACAGATGTATTTCTAATCAATTTTTATCGGTTCATAGTGGGGAACCGTGACACACATATCCAACTTTTATTCTAGGTCTTTGTTGCTTGTTTCGTATGGCTGTCCATTACTACTTGTAATAATAATAACAAGGAAAATAAACCCCAAAACTTTTTCTTGTCGTGTTCAAACTCTTAAAACCGGAAGTTAATTCTGAAAATATTCGTTTCACACTGCATATTTTTCTTCCTCCAGGATTTAGAAGAAAGATGAAGGTGATGTACGATATAAATTTGAATAACTCTGTGTGTGTGCGCGCGCGCGTGTGTGTGTGTCCGTGTGTCCAGTATCAGTGTTACATTAAATCAAAATGTTTCTCTGCAGAATGAAGTTCCCCATATAAAGAATTTTCTTAAGATAAAAAAAAAAACTAAAAGAAAAACTGCTTCCAGGAACCACCTTCTTGAATCACGAGAAAAGATTCGTCACCTGGAAACGAGTCGTCTGATTTCCTCGGTTCGACCAAAACCTCTTCACGACCCGAACCAGAATCTCCCTTCTCAAATATGTTTCCCGGGTCGACCCCAAGAAGAAATTGGGTTTTAATTTTCCCAAATGATGACATACCTACGAAAAAGGTACTCGATTTAAATAAAATTAATATCTTGCTTGTTCTCGCATGCGAATACGAGAACGGAATTCACATGAAAATACGCGCGCAATTTTTTTTTTTATCATTTTTGAGAGAGTAGCAACGCCACAGGATTGGAATGACTTCAGAAGTAAGATATCGGAGTAGTATGATCATGAAAGCGAAATATATACACTGAAATCTCTGGGATGCTATTAAGAAAGAAACCATGTAGCATTATGGGTATACTAATTATTCTTATTAAAGATCGATATATATAAATAAAACTTATTCCTATGTACAGATATGTATAAAAATAACTTATTCTTATATAAAGATCGATATATATAAATAAAACGTATTCTTATATAGACCGATATATAAAAATAAAACTTGTCCTTAAATAAAGACCGATATATATAAATAAAACGTATTCTCATATAAAGATCGATATATATTTTTATGAATTTCCCTGGCTGTCTGGATTTGTAGAACACTTTAACAGGGCAGCAACGGAAGTTTACTCACTTGGCCTTGAAAATCTGACTTTACTGTGCAGGGAATCAAAAAAAGAAAAGAAAAAAGGGATGTTTCATATGAGCTTAGGGCTCTACTTCATGAGAAAATGTTAGGCAAACACTGGGGTTAACTAAAGTAATTGTATTTGCAATAAAAGGATCAAAAGAAATGGAAAAGTAAATAATATGGAGGCTTCCAAAGCCTGGAGGTCTTCCTACTGGAGACTTGAATGGTCGCAAGGCACAGCCTAAGAAGAGTCCATGGCAAATGGGTCCCTCCGCTGCAACAGAGATTTAAGGATTACACGCCAGTAAGGGAAAACAGAAAACATACAGATGGATTGAGACTGCACTGAGGGTGCCAAGGTCTCGAGGAATGAATGAACACTTAACACTGGAACACAAACACTTGAGATAGCACTGGGTAAAAGGGCACAATGGATACAGAGATATACTGGCACTCAATAAACAATTCTAAGGGCAAACTGTCATGACTGAAAAGCCTTCACTTGTACTTTACCGTGGGGGGAGTGGGTCTCTGGCGAACAATGACGACAGGCAATTGCACTCGTGGCACTCTACACTAGTTCACATGGGAAGTCCGTCCACGTGGTGACGAAGGAACTGGATCTGAGTCAGGAGGTTCAGGTGGTGACTGGGGGGGCCGCGCAGCTCTCAGCGTCTCGCAGCGATCTCCCAAGCATGTCTGGCTAACTGCAAAGATCTTCCTGCCCTGGCTCCTTTTAAGGGATCTGCCGAGGGTAGGGGCCCTGATGTCGGCCCCGTATGGTCCCCGTGCCCAAGATGTGTCGTCTTCCAGGTGTCTTGACCATCTGCTTGCATCTCCCCAGGTGTCCTGTGGAAAGACAATTCAGCACGATCACTCTGCCTCATAGAATGGTTGTTTTAAGCAGCTTAGTTCATTTAAGCTGCTTAGGGAGCGGCACTCAACCTCTTATCCTTACCCCTTTTGACCGTGCCACCCAAATGTCTGTCCCAGGAAAGGGGAAAGGATAGATCAGAATACTGATAAGTTTTATGTGTTGGTATCTGGGTCAACTTGGGTCGGCTATGCAGCGACAAACCCACTCTTAACATTGTAAAGGGTTGGCTTTTAGTGACTTCTTGCAAATTATAATAATATAAATAAAACTTATTCTTATATAAAGATAGATATATATAAATAAAACTTATTCTTAAATAAAGACTGATATATATATATATATATATATATATATATATATATATATATATATATATATATATATATATATATATATATATATATATATCTATATAAAACTTATTCTTATATAAAGATCGATTTATATAAATAAAATTTATACTTATATAAAGATCGATATATAAAGTATACATATATATAAATGTTTTGAAATTTACAGTTAGCTTACTCTTTTGTCCACTTTTGCTCCTCATGTTAGGTCCTGTATTTAATAAACCATGAGAGAGAGAGAGAGAGAGAGAGAGAGAGAGAGAGAGAGAGAGAGAGAGAGAGAGAGAGAGATGGGGGTAAGTTGCTGAAAACATGAATAACTAAAACCGGTTTTTGCAAGAAATCACAAGAAGAAGCTGTTCGCTCAATTGTATGCCAGAAAAGTGCATTTCCGTATGATATATCGACAAATCGGTAATGAAAAACAAAATCATCCATTAAGACTCGAATCATTTAAATGTTAAATATGTCTTTCATGATATGTGAATTAAAAAAAAGGAAGCTCTTAGTATTTCAAAGACTTCACTGTGTGACATATGTAAATATGGGCAGTTAACATTCAAATCAAAGCTCAATAAAGAACCGATGTCCAGAGAGTACTTTTTTTTTTTTGATTCTAAGAAAAGGATTTGAAAAAGAAAATATCAAAGGAAACCGAACACAACTGCTTTTTAGAAGAAAAAAAATGACCTACACAGGAGTGTCAGATCTCAAAGGTAAAAAAAAAAAAACTGAATTTGGAGGAATGGGTTTAAAATACTTCAAAGGAAAACAGTTGTAAAATAAAAACCGTCATAAACTATTAATTCGAGCTTGGAAACTTTGAACTACAAAATGTTGAATGGCGAGTTAAGGTCATGAAAATCATAAATCTTCATTTCTGAACTGAGCATTTGAAGACATCTTTTGTTTCCATAGAAACTCCTCTCCTCTACCAGATCTTTAGAGAACAGGCTGCCTTTTTTTCTTCACTAATCTTGCATTCACCTTTATATATCTAAGATCATCTATTATATTAACTTCACATGACGAGCAAGAATCAAGTGTCTTAATTTTGCCATGAATTTTTCATTGTTCTCATATTCTATTTCTTGCTAACATTTACACTCACACACTTCATATATATACAGTATACACACACACACACACACACACACACACACATATATATATATATATATATATATATATATATATATATATATATATATATGCCATTGGAAAAGCTTAAACAGTTAATGGGCCTGGAGCGTTACCATTCCCCTCCTCCACTTTTACTAAGAAACACGCCATTGGCAATTCGTGAGACCCACAGTTCAAAGGATGCGCTCTCACTCTCGCTTTTCCTTACGTTCTCTCCTACGCCGGAGGAGAAAGGTCTCTTGTCTACCTTACCTCACTGACTAAATGATATATACATTTAATTCTATATAATGTATATTTTACCATTATGTTATGACTTACTATTTACTTATATTTTATTTTATACAGTTTTCTGTAAAAACGTTCACTGAATTGAAAGAAAATTAAAAAGTACAAGGGACTGCATACGCTCTGAATACCCTACGACAATATATGCCTGTTTAAATCATTCAGGGGTGTCATCTCTTTATAGGCTTTATCAACTTTCGTATATCAATATATGATATATTCAAGTACAGGCTACCAGAAAAAATGTACAAGTCATAAAGCTAGAAAGAATTTTTCTCAACAATATTATTTCTGTGGGAAAGTTTACCGACGAAAACTGACAATTCCTCTCTGGAGCAATCCTTCGAAATATTTTTGTTATTTGGCACAACAATCACCATGTCGCGTTTTCCTCTGAATACACACCCACCAGTTTATCTTTGTCCCAAAAATTCAGCCGACAAAGTAAGTGAAAAAGGTGTACGTCGAAAATATAAAAGTGAATCCGACCCAGCAAACTAAGAAGAAGGAAATTAAAATGCAGAGAAGTTTAATCAGCAAATGGATCTTGGAATAAAAAATGCAAATTGAGAGAAGCAGTACGAAGAAAAATCCCGTCCTGTGTCGAAGGGTAAGTATTTTGAAAAGCAGCTGAATCTAGAAAACACAAGTGATGTAGGAAGCTCTGAATGACGCAAGAGGGTTAAAAATCAAGGTGTATAGGAGTATGTTCGCAGAAGTGACTAGTGCGAATGCAAACACGGCTATTAAAAGGCTGCTAGTTGATGGAAATACAAGTACACAAATCAGAACTTTATGTACAAATCTAATGTAATGCATTAAAATTATAAGGTAGCCGTAACCACCGGAAATGGCACGTACTGTTGAATTAAACGTCACCATGGGAATCAGACATTTCCATAAATGATGCTGCATTTTATTGATAATGTTAATGAGTGGATGGCCAGGGCGTTTAAGGTAAGCCTAGATGAGTGTGTCATGGATAACTGAAAAAATACCGGGGCACAACAACACTTACCGTATCTAGGAAAGTGTACAGTAGGGTTTTGATTGAGAAAGTAAGAGAAATGACAAAAGGACTTTTACCGGAATAGTAGTCAAGGTTTAGGACTTTAGGCAATGATAAGGGTGCGTGGTTAAGTGCTTGGTAAGAAGGAGTACTGTAAGATGATGAAGAGTACAGGAGGAATGATGTTTATGGAACCAGAATAAGTCTTCGATGGAAATGATATATATGTGATGTGTAGTGTGGACGGTAATTTATTAGAATCTATCAGAAGTTACTGTAACAAAAGTGAAGCTCACATCAACAGTATATGTCTCAAAGTCTATTTGATGTATTTAGAGATGGAGTACTGGAAGAAATAAGATATGAGTCAGGAGATAAAGACGCAATATTTGCGGGGTAAATAAGTCTTTGAAAACAGAATGTGGAAGCTGTTTGCAAATGATAAGAGAATGACTGAAAGTGTTTGCAAAAGGGGACAGTTGGAAATGTAAGATAACGAGAGTAAAGGGAAACCAGGCAGACAGAGCTACGTATGTTGGTGTAAGTGTTGATGTCAGGAGAGAAACTAACCGACTTTGATATTTAGAGAAAACTAAAAAAAAATGGTAGTAAAAGAGTAGCGATTGTAAAAAGGCAACCGCTTGGCAAAATAGCTGGAAGAGAAGAATGAAAATACGAATGTCCCTCATCCATAACAAATAAACCATAAAAACAAAATTGTTTTCTTGTACATTGATTTTTGGTTCCTCTGTTTCTCCATAAGGCTTACCTTGACCTTGGGAGTGTGGCTACCCACTGTGATCCCCATTTTGGGCAGACTTAACTGTCTGAGTAGCAGATTAAGCAACCATTTCCAAAGTAAACATATCAAATTCGTTAAAATTAAATGAATATAAACTATTAGGAAACGCCAACTGCCAGTTAAAATCACCATTTTAACATTTTAATTTCAAAACCGATATACATCCTTTGTTGTATAGCCAAGTCAAAGAACTGCAAGGAAAAGTCCGAATTTCACATTGAAAGTCCCGATCCTTCTAAGACGGTTTGCCTGAATGTTTTTGAGCTCCACATCTTCACAAACGAACTTTTTCGTCAAAATACGCTATTTTCACGCCATTTCATTGTCCAAAGGAAGTACTCGAACAAAGTATCATAACAAATTTTGCAAAGGTGATGCACAAATTATTCTGATACAATGTTACCTGATACTGCACCAGAGTAAAGCCACAAAACCAAGACCAAGATGGCATGCGTATTTGTCCTCTGACGTCACAACACTGTATTGAAGAAGAACAACTCAAAATACAGTATGAAACACAGAAAAATAATAATAATACAATAAAATTGCAAATTCGGTCATTAGACATGTGCAGAAATTCTCTTCTTAAGAAAGACACCTTAAAGCCGACTAAAACAGGCATTCAGCATGCTGTATTTTGTTACTGGTTACAGGTAAAACAATACCAAATATGAAACAGCTTAAATAATAACTATTACTCTATGGTGATGTCGAATTCAAGATAAGAACTGCGTATTGTTTTTGTTTAAATGAAACCTATTTGCCTTAACGATTTAGGTGCTATAATTTGCTTGAAACTGTCCAAACCATTTAAAAACTCTGGTCTGAGAGAGAGAGAGAGAGAGAGAGAGAGAGAGAGAGAGAGAGAGAGAGAGAGAATGTATCACAGAGATCTATCTGGCCAATCAAGGTATAAAACCAAATGACTGCAAAATTGCAGTTCGCGTGGAAGCCATATTGGCGATATTTCGCAAAACTCCGTTTAATACTGTTAGCCCTTATTTTAGGAACGAGGCTCAAGCTAGCACTTTTATGAAATGATATTTTCGCTTTGTATTAAAGGCACCAAATAACGGGAGACATGATTCCCTAATCTTTACCATTCGCTCCTGAAATTATTTGAGAGATTTGTGGATGCTGTTTTCTGTATGTTAGTAATAAAATAAGACAGAGTTCATGGGTATTTTGGAGAGGTCAATAACCACTGGTGCATCACATATATCTGTGACCTTATTACTGCCAGCTAAGACCAAAATACATCGAAGTGTGAAGGAATGTTCTGTCATCATGAAACTAAACAACACTCGTTGAGGCGTGATTGTTTTGCGAGCTAAACCGGTGGTTAAAAGATACAACATAAAGCTACCAGCGGCTAGCGATAACTTACTAAATATTCAAGTTTCTAGAAACTGAATGATCGTATTGTTGTGGATTTTCCTCCCAAATAATATATATATATATATATATATATATATATATATATATATATATATATATATATATATATATATATATATATATATATATATATATATATATATATATATAAATTCAGGCGAAGATATATGAAGGCATACAGCAGGGTCCACAAAACACATCAAAAAGGCCATAATTTATTCAATGAGACGTTTCGCATATGTACTACGTGCATCTTCAATCTGCAAATATAACAAATTTCGTTAAAATTTACAAAAAACTATTTTAAAAGATAAAGTTAAAAGGAAAAAATTATTTACAAAAATTAAAATTAATAAAACTTGAAAGGTATGCAGTAAAAAGAAACCAGTGCTGAACAAACCATTCAAAGGAGGAGGAGAAGAACGAATGACCAAGACCTGACCCCACCCTACGACTTCAGTTATGCTAGATAAAGAGCAGAAGCGGAAACGTTAGAGTTCAAAATGACGGAACAAGCCGTTTGATGTATAAGGACTCAAGGGTGGTTAGGTAATCACTGTGGCTTGTTCCACCAATAATAGAGAAATGTTTTTATTTATTTCGATTTTACATATGGAGGCATGGTTCTTTATATTAGAAAATTCTGGTTTACTCAGTTTCTGACCCGTTCTAAAACTGTATCCCACATGGCTACAATATCTCACCTGCAGTAACCTACAGCAAGATCCAACATAGATACCTGACATCCCGGGCACTTGAATTTATAAATAACGTTAGATCTCATGAAGGTCTGCAGTTTGTCCTTGTAACCAAAGAATACACCGATCTTGAGTGGATTGATTGGGATCAATTGTATCTTAAGGCAGCCAAATTCCTGTTCAATTATTTGTTTAAGTTTGGCTGAAAACTTGTTGTCAAAAATAAACGGGATTGTTGCATATATATTTTTCTTTAAGACATTATAAGAGGATGACGGATTAGAGAAGTGTTGTGACAGTAGTCTGTTAATGACTTTAAAACCAAATTTTCAGGATAGGAGTTCTGTAAGAAAAATTTGACTAAAAATAAAATCTCAATATGAAAAAGAGACCAACTCGAAGAATAACGAAGAGCCCTATAAACTAAAGTGTATATGGAATTTAGCTTAAAGTTCTTAAAACATGAACTATAGAAGTTGTTAGCAAGTCCAGTGTATGTTTTTTTCCTATACACAGATGTAGTGAATTCACCATTGTCTCTGCTGACATTGATATCTAAAAAAGGTAAAGAGTTGTTGCTTTATTTTCCATGGTAAAGTTTATATTTTGATGTTGCTTATTAATATGGTCCAGAAACATCTCTCTATGCCAAGGTTCCTTGAACAACGCAAAAGTGTCATCAACATATCTTCTATAATAGACAGGTTTACACACATCCGGACAGTTAGTTAAAAAGGTTTCTTCTAAAAAAGCCATAAAAATATTAGCAAACACAGGTCCCAATGGGGAGCCCATGGCAACTCCATCGACCTGCGAAAAGAGCTGACCATTAAAAACAAACATTGAGTCTTGCACAGCAAGCTCAAGAAAAGTCTTAAAAAGTTGTCTGTTAAAACCATGAAAAACTACACGATCGTCATAAAAAATCTTGTCTAAAATAATGTTGATGGTTTCATTCAGAGGCACATTTGTAAAAAGAGATTCTACATCGAAGCTTGTCATGTGTAGATCACCATCTTGTAGGACTATTTGTTTCTGGAACTCATAACCATTTTTAAGTGAAAATTGGTTGTAAGCGAACTCATTCAGTAACGAAACAAGGTATTTTGATATGGTATAAGAAGGGCTGTTATAGGCTGCCATGATAGGTCTGATAGGAACTCCTTCCTTATGTATCTTAGGAGGCCATAGAGAATGCTAAAAAGAAGAACCTGTCACAAATAGTTTCTGATAAGTAACCTCATCTAAAATACCCTCATTTTTTAATTTTCTCAAAAAACCTGTTAATTTTATCTTCTCTTTTATAAATGTCCAAGAAGTTTGGTTCTCCATGTAATTGAAATTTGGTGTTGTCTGCAAGAATGTTATTAACCTTATCTATATATTCTTGTTTATTAAGAAGCACAACACCTTTTCCTTTATCTGGTTTACAAATGACCAAACTATCCCGTTTACCTAGTTTCTGTAAGATATTCAAATCCTCTTTCCTGAAGAACGGGGTCCAAGACACTTTTAATTTGGTATAAGTCTTATGTAAGAGAAAAGATAGCTTATGTTGTAAACCACTTAAGTCATTGACCAAATTTAAACCCTTGAGTCTCTGAAAAAGCATTTCGAAGGGAAAAAAAGTCTGCATACTTAGGTCTGTAGGATGGTAAACAAAAGTCCAAGCCAAACGATAACAAGAACTCCTCTCTTTTTAATTTTTCTAACTATGTTCTCTCCAAAAGAAATTTGTTATATTTGCAGATTGAAGATGCACATAGTACATGTGCGAAACGTCTCATAAATAAATTATGGCCTTTTTTGATGTGTTTTGTGGACCCCGCTGTATGCCTTTATATATATATATATGTGTGTGTGTGTGTGTGTGTGTGTGTGTGTGTGTGTGTGTGTGTATGTATACTAGCTTTTTGACTGCTAGTGTGCTCACAGATATCAAATCATTACATGCGATGCTCTTTAGGGACCCAAATAATTAACCCAAACCAACCTGGATTGTGGATAGGAATCCGAAATTACTGATATCGATTTTTATGTTGACTACAAGCTGGAAATTCGCCTTTTTTTGAAATGAAATGGAGCTCGGCAACCTTTACAGATGTTCACAAGTTACAACCATCAGTACTAATTATTGTATTTTGTTCTTTGATACTACTCCATGGTTGAGTGGGAATGGGTAAAATGAACAAAAATATGGCAATAATTCCTGTATCGTTCGGCCTGACCCCTTATTCCATTAATAATTCCTATTCCTCAACAACGAATATTATGATCTAAGCAACACTATATGATATCCTGCACTGTCATCTTCCCTAAAATTTATTTCTTACTAGGAATCTGTGTTATCGATTTCAATGTCTGTCACTCCAGCGTCTGTGCATGATGTTCTGTGCACAGTGTCTGCCTAAATGTCCTGATGAGGTGCGAAGTGTACCACTGCCCTGTGCCCGGAAGAGTCTTCGCTGGAAGGACTCTGATGTACAGTAGTTGCTTGGAAGACTATGGGAGAGAGTTTAACGTAACTTTTCATCCCCGTGCACATGTGATCAATTATTCCCTGACTTATTTCTTAACAGCTTTTATTGGTGGAATTTTGTTTAGAATTTTAGCCATTTCATTCATTTTTATTTTCTCATACTCTGTAAAAGATTTTCTAATACCCTTATTTTTGTTTTGTCACTCTGAGGAAAGGCACATTTTGACCAGTAATAATAATAATAATAATAATAATAATAATAATAATAATAATAATAATAATAATAATAATAATAACTCAATTCGTCATTACCAATAGAAACGAATCCCAGAAACCGGAGGCGAGACAGGTGACCGATACCCTTTCTCTATTGCAGCGCCAACAGAATAAATAACCTCGAAGACATAATATGTATTATTTGGGATGGAAATAATTCTCGTCTTCCTTTATAGTACAATAAATCGAGGGCTGTCCACGTGGGTTAGAAGCCCTTCGAGAAAGACAATCTCTACATTTAATCACTTTTTTTGCATTGCAAGGTTTTCAGTCGTAAACTGTCACTGAGTATTAGGGAAGAGGTAAAAAAGCTTATTTTGTGGACGGCTTCATACTGGCATAGCATTATTGACTCTAATAAGATTTACAACTGCTACGTACATACGTGCTCACAAACATGTGCGCATGCAAGCACTCATAAACACAGGCATATATATAAATGTGTGCGTGC
Source organism: Macrobrachium rosenbergii (assembly GCF_040412425.1). Taxonomy (NCBI): domain Eukaryota; kingdom Metazoa; phylum Arthropoda; class Malacostraca; order Decapoda; family Palaemonidae; genus Macrobrachium; species Macrobrachium rosenbergii. The sequence goes on along the minus strand of NC_089786.1, from coordinate 13,052,559 downwards.
GTGCGTGCGTGCGTGCGTGCGTGCGTGTGTGTGGGTGTGTGTATGTGTTTGTTTGTAAGTAGATACACACCCGACTTTACAAAGAGAAGATCTCCAGTACTTAATGAAGTTAACATTCTACAGAAAGTCAGTGATTACTTTTTCTAATCGTTTTTCTAAATCGTTCCCGCATCTTACAGTTTACTAGCTGGAGGAATCATATAAAACAGACATCACGCTAACCTACTGAACATATCAGGAAAATGATACTATTAAGAGTTGTTGCTGATGTGTTGTTGACGATTTAGCAGACCTTTTGTAGGAGTTGCATCTTGCTCTTAGAGAAGCCCGCCAATCATGCACTGGACAATAACTCATGCTAAGTTCACACATTCACGTATCAAGGCACACAGGCCCACGCATGCCTATGCACGGGGCGGAGTCAACGCAAATACAAAGTAAATGTACCGTAAATACTGTGTAAGTGCACCAGCATGTGGCGCGACTGTTACGGACCACCCGGGTGTGCGCCGGGGCCACGAACCTTTCGACCCACTCAAACCCTGCATGGGTGGCCAGGTCAGCTATCAGGTAGCGTAGCCCGACCAGCACAGCGTGGCGCCAACCACGGGCTGACCGCACACCTGCTAAGCCCTTACCTAGGGTCCCACGCTGCCCCAGGGTTCCTGCCCCACACCTCGTGGCTGTCAGCATGACGTGGGAGTAGACGTGGCAACGCTGCCGCATCGCCCGCAACCGCGGAGATGTGGCAACGCTTTGACCTGGGATAAAAGGGACAGGCGGCATGTTTGCGGGTCAGTGCTTCTCCGGACAGCATCCTGTTATTCTCTCCGTCAGCGCCTCCGTCGTCGTCGTCCACTGCAGCCAAGATGCCAAAAGGACCCCTGTTGAAGAGGACCAGGAAGGGGGCCCTGAGAACTCCAGGAGCCCTGGCAGCTGGAGTTGCCCCCTACACAAAGCCTTCAGAAGCTGATGGTCCCCCTTCAGGCAGTGATGCTGTGGTGCTGCAGCTTGAGGCCGACGAGCTCGTGACGGAGAACGAGCTAGAGGAGGAGGAAGAGGAGCTTGCCCTCGTTTACGAGAGCGACCCCACCGCCGCCCAAGAGGGGGATGCTGACGACGACACCAAAGGCACTCCTGAAGGAGAGGGCCCTACAGGTCAGGGCCGGAAGAAGAACCCGTCAGTGATCCTCTCGGAAGAAAACGAGAGGCTTGTTGGCGAGTGGCTGGAGAACGAGGCCGAGTTCATCTACAACAAGGGCCTCACAGCCTACAAGGACAAGGCCAAGGTTTGGAGGGCCTTCGAAGAAAAGGGCCAGTCACTTGTTCCTCCCGTGAGCGGTCGTGAACTGAGGACGTGGTTTACGTCCCTCAGGAGTCGTTTTGGGTGGCTTATGGCAGAGAAGAGTGGCCAAGGGACGGGCAGACGGCTGACGGACCGGGAGAAATGGATCCTCAACATTTTCCACTTCCTGAAGCCGCACATTGTGCGTCAAAGGAAGCCAAAGGTGTTGGGACTTCCAATGGTATGTCTGTTTTAATATGTTTTCATGCATAATTATTACTGAATATAATGTTATTACATAGTTTCCATGCATTCAATGTACATTTTATACCATTTTCTCATATATGTTCCTCCTATTTTTACAGGCTGCTCATGCTGTTGCTGCCCTCCCTGCCCAAGCTCTGGACCTGCCTGCTGCTCCTGTTTCTTCTCCTGCCCCGACACCGACTCCCTCGCCCTCTCCACTTGCTGAACCAGCAAGTACCAAGGCTCGGAAAAACCAAGTTTCCAAGCTCTTCGACGCCGCCTTCACGAGGGCACAGGCCCTCCCGGACGATATGCTGTCCATTGTGCAGCCAGCTCCTTGTAACCCCAGCGTCCTCTACTGGAGGAAGTTTTTTGAAGAGGTCGAGCATAAGTGCGCGCAGGTGTCAGAGCAGCTGAGTCTGACAGTGAAAATGGAAGTGCTCGGTGCCATCCAGAGGTATGTCCGTGCCACCAAAGATGGTGCCACGGTGCCATCGAGGGGCATGATGACCCACACCCTAGCAGTGACAGCGGAATGTCAGACACCTGCAGTTCCTGCCAGCCTGTCGGCACCGCAGCATCGGTCACTCACTGCACAGCAGCGGGCGCTCCTGCAAGCACAGTTGGTGACATCGACTCCAAAGGAGCTCAGCAACCTGTCACTTGACACGACATTCCTGAATAATTTAGAGAGTTAATGTATATACTGTTGTTTTTCCTTGTGCTTGTATTTATGTGAATGTTTGTATTTTATATTAAATAAATATATTTTGCAATATCATGTCTAGCTCTATCCTCTGTTCAAAAGTACTAAGTATTGATGTGAATAATGTATCATGGATGTGAAAAATAACATGTATTCAATGAAGTAGCTAAAATACAAGTACACAAATAAAGAAGGCAAAATGAACCTGAATACACTAACATTTCAGTATACATTACTGACTTTGAAATAAGTTCAAAATACTTTATGTAATATATGTGCACAGAAGCAAAATGACAACAGACAAAATATTAGCAAGTCATATAAAATGTCACAAATATCGGAGAGAAGGTAGTTTCAAAAAGATAGAATTTTCATATCAGAATATCAACAATGTAAATGCTAAGAGCAGGTACTTTCAAGAACATAGAATTATCACATCAGAATAGAAACAATGTTAAGAGAAGATTAAATATACATTTGCAATGCCATGTCCCACTCTATCCTCTTCCCAATTACCAAGTATTGATGAGAGAATATATCATGGATTTAAACAATATCTTTTATTAAATCAGCTAAAACAAACAGAAGTACACAAATACAGAGGCCAAAATAATCCTGAATTAACACATTATTGAATTTTAAATAAGTCCAAAATAAATGCAAGAACAGACATTTAAGTAATTACAACAAGCAGGTATGCAGGAAAGTAACTAAATCATGTTCTCCTGCCAGTGCACGGAGCCTTCAGCCGATGAAAAATATTCCCTCAGTATGTTACGCTGTTCCTTTGCATCCCACGTTGCAGTGTTGCCGGTCACGGTTGGAAGGGCTGCACCTAAGGACGGGTCACTCCTCCAGCTACCAGGTATGACAGCATGTCTGATGGGGTGCTCCTGATCTCCTTCTTGTCTGCGTGCATTTCTTCTTATTATCCCATTGTGCAGAACACATGCGGACATCACTAATGGCTCTATATGGTCAGGCTTCAGGCATATTGCAGTGTGGAATACTCGGAATCTGTCTGCGAGAATCCCAAAGGCATTCTCCACCGTCCTGCGTGCCCTGCTTAACCTGTAGTTGTAAATCCGTTCCTCCTTGCTTAGTCCTCTTTTGGGGTAGGGCTTCATAAGGTAATTCCTCAGGGGGGAAGGCATCACTGCCAACTAGGAAGTAGGCCACAGGAGATCCATTAGGTTGACCTGGCAGGGCATCAGGTTGGGGAAGATTTGCTTCCTCTTGCAACAGCATTTCTGCCAGTCGGGTCTGGGCAAATAAACCACCATCTGACTCTGACCCAATGGCACCCACGTCGACGTATAGGAACTTGTATGAAGCATCAGCAACTGCAAGTAATACCATGGAGTAGAACTTCTTGTAATTGAAGTAATGCGTACTGCCTTTGGGAGGGTTACGGAGCCTAATGTGTTTGCCATCTATAGCTCCAATTACGTGCGGGAAGTTCCACCATTCCTCAAAACCCCGTGCAACCTCCTGCCACGCTTCAGGTGTTTGTGGCACCTGCAGTTCCTCATCCCTGAAGGCAGCAACAATGGCCCTGCAGGTCTCTGGTATGATGTGACTAATGGTGTTGTGGGCTACCCGGAAGGAGTATTACAGACTCTTGTATGAATCACCTGTAAGCGAGGAAGCGTAGGGTGATAGCAACACGTAGGCCTGGCTCAATGGGTTTCCTCCAGAATGTCACTTTCTTCTGAATGTAGGGTGTGACTCGTTCAAAAATTTCATTGAAGAGGTCCTTTGTCAATCTGGGTAAAATTTCTGTACAGGTCTGGGGCTTGGGTTGACAACTCCTCCATCATGTTGTCATAATGACCTTGCTCCATCCTTTTCTGCAGGTACGGCCACGCCCACACCCTCCTTGGCCGCCCTTTTTTCTGCTCTGTGTGCTGTGCAGCAATCATTGCAATCTCCAGCAATAACATGATGTGCACATATTCAATGATATACGACAACATTTCTCTTCTATCCCTACTTGCTATAGCTATAAGTTGACGCATTTCAGCTATGTTGTCCATGTTGCTCCAGCAGGTTGGTAGTATGTCTTGATGCTGTGATATTACAGCATTGACTAGCCACACGTGCCACTGCCGGCCCTTTTATAGCTGGGGTTTAACCCCCCTAGTACGTGGGGCCAACGTGACGTTTGCGTAACTCAGTTACACAGAACGTAACACATACGGTATATGTATGTCGGTGTTGTGTGCTCTGCCACGCACTACTTCTGCCTGTGCTGCCGCTTGTCGGTAAGCATCACGTCACCACTACGCAGTCGTACATTTACGGTGCACTATAAATACGCATGCTTTACGCACATCGTCCCATGACACGTATCCAGTTGGGCGGGGCTTATTTTCTCGCATATGCGCACGTTTCACAAATTTCGGCTGTGCGTGCACATGCGTGACTTGATACGTGAATGTGTGAACTTAGCATCAGTCACGATGTAAATCACAGATATCCAGCGGCAAGCTTGTAAACAAACTATTTATCAATCCATAAAACCTAAGGAAAACGAGCAATTACCACCATAAAATAACCAATTACCAAAACTCAACAATAAAATTACCAGTGCAGCCTCTTGATAAAAAAAAAAATTATAAGCGGAATATCATGGGTAATGCTCAGTGTAGAAGCACTGACCTTTAATATTGAAAGAAAAACAACGGAACAAAATTAATAATAGTATCTGAACATTCCATTTTGCGATTAAAAAGGTAAAGCAACCATTCTATCTGTCACAAAGTAATATCAAGTGATACCTTTTAAAATACTCCAAATGAGGTTATTGTGAATACGACACATAGCATTAGCATTTATGTAAATTGTCTCACTAAATTAATGAGGAAAATGGGATAGTTTAATCAAAATCATTCCCATCACTGAAATAAAATGTACCCAATCAAAAGAAAAAGGCAGAAATAAAATCTTTCATTTACCCGCCTGAACATCAACAAAGGGAAAACCAGCCACGAAATGCGGTGATGGCGATGCTCAACATGATTTAGAAGAGGAAGAAGAAACGCAAATGATGATGGCTGAACGAAATCCTCCTCCTTGAAGACCTGAGAATGGAAGGGAGATTAGAGCATCCTCGGATGCTGAAGCCTCCGTCTGTGTGATTTATAAGGCGTGGGGGGCGGGAGGTGAGGAAGCAATTGTAATACTTAGGCTTCTTTATGGGGAGAGAACAGGGCCCAGAAAATGATGGAAGGAAGTTTCTATGCACATCAGACGTGGAAATACCCCTTTACTATTTAGGGAGGCTCTCGATATGAGTCTTTTCCCAATGGGCTTCGATGTAGGATAAAATTTCACAGGTGACTTAGTTTATAATTAATAGCTATGAATGTTTTCATACCTAGTTTCTCGGATACCCGTTGATACACAGACACAGACACACAGACAGACAGACAGAAAGACATTCACATACACACGTAAAATTGTGACACTGATTTAGCAGCCTTGTAGAGAAAATGGGAACAAAGTTTAGTCAATTATTACACCCATGGTGATTCTACGCAGTTATGGTATGCAAAATGTCAACTAATCTAATGTTTTCCTAAACTCTTCATTTCGTATAAATGAACAAAAGTTTTCTTTATCATCTTTTATATCTGTTGAAATGATCATAACCTTTATTGCATAATGAGAGAAATAAATATCATTAAACTATATAACATTTCAAAGCACTATAATAATATAATATTGTAATCTTCTGGGTCCTGCGCAGACTCATACGCATTGTCCTTCAATATACTGTATGTCTTAGTAATGCCATCACATACTTCAATTTTTATGTGACTTTTACAGATTATGGAACCATAAGACGAGTTCCCATCTGCCAAATCTACTGACTTTTACGATATCTACAATTGCCAGATTTTTTTTTCTTTGACGGAATCTTACACGAATGTGACGTGACTGCCGCTGGACTCAGAAAAAGAGGGGTTTCTATCATTTAGGGGGCATTTCCTCCCAACATGAAGTCCAAAGTCAACCTGTAGCTCTTCTGCCTTGGGAAACCGAGCACTTGTATTTCAAGAAGCTGTCGCCATTCTGCCTCATGATCTCATAATGTGAGTCGATGTCTTCCTTTTCCAGAAGAGTATAACAATATAAATCATCTAGAGTGCATCATGTCAATTTCATGTCTTTTAATTTCCTTTCAGGATAACTTACCCACCTTGCAAAACATTTACCGATTTTTATGTGACTGCTTTACGTAAATCTAGACTTGCATATTTGTATTCTATGAATATCGTCATCGTCAACAAATGGAAATCGAACAAATAATCAAGTAAAATATCTGGCTATCTGGGCATCTCGCCGCCGCATTTACGATCGACCAAATCTGAACAGAAACCGCTCTCGCTGTCAGACATATCTATTTGGGAGCCGTTTCTATTCAATCCTAAAATTGAGATTATCTCCGACTGAATGCTTTCCAACCTCAGGCTTTCGTCTCGGAAGCATCCACAGGAACTTTTGCATTCCCTTCAAAGGCGGCGCCGATTTTATTCTATTTTGTTTTATTATATTCGCATTTTTGTTCTCGACTGCCAAGCGTTCCTTCTTGCTTGCAGCCTTTTCGACGCCGGTTCGTACTTTGTGATAAAAAAGAAAAAACGCTTCCACATTCCGCAGGTGCCCCTGACGGGGAACATGCATTATCGATGTCCAAAGCAAGCACGCGATGGGAGTTGGTGCTTGCGAAGAATAGGTAACAAACGCACGTTTGAGAATATACAAACGCATTTCTATTGTATCACAGTATTTGTATATTGCGTTTTTTATCAATCCAAAAGAGAGAGAGAGAGAGAGAGAGAGAGAGAGAGAGAGAGAGAGAGAGAGAGAGAGAGAGAGAGAGAGAGTTTTGTGTGAAAACTGTCCAGTATATACCTGGAGTAATTATGATTGACAGCTTATATTGATTCAAGGTACGCTCAAATATCTAACTAATTGTATGTACTGGGCAGTGGATGCAACTTATTTTATTATGGATGAAACACTGATAGATAGATAGACAGGCAGACAGACAGGTAGGTAGATAGACAGAAAGAAGAACAAGGCAACTCGATTTCTTTTTCATCATTCAAACTTTTGTCATTTCATAGTAGTTTCGTCACTCAACCCTTTTCTGGAAGGGCTAAAAAATTTTTTAATGTCAAGTCTCTCTCTCTCTCTCTTTCTCTTTTCAGAAAGCTTCTCGAGAGTTAAGCTACACTTTCGATTTTTTTGCCATTTCTATGTGCCCTCATGACCTCTGGACTGAGAGACATCGAACGGTTTCTCTTGAAAGGAGACCTGAGGTTTGATCAACTGGGAAGAATTTCTTTACGTTGAGTCTGGCTGAGTCTTTGTCTAATGACAAGCACCTGTTGTGATAGTTCTGTCCAGAACAGTGTTTTTTTAACCAATTCTAAACTAATATAAATATATATATATATATATATATATATATATATATATATATATATATATATATATATATATATATATATATATATATATATATATATATATATATATATATATATAGATACAGTGTTGATGCATAAACATGCACACCTACATGAATTTATCTGGAAGGTTCAAAGTTTTCATAAGAGCGACTCACTTTCTGTGTACGTAGTATGTTTACACGACTAATATATTAATGTTCTTATTCTAAGGTACCAAAGCATCAACATGTAAAACAGGTCTTGCCATTAAAAAAAAAATTCATAACTAACTAGGCAGCTTAATTTCCTTAACCGAAATCATTTCTACATTTCTTTCGCAGCAGAGATAATTGTGTCACACCCACCCACACCACACAAAGCTTTTATCCTCTTCTGTATTACGCAATTTCCCGAAACAGTTAATTGCAGCATGTAATTACGCAGCTGAAATGCTTTGGTCTCGCAATGAGTTCAAGCATAATAACTGAAGGATGTAAACAAGAAAAAAATAACGATTATAAAAGAAGAAATCATAATTAAATGGCAGGCAGTTCCCTTTGAATATACCACTCACATTATTTCGTCCAGGCGTAATTAAATTTAGAGGGACATTAATCTTCATTGCAGATTTGCACAAAGCGCAGGTGGATTCTGTTGCAAAAATACAGAAGCATTGCGCATTTTTCATCGGAGACAGATTGCAACACTCCAATGGTCTTTGTCAATTATATTGATGAAAGCAACGTATTTGATTTCATATTTGTTCTATTATTTCTGATTTATATTAAATACATCCAGAGGAAAGAAAAACTTTTCAACATAAGGTTACAGGCAGATAAGAAATGTTGTATTTTTGACTCTTGTTAAATTGCTAAATCGTTTTCTGCCACTAAGGTGTTCCGTCTCTAAAAATATGCCACTAAGGTGCTCTGTTTCTAAAAATAATCTTCAATATATAAAAGAATTAGTTTTTGTAGCTCAGTCTTTTTCATGGAGAGAGAGAGAGAGAGAGAGAGAGAGAGAGAGAGAGAGAGAGAATGTGGGTTTCAGCACACAGTCACAAGAAAGTCTGACTTTATTTCCCAAAATACGAAGCAAGGCAACGGCCGTATGCAATCTCAGCCAGCACGTGAATACTGGAGGCTTTTTAATCGAAGGTTAACTCATTCGGACACAATATCAGACCAAGGGGGGGAAATTACCCCGTTTTGTTCACTTACTCCGGCGACCACGGGTGTGCTGGCTGAGGTCAACTCGCCATGAGACAATGACCCTTTGTTTACGGTTGTTAGCCAAATGAAAAAGCACTAAGGACCTGCCGTTGTCCTCCAGCCCATTCCAGTGGAACTCTGGAACGTAATGGAATCCCAGGATTCAGTGTGAGAAGATGTTTGTGTAAGGGGAATTTTCTTTATATAATTGGTCGTTCTTTCTTTATGTTCACCATGATTTTTACCTAAGCTTATTTTTGGCAAATCGGTCTTTAAATCGGTTCGATGCAGAGTATATAGAAAATGAAATGGTGTCAAACACAAAACTTTTTTGTCATTTCCACTCAATGATTTACATTTAAAATGAATAAATATTATGAAATATCAGTATGAAAGATAAATCATCATATGATTGAACTACCGTGCATGGAACACCTTAGTTATATTAATTAACCTACGTATTCATAATTTTTGTAAGAAAGCAAAAGCCTAATTACTGAAAACTAAAAACGATTTCATTCACATTACTTAATATTTGTGTCAAAGCATTATTAGAAAATGAGGTCTATTTAATGAATGAAAAACATGAATCGGTCAAAAGTTAAACATCCTGCGCTTTCATATTCTTACTGTTCCTCATGGACAAAGTTTAGCTTTAACTGTGGCTTCCTAATGAATGTGGGTTGAATCTCACAAAGGAATGATAATATTGTTAACTATTTTCTCTCTGATTTCGAAACTTTAATAAAGTGTATAAAAAAATGTTAAGATAAGGAGAAGTTAACCGGCAATTCAAAAACGCTCACGGAAATGCGCAAACACACACACACACACACAATCCATTTTCCGTTAACTTTCAAGTTACGTTCAATATTTGAGAGCCGAATATTCCCCCAGGGAAATATAAGACGAAAATTCCCTTTTGGGAAGCGTGGTCCCGATCTTCGATCCTTCAGAATCAAATATATTTTCTGTACTGAAGCCGAAATACTGGCTTTCGCCACAGTGACGTCCGGCAAAGAAATTTATTTACGACTGATATGAAGAATTAAATGACGTTTAAGTCTCCGTTTCTGAATTTTAGAAGCCTTTCTTTCATGAAGTTTCTTCTAATTGCCTAAAACTTAATCCAAGTTAAAAAAAAAAAAACGTATAAAACACTAATTTGCCAAAAGGAAGCGAACGTGAAAATATGTAGATAAGAATTTTACTCCTTAAATACAGCGTTTAATCTGACATGTTTATAAAAATCAATGAGCAAAATACTCTATGACTTTATCACTCACTAAATAATTTTTTCTGCCGATGTTTGAACGTAAAGCAGACTTATGTATAATTATGAAGAAACTAAGGGGGTTTTTCCAGGTACGAAAAATTTAAAAAAATAATTACTGCAATTTTCGTTAAAAGTTGAAAAACAGAAAAAAAGATAAAAATGACAAACCTATCAAAGAATTCAGTAGTTGAACGTAATTGTTGCACCAACAGTTCTATAAAGGGATAAAACATCCTAAGAGAATCAACAACAGCCAGGGGAAGGCTTCTGATATTCGTGCTTTGGTGGAGGAGATTCTATAGACAAAGGGAATGGCAGCGTCCTGAGAGAGAGAGAGAGAGAGAGAGAGAGAGAGAGAGAGAGAGAGAGAGAGAGAGAGAGAGAGAGACTGCCTGCAAGATAATAATATATGCTACCGCTGTCATGCTTTATATACAAAAATAAAATTCTCCTTCCCTTTCCCATCTAAATTCTAATCCATTAGTTGCCGTGGTTCTCTGATAGTCAAATAAACCAATAACAATAAAAACAGATGTATCTTCTGCTTCTTCTCCTTCTCTTTCTTCTTCTTCTTCGTTTCCTCAACCCTTCCTATCGTCGCCTTGTATCCCTCTCTAACATCCATTTCGGGGGAACAAGGATTCCATCTAAAGAACACCGCACGAAGTTTTGCCGACGAAAACGGCGGATTGAGATCGTCTCAGGAGGACGGGTCGCCCTCAGACATAACGTCCTTTTCGTCTTCATCCCAACATCAAGTCAGATAAGGGCGTCCAAATGGGTTTAGGATCTGAGCGGAATCACTTTTACAAGGTAAGGAACATGTTTATTTTTCGAATAATGAAATTTATCACTATTTTTATTATTATTATTATTATAATATTATTATTACATTCCAAAATCGTAGCCTTCATTTCTATTGATTTGTTTTTGTCTGATTATTTGCCAGTTTGTTCGCGATGACATAACCTTAACGTAACGAAAAACAAATCACTTATAAGTATTGGACAAATTACCCTATCGGAACAAATGGCTCAATTTTGGCGAAGATTCCTGACGTTTTGAAAACTATACAAAAATAAAATCGTCTGAAGAGTGTAATTCAAAACAATGATTGTCAATATTATGTCCCAGGAAATAAAAGGCTAACGAATTTCCCTGGAATAGGTAAGAGATATATTTATCTCATAGAATGCATTACAGATACATTTATCATTTCAAAGGGGTGACCAGTGGTTTCAAAAATAACTCGGATTACTGCAACATGGTGCAAAAAAAATAATTAAACTTAAGGCAACATGAACAGATTCTAACCCATGTGCACTAGACCTCAATTTAATGTAGTGACAAAAATAAAAGAAAATTTGACATCCATTCTTCGGTTTCAGTAATACCCAAGACTTTGTGATCACTTTTATTTTCAAAATAACGTTATTTCTCTTAACAATTAATTGGTGGCTTCCAAGAAAAGACAAGACAATGACCAGTGCCACAATTGCATATGAGTACATTTGTGTATTCATATATTTGTGTTTTTTAAGACGTGTTTACCTTTGTCAGGATATCTTTTAAACATAATCTAATCATAATTCAGTTTATTTACTGATTCCTCTTACAATAATGACAAACTATACAACTGGTGAGCTCTTAATTGTCCCCTGAATACTTGAGACCGTACAAGGAATCGACTGATTTGTCAACCCAATAATCCATACTTCAGGCAGCATACTAAACTGACTATCAAAGGCAATTTCTCATTCGAATGTCCAGGAATACTGAGACATAAGACAACAATACAAAACACTTCGATAGGACACTGAAGGAACTGAGTCTTAATGGTATCTTATTTCTCTACGCCTAATATTTCTAACAATTTCTACCGAAGCATTCCTGACCTACCAAAAGTTAAGTTCAGAATAAAAAAACCATACCAAACATTAATATAATTTTAAAAAATCAAGAGTTTGAACGGTGGGAAAAGCTCTTGGCATACCTCGTGGCATAGGGACAAACCTTTCACTTATGCTCACTGTCAATCAAAATGTGCCCTTTGTAAACAGTGACCTTTAGTTAGAACGGAAATGACACATCAAATCACGCATGATTTGGCCATTCCTTACCTTTAGAAACTGGGTCCCGACAATGCTTCGTAATGGTACTTAACTTCAATCGTACAGGAGGTCTGAATGCAACTTTCACAGCGCTGGGGATTCGAACTGGGGACCCGGTATGATTCATCACGTTGGATTTCATTGGCTCACTTGGCTCCGGTGGGGATGAGGAGGTAGTTTCTGTCAAATTCTAGAGTTGTGTGTTTGCTTTCATTTGGGCGCTGTCTTGCCTGTGACCTAATGTCTTCGCCTGATCCCTGGCTTTCCAAAGATCGTTGGTCCAGCATGTGACGAAGTGTTGCTTGACACCACAACTTGTACAAAACGATCATTCATCCTTTATCTTTCTGATGATATTCCAGCTGGAATCAGGCCCAAGGCCACGACACAATCTCTTAATGACCAAGATGATAGGTTCCTTTGCCTGCTGTGTCTTTCTTTACTGACTTCATCCTGAAGTGCAAGTGCTATATTAGCAAGAGAGCTACAGGCACGCTTTCCTAGTATTGACAACATACAGGCATCATCTTAGCATCATTAAAATCAAAGCTACTGGTTTCACACATATGTATAAATTTTGGTAGGTTTCTACTGATTGGCATCTTCATTCTGAAGAATATTTCCATTCACTTTCAAAATAGATGTATTTCTAATCAATTTTAATCGGTTCAAAATGGGGAACTATAACACACATGTTACACCTTTATTCTAGGTCTTTGTTAATTCGAATGTCCATTACTACTTACACCAATAATAATAATGAAAATAAGCCCAAAACCTTTTTCTTGTCGTCTTCAAACTCTTAAAACCGGACGAGAAAAACAGGAAGTTAATTCTGAATATATTCGTTTCATATTGTTTATTTTTCTTCCTCCAGAACTTAGAAGAAACATGATGCTGAGGTACGATATAAATTTGAATAAATGTGTCTGTGTGTATGTGTGTGCGTGCGTGTGTGTGTGTGTCCAGTATCAGTGTTACACTGAATCAAATATTTCTCTGCAAGATAAAGTTTCTCATTCAAAGACTTTTCTTAAGATACAAAAAAATGAAAAACAGTTTCCAGGAACCACCTTCTTGAATCACGAGCAAAGATTTCGTCACCTGGAAAAGTCCTCTGGTTTCTCGGTTCGACTAAAATCTCTTCACGACCCGAACCAGAATCTCCTTTCTTAAATATGATTCCCGGGTCGACCATAGAAGAAATGGGGTTTTAAATTTTCCAGATGACGACATACCTACGAACAAGGTACTCGATTTTTATAGAATTATTTTCTTGCGTGTTCTCGCGCGCACGAATAAGAGGACGGAATTCACGTGAAAATACGCACGCAATTTTTTAATCACTTTCGAAAAAGTAACAACGCCACGAGATGGGGATGATGGCAGAAGTAAGATATCGGAATAATATGATCATGAAAGCAAAATATTTGCACTGAAATCTCTGGGTTGCCATTAAGAAGAAATCTATGTTGTATTATAGGTATATGAATGGGCAAATAAACCTTATTCTTATATGAAGTTCGATATTTATACATAAATCTTATTCTTATGTAAAGCTCGACGTATATAAATTTTTCGAAACTTATAATAAGCTTACTTTTTTGTCCACTTCTGCTCCTCATGTTAGGTCCTTTATTTAATAAACCTAGAGAGAGAGAGAGAGAGAGAGAGAGAGAGAGAGAGAGAGAGAGAGAGAGAGAGAGAGAGAGAGAGAGTTGCTGAAAACTTGAATAATTAAAACCTGTTTTTGCAAGATATCACAAGAAGCTGTTCATTCAATTATATGCAAGAAAAGTGCAATACCGTTTGAAACATCGACAAATCGGTAATGAGAAACAAAATCATCCATTAAGATTCGAATCATGTAAATCTTAAATATGTCTTTCATGATAAATGAACTAAAAAAAAAAAAAAAAACATCGACTTCGCATTACAAAGACTTCAGGGTGTGACATAAGTTAACATTTAAATCAAAACTCAATAAAGAACCGAAGTCCAGACAGTGAATTTTTTTTTTTTTTACTGACTCGTAACAAAGAATTTGAAAAATAAAATATCAAAGGTAACCGAACGGCGACTGCTTTTTAGAAGCAAAAAAATTACCTAAAGAGGAGTTTCAGATCTCAAAGGAAAAACCTGAAGTTGTAGGAATGGGTTGAAAATACTTCGGAGGAAAAAAGTTGTAAAATAAAATCGTCATAAAATTATTAACTGGAGCTTTGAAACTTTGAACTACAAAATGTTGAATGACGAGTTAAGGTCATGAAAATCATAAATCTTAATTCTGAACTCGGCATTTGAAGTCATCTTTTGTTTCCATACATACTCCTCTTCTCCACCATATCTTTAGAGATATACTGTCTTTCTTTCTTCACTAATCTTGCATTCACCTTTATCTATCTAAGGTCGTCTGTTATATTTATTTCAAAACACGTACAAGAACCAAGTGTTTCAGTTTTACCATAAATGAAATTAACATATAATTATTTATCTTCCTGGTTTTCATTTGTCCTCTATCTCTTGCTAACCTTTATATTCACACACTTCCTTACATACTGTACATACACACACACACACACACACACACACACACATATATATATATATATATATATATATATATATATATATATATATATATATATATATATATATATATACATACACACACACACACACACACACACACACACACACATATATATATATATATATATATATATATATATATATATATATATATATATATATATATATATATATATATATACTACTTCTGAAAAAGCTTAAACATTTAATACGCCTGGAGCTTTACACATTCCCTCCTCCATATTGACTGAGAAAAACACCACTGGCCTACCTTACCTTACTGACTAAATGATAAATACGTTTAATTCTATATAATGTATATTTTACCATTATGATATAAGTTACTTTTTACTGATGTTATTTTATACATTTTTTGTAAAACTGTTTATTGTACTGAGAGAATATTACAAATTACATGGGACTGTATACGCTCAGAATAGCCTTCGACAATATATGCCTGTTTAAATCAATCATGGGTGTCGTTTCTTCATAAGCTTTATCAACTTTCGTAGATCAATATATGATATATTCAAGTATAGGCTACCAGAAAAAAACTATAAAAAATCATAATGCCATCAAGAAGTTTTCTCAACATCATTTCTGTAAGAAAATTTACCGATTCTTCGAAATATCTTTGCTATTTGGCACAACAATTAACATTTCGTGTTTTCCTCTGAATACACACTCACCAGTTTATTTTTGTCCCAAAAATTCAGGTGACAAAGTAAGTGAAAAAGGTTTACGCAAAACATAAAAGTGAATCCGACCCAGCAAACTAAGAAGAAAGAAATTAAAATGCAGAGAAGGTTAATCAGCAAATGGATCCTAGAATAAAAGATGCAAATTGAGAGAAGCAGTTCGAAGAAAAATCCCGCCCTCTGTCGAAGGGTAAGTATTTTGAAAAGTCGCTGAATGTAGAAAACACAAGTGATGTAAGAAGCTCTGAATGACGCAAGAGGGTTAGAAATCAAGGTGATTAGTGAGAATGCAGACACGGCTATTTAAAAGCTGCTAGTTGATGGAAATACAAGGACATAAAAGGGGTGAATTTTATGTACAAAATCTAATGTAATGGATTAAAATTACAAGGTAGACCGTAACCACCGGAAATGCCATGTACTATTGAATTAAAAGTCACTATGGGAATCAGACATTTCAGTAAATGATGTTGTATTTTACTGATAATGTTACTGAGTGGATGGCCAGGGTGTTTAAGGTACGCCTAGATGAGTGTGTCATGGATAAATGAAAAAAATATTGGGCACAACAACACTTTACCATATCTGGGAAAGTGTACAGTAGGGTTTTGATTGAGAAAGTAAGACAAACGACAAAAGGAAAAATGAAAGATATCTGCCTCAGCAATTTAGGGGCTATAATATACTTGACACTGTCCAGCCATTTAAAAACTCTGGTCTGAGAGAGAGAGAGAGAGAGAGAGAGAGAGAGAGAGAGAGAGAGAGAGAGAGAGAGAGAGAGAGAGAGAGAATGTATCACAGAGATCTATCTGGCCAATCAAGGTATAAAACCAAATGACTGCAAAATTGCAGTTCGCGTGGAAGCCATATTGGCGATATTTCGCAAAACTCCGTTTAATACTGTTAGCCCTTATTTTAGGAACAAGGCTCAAGCTAGCACTTTTATGAAATGATATTTTCGCTTTATATTTAAGGCACCAAATAACGGGAGACATGATTCCCTTATCTTTACCATTTGCTCCCGAAATTATTGGGGAGATTTGTGGATGCTGTTTTCTGTATGTTGGTATTAAAATAAGATAGAGTTCATGGGTATTTTGGAGAGGTCAATAACCACTGGTGCATCACATATATGTGCGATCTTATTACTGCCAGCTAAAACCAAAACACGTCGAAGTGTGAAGGAATGTTCCGTTATCATGAAACTAAACAAGCATTTGTTGAGGCGTGATTGTCTTGTAAGATAAACCGGTGGTTAAAAGATACAACATGAAGTTAGCAGAGGCTAGCGAAAAATTACTAAATATTCAGTTTTCTAGAGACTGAAAGTAGTTTAGGATTTTCCACCCAAATATATATATATATATATATATATATATATATATATATATATATATATATATATATATATATATATATATATATATATATATATATATATATATATATATATATATATATATATATATATATATATATATATATATATATATATATATACATGTAATTATTTTCTTTCATTATACGCCTCTTTCGCCCTTTGGAGAGGGTGATACAGGAGAGGTATAGCCTTCAGGTAATCCGGGATGGAGAGAACTAGGATTAAATCTGATGAGGGACCCTTAATTAAGTACCTTATATCTTAGCACATGCTTTCTGACTGCTAGTATGCTCACAGATAACAAATCATTACATGCTATGCTTTTTAGGGACCTAAATAATTAACCCAAACCAACCTGGACTGTGAACAGGAATCCGAAATTATTGATATTGATTTTTATGTTGGCTACAAGCTGGAAATTCGCCTTTATTGAAATGAAATGGAGCTCGACAACCATTACAGATGTTCACAAGTTACAACAATTGCTGCTTACAAAGAATGGTCCATGAAGTGAAGCATTCATTGTGTTATGAGTCTAAAATGCTAAAAAACCAACTCCACTAATTATTGTATTTCGTTCTCTGATACCACTCCATGATTGAGTGGGAACTGGTAAGATGCACGTAATTTATGACAATTTTTACCGTGACCTTCAACGTGAACCCTTATTCCATCAATAATGCCTATTCCTCAACAATGATAATTATGATCTAAGCAACCCTACATGATATCCTATCCTGAACTGCCACCTTCCCTAAAATTTATTTCTTACTAGGCACTTGTTTTATCGATTTTAATGCCTGTCCTGTGCCGGAAGAGCCTTCCATGGAAGGACTCGGATGTTGCTGCTTGGAAGACTATGGGAGAGAGTTTAATGGGACTTTTCAGCCCCGTACACATATGATCAATTGTTCCCCGACTTATTTCTTAACAGCTTTTATTGACTGAATTTTATTTTGAAAAATTTTAGCTATTCCGTTAATTTTTTTTTTATTAATTTTTGTTTTCTCATATTCTGTAAAAGATTTTCCTCACATTTCTAAAACCCTTATTTTGTTTTTTCACTGTGAGGAAAAGAACATTTTGACCAGTAATAATAATAATAATAATAATAATAATAATAATAATAATAATAATAATTCAATTCATTATTACCATTAGAAACTAATCCCAGAAACCGGATGCGAGATAGGTGACCGATACCCTTTCTCTATTACAGCGCCAATAAATAACCTCGAAGACATAATATGTATTATTTGAGATGGAGAATAATTCTCGTCTTCCTTTATAGTGCAATAAATCGAGGGCTGTCGACGGAAGTTGGAAGCCCTTCGTGAAAAGACAGTTTCTACATTTAATCACGTTTTCGCATTGAAATGTTTTCAGTCGTAAACTGACACTGAGTATTAGGGAAGAGGTAAATATGCTTATTTTGTGGGCGGCTTCATACCTGCATAGTTTTACTGACTGTAAAAGTTCTCCAGGTGTTACGTACATACACACTCACAAACACACGCGCATGCAAGCACTCACAAACACAGGCGTATATATATGTGTGTGTGT
Source organism: Macrobrachium rosenbergii (assembly GCF_040412425.1). Taxonomy (NCBI): domain Eukaryota; kingdom Metazoa; phylum Arthropoda; class Malacostraca; order Decapoda; family Palaemonidae; genus Macrobrachium; species Macrobrachium rosenbergii. Next base: position 13,034,028 of record NC_089786.1, on the reverse strand, counting down.
GTTTGTTTGTAAATTGATACAGACCCGACTAGAAAACATTCGACTTTACAAGGAGAAGATCTCCAGTACTTAATGAAGTTGACATTCCACAGAAAGTCTATGACTACTTTTTCTAAATCGCTCTGGCTTCTTACAGTTTACTAGCTGGAGGAATCATATAAAACAGACATCACGCTAACCTACTGAACATGTTAGGAAAATGATACTACTCAGAGTTGTTGCTGTTATTGTTGTTGCTTTTGTAAGCATGACATCTTGCTCTTAGAAAGGCCCGTCAATTATGCACTGCTCAGTAACCCAATCAAGATGTAAAGTACAGATATTCAGCGTCAAGTTTGAGAACAAACTATTTGACAATGCATAAAACCTATGAAAAAGGCGCAATACCGCATAAAATTACCAATTGCCAAGAGAGAATGACCCTTAAAAACTCAACAATAAAATTATCAGTGGAGCCTTTTCATAACAAAAAAAATTACAAGTGGAACATCATGGGTGATGCTCAGTGTAGAAGCACTGGCCTTTAATATTGAAAGAAAAACAAAGCAACGAACAACATTATAATAATGGTATTTGAACATTCCTTTTTCAGATAAAAACCTAAAGCAACCATTCTCAAAATCTATCACAAACCGGAAAACTAATGCCAAGTGATACCTTCTAAAATATTCTAGAAGAGGTTAATGTGAAATACGAGACCTAGCATTTGCATTTATGTAAATTATCTCACAGAATCCATGAGCAAAATGAGATAGTTTAATCAAAATCATTCCCATTAATGAAGTAAAACATAGCGGAAATAAAACTTCCCATTTACCCGTCTGAACATCAACAAAAGGGAAATCTACGCCTTTAATATTGCAAGACACCAAAGTTTTCTGCAGGAAGGAAAACCAGCTAGGAAATGTGGCGATGGCGATGCTCAACATGATTTAGAAGAGGAAGAAGAAACGCAAATGATGATGGCTGAACGAAATCCTCCTCCTTGAAGACCTGAGAATGGAAGGGAGATTAGAGCATCCTCGGATGCTGAAGCCTCCGTCTGTGTGATTTAAAGCGGGCGTGGGGAGGGGGAGCAAGTAATTGTAATACTTTTAGGCTTCTTTATGGGGAGGGAACTGGGGCCAGACAAAAGGAGCGCGAGAGGCTAAAGCGGTTCTTTGAGTGATTTAAATGCTTATGTTATGACTGAACGTGGGAGTTACCACGAGACACACATACAATGGAAGGAAGGAGAGAGAGAGAGAGAGAGAGAGAGAGAGAGAGAGAGAGAGAGAGAGAGAGAGAGAGAGAGAGAGAGACGGAACACTTCATAAGAATTAAAACCATGGTAAACCAGAAATTCATATCCTTTACTGCGCAAAGAGAGAAATAAATAGCATTAAACTTTATAACATTACAAAGCACTGTAATATTATAATATTTTAATGTTCTGGGTCCTGCGTAGACACATACACATTGTCCTTCTATATGTCTTTCCAAATGCCAGCACATACTTCAATTTTTATCTGACTTTTACAGATTATGGAAACAACAGACGAGTCCCCCTCTTCCAAATATACTCACTTTTACGCTATCTACAACTGCCAAACTTTTTTTTTTTCTTTGCATCTTACAAGAATGTGACGTGTGATTGCCGCTGGACTCAGAAAAAGAGGCGTTTCTATGTTTTAGGGGCATTTCCTCCCAACATGAAGTCCAAAGTCAGCCTGTAGCTCCTCTGCCTTGGAAAACCAAGAATTTGTATTTCAAACAACTGTCGCCATTCTGCCTCTTAATCTCGTAATGTGAGTCGATGTTTTCCTTTTCTGGAAGAGTATAACCATATAAATCATCTAGAGTGCATCATATCAATTTTATGTTTTCCCATATGCTAAACATTTCCGGACTTTTAAGAGACTGCTTTACGTAAATCTAGCCTTGCAAATATGTATTCTATGAATATCATTTGTCGTCAACAAATGGAAAATCGAACAAATAATCAAGTAAAATATCTGGCTATCTGGGCATCTCGCCGCCGTATTTACAATAGAACAAATCTGAACAGAAAGCGCTCTCGCTGTCAGACATATTAGGCCGTTTCTATTCAATACTGAAATTGAGATTGTCTCCGGCTGAATGCTTTCCAACCTCCGGCTTTCGTCTCGGAAGCATCCACAGGAACTTTTGCATTCCCTTCAAAGGCGGCGGCGATTTTATTTTATTTATTTTATTCGCATTTTTGTTCTCGACTGCCAAGCGTTCCTTCCAGCTTGCAGCCTTTCCGACATCGGTTCGTAAGTTCTGATAAAAATGAAAAAAACTCTTCCACATTCCGCAGGTGCCCCTGATGGGAAACATGCATTATCGATGTCCAAAGCAAGCACGCGGTGGGAGTTGGTGCTTGAGAAACAGATAACAAACGTGCGTTTGAGAAAATACAAACGCACTCCTATTGTATCACAGTATTTGTATATTGCAGTGTTATCAGTTCAAAGAGAGAGAGAGAGAGAGAGAGAGAGAGAGAGAGAGAGAGAGAGAGAGAGAGAGAGAGAGAGAGAGAGAGAGAGATTTTGTGTGAAAACTATATACCTGTAGTAATTATGACGGATGGCTTATAGTGATTCAAGGTACGCTTAAATATTTAACTTCTCGGGTGTATTGGGCAGTGGATTCAACTTATTTTATTATGGATGACGCACTGATAGATAGATAGACAGGCAGACAGACAGGTAGGTAGATACAGAACAAAGAACCTAGATTTCTTTTTCATTATTCACACTCCTGTCATTTCATATCAGTTACGTCACCCGACCCTTTTCTGGAACGGCTCAAAAATTATTTAATGTTAACTCTCTCTCTCTCTCTGCATAAAGCTCCTTCGAGAGTTAACCAACATTTTCGAATTTTCGTGTTGTTTCTCTTTTCCAAAAGTATTCCCTCTTGACCTCCGGACTGAGAGAAATCGAACGATTTCGCTCGAAAGGAAACCTGAGGTTTTGTCAACTGGGAAGAATTTCTTTACGTGGAGTCTAGCTGAGTCTTTGTCTAATGACAAATACCTGTTGTGATACTTTTATTTCGAATAGTGTTTTTGAACAATTCTAACTGATATAATATGTGTATGTATGTATGTATGTGTATATATATATATATATATATATATATATATATATATATATATATATATATATATATATATATATATATATATATATATATATATATATATATATATATATATATATATATATATATATATATATATATATATATATATATATATATATATATATATATATACATATGTATGTATATATATATATATATATATATATATATACAAATATATATACAGCAGGACTTTTTATTTTAAAAAATTAATTACAAATTAGGCAGCTTAATTTCCTAACGGATATATTTCTAAATTTCTTTCGCAGCAGAGATAATATGTCTCACCCACCCATGTATATTTTATAATTTCCCGAAACAGTTCATTATAATTACATAAATATTTGGGCTCGGAATGAGTTAAAACGTAATAACTGGAGGATGTAAACAAGAAAAAGATAACGATTATAAAAGAAGAATAAAAATAAAATGGCAGGGCCGGTCCCTTTGAATATACCACTCACATTATTTCGTCCAGGCGTAATTAAATTTAAAGGGACATTAATTTTCATTGCAGATTTGCAAAAAGCGCAGGTGGATTCTGTTGCAAAAATATAGAAGCATTGCGCATTTTTCATCTGAGACAGATTGCAACACTCCAAAGGTCTTTGTCAATTATATCGATGAAAGCAACGTATTTGATTTCATATTTGCTCTTTATTATTTCTGATTTATATTAAATACATCCAGAGGAAAGAAAAACTTTTCAACATAAGGTTACAGTCAGATAAGAAATGTTGTATTTTTGACTCTTGTTAAATTACTAAATCGTTTTCTGCCACTAAGGTGTTCCGTCTCTAAAAATATGCCACTAAGGTGTTCTGTTTCTAAAAATAATCTTCAATATATAAAAGAATTATTTTTTTGTAGCTCAGTCTTTTTCGTGGAGAGAGAGAGAGAGAGAGAGAGAGAGAGAGAGAGAGAGAGAATGTGGGTTTCAGCACACAATCACAAAAAGTCTGACTTTATTTCCCAACATACGAATCAAGGCAACGGCCGCATGCAATCTCAGCCAGCACGTGAATGCTGGAGGCTTTTTAATCGAAGGCCAATTCACGCGGACACAATATCAGACCAGGGCCAGAAATGACCCCGTTTTGTTCACTCACTCCGGGGACCATGGGTGTGCTGGCTAAGGTCAACTCGCCATGAGACAATGACCCTTTGTTTACGGTTGTTAGCCAAATGAAAAAGCACTAAGGACCTGCCGTTGTCCTCCAGCCCATTCCAGTGGAACTCTGGAACGTAATGGAATCCCGGGATTCAGTTTGAGAAAATGTTTGTGTAACGGGAAGTTGTTTATATGATTGGTCTTTCTTTCTGTAATGATTTTTCCCTAAGCTTATTTTGGCAAATTGGTCTTTAAATCGGTTCGATGCGGAGTCTATACAAAATGGAATGAGGTCAAATCGACAAAATTATTTCGACATTTCTTAGGAAAAATTTACATTCAAAAGCAAAAAATATTAAGAAATAACAGTATGAAAGATAAATCATATGATTCAACTACCGTGCATGGAACACCTTAGTTATATTAATCAACCTACATCTTCATCATTTTTTAGGAAAGTAAAAAGCGTAATTACTCAAAACTAAAAATTATTAATTAGCATTACTCAATATTTGTGTAAAAGCATCATAGAAAATTAGGTCTACTTAGTGAGTGGAAAACATGAATCGGTCAAAAGTTAAACATTCTGCGCTTCCATATTCTTACTCTTCCTCATGGACAAAGTTTAACTCTAACTTTGGCTTCTTAAGTCCTAACAAGTGTGGGTTGAATCTCACCAGGGAATGATAATGTTTTCAGTTATTTTCTCTCTGATTTCGAAACTTTAATAAGGCGTATAAAAAAAATGTTATGCTCAGGAGAAGTTAACCGGCAATTCAGAAATGCTCATGGAAATGAAATCACACACACATGTAAACATACACACGCACACACACACACACTCCATGTTCCCTTAACTTTCAAGTTACGTTCACTATTTGAGAACTGAATATTCCCCCAGGGAAATATAAGAGGAAAATTCTCTTTTGGGAAGCGTGGTCCCGATCTTCGATCCTTGAAAATCAAATATATTTTTTGCACTGAAGCCGAAATACTGACTTTCGCCATAGTGACGTCCGGCAAAGAATTCTATTTAAGACTGATATGAAGAAATAAATTACGTATATATTTTCGTTTCTGAATTTTAGAAGCAATACTTTCATGAAGTTTCTCCTAATTACCTAAACCTCAATTCTAGTTAAAAAAAAAAAAAAACTACAAAACATTAATTTGCCAAAAGGAAGCGAACGTGAAAATATGTAAATATGAATTTTACTCTTTAAATACAGCGTTTAATCTGACATTCTTAGAAAAATCAATGAGCAAAATACTCAATGACATCAATAGTTTATAACTCTCACTGAACAATTTTTTCTGAGAATGTATTGTATGTACATACAGCAGATTATAATTATGAAGAATGGTAAGCGGATTTTTCCAGGTGTGAAAAATGTAAGAATAAAAATTTCTACAACTTTCGGTAAAGGTTGAAAAACAGCAAAAAAAAAAAAAAAAAAAAAAAAAAAAAAAAGAGATAAAAACTACAAACCTATAAAAGAATTCAGTAGTTGAACGCAATTTGTTGCCTCCACAGTTCTACAAATGGATAAAACATCCTAAGAGCATCAAAAAGAGTCAAAGGAAGGCTTCTGATATTCGTGTTTTGTTGGAGAAGATTCTATAGACAAGGGAATGACAGCGTCCTGAGAGAGAGAGAGAGAGAGAGAGAGAGAGAGAGAGAGAGAGAGAGAGAGAGAGAGAGAGAGAGAGAGCCCATTTTTTGCCTATAAGATAATAATATATGCTACCGCTGTCATGCTTAAGTCAGTTCAGTGGTCTGGTTAAACTCCTTTAATACTGCTACTATACAAGCATAAAATTCTCCCTTCCTTTTCCCATCTTAATTCTAATCCATTAATTGGCGTGGTTCTCTGATACTCAAATAAACCAGTAACGATAAAATCAGATGCATCTTCTGCTTCTCCTTCTCTTTCTTCTTCTTCTTCGTTTCCTCAACCCTTCCTGTCGTCGTCTTGTATCCCATTATAGCATCCATTTCGGGGGAACAAGGATTCCATCTTAAGAACATCACACGAAGTTTTGACCACGAAAACAACGTCCGCTTCGTCTTTATCCCAACATCAAGTCAGAAAAGGACGTCCAAATGGGTTTAGGATCTGAGCAAAATCATTTCTACGGGGTAAGGAACATGTTTTATTTTTCGAAGAATGAAATTTATCACTATTATTATTATTATTATTATTATTATTATTATTATTATTATTATTATTATTACCTTTCAAAATCGAAGTTTTCATTCCTATTCATAAGTTTTTATATTGCTGATTATTTGCCAGTTTGTTCGCAATGACGTAACCTTAACATAGTGAAGAACAAATTATTATATCGGAAGAAAAGGCTCAATTTTGGCGAAGATTCCAAACGTTTTGAAAACTACACAAAAACAAAATAGTCTGAAGAATGCAGTTCAAAACAATGATTGTCAATATTATGTCCCGGGAAATGAAAAGCTAACGAACTTCCCTGGAATAGGTTAGAGATATAATTATCGCCTGGAATGCATTAGAGATATATTTATCATTTCAAAGTGGTAACCAGTGGTTTCATAAATAACTCGGATTACTACTTACAAGATGAAACAAAAATAACAATTAAACATAAAGCGACATGAACAGTTTCTAACCCAGGTGCACTAGACCTCAATTCAAGGTAAAGTGACAATAATAGAACAAAATGTGGCATCCAATCTCCGGCTTCAATGGTGTCCAAAGATCTTTGTCATCACTTTTATTTCCAAAATAACGTTATTTCTCTTAACAATTGTTATTGTTGTTGCTGATGTGTTGTTGAAGATTCAGCTGATCTTATGTTAGTCATGGCGTCTTGCTCTTAGTGAGGCCCGTCAATTATTCATTGGTTAGTAACACAATAAAGATGTAAGGCAGAGATATTCAGCGTTAAGTTTGAAAACATACAACCTACGGAACACGAGAAATTACCGTCATAAAATTACCAATTACCAAGAGATAATGGCCCGTCAAAACTCAAAATTATAAGCAGAGCCTCTTTATAACAAAAAAAAAAACATCAAAATTACAAGCGGAATATCATGGGTAATGGTCAGTGTTGAAGCACTGACCTTTAATATTGAAAGAAAAACAAAGCAACGATCATATAATAATGGTATTTGAACATTCCATTTTGGGATAAAAAATGTAAAGTAACTATTCTAATCTATCACAAATCGGAAAAATAATACCAAGTAATAACTTCTAAAATACTCTAAAAGAGGTTACCTTGAATATGACACCTAGCATTTGCCTTGATGTAAATTATCTCGCTAAATCCATTAGCAAAATGAGACAGTTTAATCAAAATCTTTCCCATAAGTGAAGTAAAATGTACCCAACTGACAAAAAAACACAAATGCGGAAATATATCCTTTCATTTAACCGCCTGAACATCAACACAAAGGAAAAACTACGCCTTTCATATTGCAAGAACCTCCAAAGTTCCCTACAGGAAGGAAACCCAGCTAGGAAATGTGGTGGTGGCGATGCTCAACATGATTTGGAAGAGGAAGAAGAAACGCAAATGATGATGGCTGAACGAAATCCTCTTTCTTGAGGACCTAAGAATGGAAGGGAGATTAGAGCATCCTCGGATGCTGAAGCCTCCGTCTGTCTGATTTATAAGAGGCAGGGGGGGGGGCAAGTAATTGTAATACTTACGCTTCTTTATGGGGAGAGAACAGGGCCCAGAAAAAAGGAGTGGGAGAGGCTAAAGCGATTCTTTGACTGATTTAAATGCGAACGTTATGATTGAATGTTGGAGTTACCGCGGACACACATACAAAGGAAGGAAGGAGAGAGAGAGAGAGAGAGAGAGAGAGAGAGAGAGAGAGAGAGAGAGAGAGAGAGAGAGCAGTTACGAACACTTCATAAAAAATAAAACCATGGTCGACCAGGTCTTCATTCCACGGCCTGTACACATCCGACCTTTCTCGACAGCTACCACACGATGGTGGAAGGAAGTTTCTGTGTACATCAGACGGGGAAAGATCCCTGAACTATTTAGGGAGGCTCTCGATACGGGTCTTTTCCCACTGGGCTTCCGCTTAGGGTAAAATTTCACAGGTGATTAAGTATATAATTAATAACTATGGATGTTTTCATGCCTAGCTTCTCGGATACCTGTTGATACACAGACACAGACAAGCAGAGAGACAGACACAACACACACACAAAATGTGACATTGATTTAGCAGTCTTACAGAGAAAATGGGAAAAATTTATCAATTATTACACCCACGGTGATTCTAAGCAGTTATGGTATGCAAAATGTCAACTAATCTAATGTTTTCATGAACTCTTCCTTTCGCATAAATGAACAAAAGTTCTCTTTATTATATTTTATACCACCATGCTAATAATGTCATTGCCAGAGCACCCTTCCTGTTGAAATGATGATCATATAATTTACTGCGCAGCGAGGGGAAATAAATAGCATTAAACTTTATAACATTAAAAAGAACTGTAATATTATAACATTGTAATCATCTGGGTCCTGCGCAGACACATATACATTGTCTTTCAATATTTGTCTTAGTAAAGGCCATTGCATACTTCAATTTTATCTGACTTTTACAGATTATGGAACCACAAGACGAGTTCCCCTCTTCCAAATCTACCGACTTTTACGCTATCTACAATTGCCAGAATGTGTGTTTGTCTTTTTTTTTTTTTTTTTTTACGGAATCTTACACGAATGTGACGTGTGACTGCCGCTGGACTCAGAAAAAGAGGGTTTCCTGTCATTTAGGGGGCATTTCTTCCCAACATGAAGTCCATAGCCAACCTGTAGCTCCTCTACTTTGCAAAACCAAGCATTTGTATTTCAAACAACTGTCGCCATTCTACCTATTACTCTCATAATGAGAGTCGATGTTCTCCTTTTCTGGAAGAGTATAACAAGTCATCCAGAGCATATCATGTCAATTTCATGTGTTTTAGTTTCCACTGAGGATAACCTTTCCCCTAAGCAAATCATTTCCTGACTTTTATGTGACTGCTTTACGTAAATCTAGCCTTCCAAATATGTAATCTGTGAATATCATCATCGTCAACAAATGGAAAATCTAACAAATAATAAAGTAAAATATCTGGCTATCTGGGCATCTCGCCGCCGCATTTACGATCGATCAGATCTGAACAGAAAGCGCTCTCGCTGTCAGACATGTCTGTTTGGGAGCCGTTTCTATTCAGTCCTAAAACAGATTATCTCCGGCAGAATGCTTTCCGACTAACGGCTTTCGTCTCGGAAGCATCCAGGTGAACTTTTGCATTCCCTTCAAAGGCGGCGCCGATTTTATTTTATTTATTTTATTCGCATTTTTGTTCTCGAATGCCAAGCGTTCCTTCCTGCTTGCAGCCTTTCCGACGTCGGTTCGTACTTTGTGATAAAAAAGAAAAAACGCTTCCACATTCCGCAGGTGCCCCTGACGGGAAACATGCATTATCGATGTCCAAACGCGCGTTTGAGAAAATACAAACGCATTTCTATTGTATCACAGTATTTGTATATTGCGTTTTTATCAATCCAAGAGAGAGAGAGAGAGAGAGAGAGAGAGAGAGAGAGAGTTTTGTGTCTGAAAACTGTACAGTATATACCTGGAGTAATTATGACTGATCGCTTATAGTCAATCAAGGTATGCTTAAATATTTAATTTCTTGGATGTAATGGCCAGTGGATACAACTCATTTTATTATGGATGACAGATAGATAGATAGAGAGATAGACAGGCAGGCAGACAGGTAGGTAGATAGGCAGAAACAAGATCAAAGAAACTAGATTTCTTTTTCATCACTCAAACTCCTGCCATTTCATATTAGCTACATCACTCGACCCTTTTCTGGAACGGTTAAAAAATTGCTCAATGTAAAGAAGTCTCTCTCTCTCTCTCTCTCTCTCTCTCTCTCTCTCTCTCTCTCTCTCTCTCTCTCTCTCTCTCTCTCTTCAGAAAGCTCCTCGAGAGTTAACCAACATTTTGGCATTTTCTTGCCATTTCTCTTTCCCAAAAGTATTCCCTCATGACCTCCGGACAGAAATCGAACGATTTCTCTAGAATGGAAACATGAGGTTTTGTCAACTGGGAAGAATTTCTTTACGTGGCGTCTGGCTGAGTCTTTGTCTAATGACAAATACCTTTTGTGGTAGTTCTACTTCGAATAGTGTTTTCTAACCAACTCTAACTCTAATATATATATATATATATATATATATATATATATATATATATATATATATATATATATATATATATATATATATATATTTATAGTGAAAGAGTGTTGAAATATAAACATGCACACCTACATGAATCTATCTGGAAGGAATAACGTTTACATAAAGGTGACTCCCTTTCTCCGTAAGTAATATGTTTTCACGACAAAAATATTAATTTTCTTTCTCTAAGCTACTAAAGCATCAACATTTAAAGCAGTTCTTTCCAATAAAAAGAAATTCATCACTAATTAGGCAGTTTAATTTCCTTAACTGAAGCATTTCTAAATCACTTTACCCACCCACACCACACAAAGCTTTTATCCTCTTCTGTTTTACGCAATTTTCCGAAACAGTTAATTGCAACATGTAATTACGCAGCTGAAATGCTTTGGTCTCGCAATGAGTTAAAGCGTAATAACGGGGGGAAGTAAACAAGAAAAAGATAACGATTATCAAAGAGGAATGAAAATAAAATGGCAGGGCAGTTCCCTTTGAATATACCACTCACATTATTTCGTCCAGGCGTAATTAAATTTAGAGGGACATTAATTTTCATTGCAGATTTGCACAAAGCACAGGTGGATTCTGTTGCAAAAATATAGAAACATTGCGCATTTTTCATCGGAGACAGATTGCAACATCCCAATGCCTTTGTCAATTCAATCAATAACAAAGATGCATTTGACTTCATATTTGCTCTTTGTTATTTCTGATTTATATTAAATACATCCACAGGGAAGAATGGAGAATAACGGGAAAAAATAAAGTCACAGCCAGATAAGAAATAACTATGTCTTCGACCCTTGCGAAATCGTTGTCTGCCACCGAAGATCATCCAACTGTAAAAATAATCTGCAATATAAACGATTTATTTTTTCATCACATGTTTTCTTATTTCATTTATTTCATCAATTTCATGATATTATTTTGCACCATTTTAGTTTCTGAGTTTTTTTGGAGAGAGAAAGAGAATGTGAATTTCAGCACACAATCACGAAAAGAAAGTCTGACTTTTCCCTCACAAAACATGAAGCAAGGCAGCGGCCGTATGCAATCTCAGCCAGCACGTTAATACTGGAGGCTTTTTAATCGAAGGCCAATTCATTCAGGACACAATATCAGACCAGGGCAGAAATGACCCCGTTTTGTTCACTCACTCCGGCGACCATGGGTGTGCTGGCTCAGGTCAACTCGCCATGAGACAATGACCCTTTGTTTAGTGTTGTTAGCCAAATGAAAAAGCACTAAGGACCTGCCGTTGTCCTCCAGTCCATTCCAGTGGAACTCTGGAACATAATGGAATCCCGGGATTCAGTTTGAGAAAATGTTTGTGCATTGGGAATTTTGTTTATATGATTGGTCTTTCTTTCTGTAATAATTTTTCCCTAAGCTTATTTTGGCAAATTGGTCTTTAAATTGATTCGAAGCAGAGTATATCAAGAATGGAATGGGGTCAAATCGACAAAACTGTTTCGACATTTCTTAACAACGATTTACATTCAAAAGGAAAAAATATTAAGAAATAACAGTATGAAATATAAATCATTATATGATTGAACTGCCGTGCATAGAACACCTCACTTATATTAATTAACCTACATCTTCATCGTTTTTGTAAGAAAGTAAAAAGCCTAATTAATGAAAACCAAAAATGATTTCACTCGCATTACTCAATATTTGTGTAAAACATCATATGAAAACAAGGTCTATTTAATGAATGAAAAACATATTATTCCATATTCTTATCGTTCCTCATGGACAAAGTTTAGCTTTAACTTCGGCTTCCTAACAAGTGTGGGTTGAATCTCACCCGAAAATGACAATATTTTCAGAAATTTTCTCTCTGATTTTGAAACTTTAATAAAGTGTATATAAAAATACGTTGAGTTGTGGAGAAGTTAACAACCCACTGACGAAACCCTTACGGAAATGCACACACACACACACACACACACTTTATTTTTTCCTAACTTTAAGGTTACATTCGCTATTTGAAAACTGAATATTCCTCAAGGGATGCCTGGTCCCGAGCTTGGATCTTTCAGAATCGCTTATACTTTTTGCACTGAGGCCGAAATACTGACTTTCGCCATAGTGACGTCAGAGAAAGAATTTTATTTACGAAAACGAAGACACAAATTTATGTTTAAATCTCTGGTGATGAATTTCTGAAACCCTAATTTCCTGAGGTTTCTCCTAATTAACTAACCCCTAATCTCACTTAGACAAACGTACAGAACGTTCAACTGAACGAAAATTAATTTGCCAAATTGCAACGAACGTCAAAATATGTAAATATCATTATTATTCCTTAAATATAGCGTTACTCTGACAAAATGTTCAGAAAAATTATTGAGAAAAATTCTCTTTATGTATTCATTAATTCATAACTCGCAATGAATAATTTTTTCTCTGAATGAATCGACATAAAGTAGACTACAATTATGAAGAAACTATGGGGATTTTTGCACGTATGGAAAATGTAAAAAAATAATTACTGCAACTTTCGTTAAAGGTAGAAAAGCAGTAAAAACAGAAAAAAATAACTACAAACCTACAAAAGAATTCAGTAGTGGAACGCAATTTGTTGCATCATAGTTCTATAAATGGATAAAACATCCTAAGAGCATCACAATCGAGCCAGCGGAAGGCTTCTGATATTCGTGTTTCGTGTTTTGTTGGAGAAGATTCTATAGACAAGTGCATGACAGCGTCCTCAGAGAGAGAGAGAGAGAGAGAGAGAGAGAGAGAGAGAGAGAGAGAGAGAGAGAGAGAGAGCTTTTTGGCTGCATGATAATAATATATGCTATCGTTGTCTTGCATTATACAAACAAAATTCCCCTTCCCTTTCCCATCTAAATTCTGTTCTATAAATTACCGCGGTTCCCTGATTGTCAATAAATCAGTAACAAAGACAACAGATGCATCTGCTGCTTCTTCTCCTTCTCCTTCTCCTTCTTCTTCGTTTCCTCAACCCTTCCTGTCGTCGCCTTGTATCCCTCTATAGCATCCATTTCGGGGGAACAAGGATTCCATCTTAAGAATATCGCACAAAGTTTTGCTCCCGAAAACGGCGGACTGAGATCGGCTCCGAGCCGTCGCCCTCAAGCATAACGTCCTCTTCGTCTCTATCCCAACGTCAAGTCTGATAAGGACGTCCAAATGGGTTTAGGATCTGGGCGGAAATCGGTTCTACGAGGTCAAGCATGTTTTATTGTTTCGAATTATTAAATTTATTTATTACTATTGCTATTACCCTTCATAATCATAGTCTTCATTTCTATCTATGTGATTTTATATCTCTGATTATTTGCCAGTTTTTCAATGACAAACTTAACAAAGCTAAAAATGACTCGAGTAAAGTTGTATACAGGAGAAGTGGCTTCATTCCGGCGATAGGTCGTCACGTTTTCAACAACTACCCAAAAAAAATAAGTCTGAAACGTGTACTTCCAAACAACAATGTCAATTATCTCTCAGGAAATGGAAACCTAACGAACTCCGCTGGAACAGGTTAAAGATATATGTATATATCATTTCAAAGAGGGGACCAGAAGTGTTGTAGGTGTGAAATATATTGAGTATTAGTGGTGATGGCGGTGGAAATAAAGGCTATCATTTGAAGAGCAAACCAGCCCCATATAAGGAATGACCTCCGCATAATTACGACAGCAAACGGAGCAATTCAATTCGCCACATTCCCGTTTTCCTGTTGCTAAACTGATTGCTGCAGGTATTCGGGTATGTGAGATTTAATCATCTGACCTTGGTACTTAGGTAGTTGTAGACACAAATGGTCTGTTTCATTGTTTTCTTGTGAAAACTGTTCATTAACTTAGCTCCAGATCTCCGTTATTGTTCGTAAGTTAGCTAAAAGGGGTTTTTGAACACGTTGAAGAGATGATCATTTTTACTCCATAGGTTAAATGCTGAGTGGTTGCTCCTACCCTGATCACCCCCAAACATTTCGTTGTATTATTAGAGAAATTTCTAACAAACATATTGGAAAGAGTTGTTACTGACAGAGTTTACTTGTGCTCATCTGGGTGACCATCTCTTCCCATCACTATCTATATTATGATTCACTATATGGAATGGCATGGAATATATAAGATTTAGGCCAAAGGCCAAGTGCTCAGACCTATGAAGTCATTCAGCGCTGAAACGGAAATTGACGGTTAGAAAGTCTGAAAGCTGTTAAAGAAGGAAAACCTCGCAGCTGTACTATGAAACAATTGTTAGGAGAGAGTGAATAATAAGACGGAGGAAAGAGAATATGAACGGAGGTACAACAAAAGGAATGAATGGGGGTTGCAGCTCGGTGTCCAAGTGGGGTGCTCTGACGGCACTAACCGGCCACGGGGAAAAAATTCACTATGTTTGGTTTAATCTTGGAAACAAGCTCATTGCTTAGCGTAGACCTGTGGGTGCTGAATCTCTTAACAGAGATGTGGCTAAAATTAGCACAAGGTGCATATTAATGAGGATGAAATTGAATCCTAACAAAACTCAGGTATGACTACTAGAAGATGTAAGATAATTGATCCCCACAGATAACAAGACCTCTTCAGTAACAGTATTCCTTTAACCACATCCAAATCGATTATAATTCCTTAGGAGTCAACCTAGACTCCAGATTCACTTTTGAGAAAGTTGGCCAGTCTATTTCTCCATAAATCGCACCAAAAATCGGTGAGCTGAGAAATTCTTTTAAAAATTTTTGGTGACACGTCCATCCTGAAGAAATGTTTTTTATTCTATTACTCTAACATGTTTTGAATATTGTTTGGTCTGTTTGGTATTCTGCAGATGAATCGCATCTTGAGTTCTGCAACAGAACTTGAGATATTTTAAATTTCTTATACCAATCCAGCGTGTGCATCCATGTTTCTTAGCCTGTTATGGTACCAAGACACTTTTAGGAATAGCCAAATGTTTTGGAAAAACAAACCGGATCTCCAGCAATAAGAATCGACATTATTGCTATAATTCTCTCTCTCTCTCTCTCTCTCTCTCTCTCTCTCTCTTTCTCTCTCTCTCTCTCTCTCTCTCTCCTCCTCCTCCTCAACCCTCTTTCCTATATTAATTTTTCATTCATTGCATACTTCTAGTCACCGCTTCTACAATCCATTCCACGCATATCTTAATGCAAATAGTTTTTCTTTCTGTCAATAATCTTTATTTCTCTGTCAATCTGCTCTCTCAGTAATTCCTCGTGAGGCAAGTCCATTCAATAATTTCCCATTTACCTCAAAATAGTTTCTTTGGGCCAAGTTCGTCCATCCACGACCCACGCGATACAACATTGCCAGACCAGAATTAAATCCATCCTGTCTTACATTTCTTGGAATATTGAATTGAAAGCTAGATGCTTGCAATTCATTTCTTCATTCTGGTCCAAGACTTCCAGAATAACAAGCAATAAAATTTATTTTGCTTTCTCCCAAGCATGAAGGACAGTCATCCTCCTACCTTCTTCCTATGGAAGGCAAAAGACACAAAGCTTTCTCCTTAAAAGCGAAGTAAAAGAAAAAATATACTTAAACATGGAGTAAGAGTATAAGTTTAGGTAAATATAAAATCCGAAGTGAAAACATGTCAACCGCTACAAAGGCAACAACAAATACAGGAGCGTAATGGCAATACAAAATCAGTAAAATAAAACTCTAGACTTTTCGAGTTTCTAAAATTATTCCACTTGAACCACGCGAAAGGGTTTTATTGGATGCCGCATCAAAAATATCAGGACACAGAAAAGACAAAGGATTTCACTTCCTAGAGGCCGAATTTCCACAGATCTGGTAAATGTGACTGGCAGATATTTTTATCTATTTATCTATATGTATGTATACATATATAATAAAAATATATATACATATATATATATAATAAAAATATATATATTATATATATATATATATATATATATATATATATATATATATATATATATATATATATATATATATATATTGTGGCTGTCATGGCAAGGAAAGGTATGTGGTTTGCAAATGGCTTACCACTAACAGTCGACCCAAATAAGAATGGGGCTAATCATCCACTCATGCACATTATCAATAAATAAATAAGATCTCTGTGAGCAGTGACCTTTAACTTCAAAGGAAATGACCGCCTGATTTGGTCATTCCCTGCCCATAGAAACTGGGTCCCAACAATGCTTCGTCATGGTACTGAACTTCAATCGGTGACACCAGGTCTTTTATGAAACTTCTACAGTTCTAGGAGTTCAGACTTGGGAACCGGTCTGATTCCTAACTTGGAATCTAATTTGCTTCCTTGGGCTGTGGAGGAGGTGGGAGGCAGTTTATGTCAACTTCTAGAATTGGGAGTGTTTTTTCTTTCATTTCTGCTCTGTCTTGCCTTTCACTGCAATGTATTCGTCTACTCACTGCCTTTCCAATGAACATTGGTCCAGCAAGTGACAGAATGTTCCTTGGTACCACATCATGTGTAATATGATAATTTATCCATTATCTTTCTGATGACATTCTGGCTGGTGCCAGGGCCAAGGCCACGACACCATCTCTTAATGACCAAAGGAATATTTCTCCTATGCCTGCTGCGTCTTTCCATATTAACTGCTTCTGAGCTACAATAGTTTTATTAGCAAGAGAGCTACATGCAAGCTTTCTTAGCTTTAACAACATAAGGACATCATTCCTTTAGTATCAGCAATGTCACAACTACTGGTTTCATGGATACGTATGATTTATTATTGAAGTTATTCTGCAACGTCTCCTGAATTGGTCACGGTTATAATCCCCAATATTCAACTTTAGGTGATAGGAGCTGGTAGCTGGTATGAACTGGCTGCTCTCTCCTGCCTTTTAAGGAACTACAGCCTTTTTCCTTTTCTTCCCTGGAAGGTTGGGTTTCTACCCATCAGCATCCAGTATTAATATTATATATTAAATAACTCGAAAATGAGTTTAAAGAAAAAGTCTCTATGGGTAAGGCCACACCGGACGCGGTGAGCGTGGAGGTTGCAGGGAGGAGGTTCCCGCGGCAATTTGAAACGTAACGCATCTTATGTGGGTGGCCACATAGTGCAGCAGATAATTGCATATTTCATAAGAATCGTTCAGATAGTGAAACAAGCATGAAATTTTGCACAAGTGCTCTTTAAAGTTCCCTCTATCAGAAAAGGGCGCTGGCCACGCAAAAAAATTTAATATGTATACAATTCCATACATTTAAGCGGCCAGTATCGACAGATTTTGGCTAATTTTTTCACTAGAATGGCATGTATTTGTTTCTAGCAATATGGTAAAGCTTCTTCCATACTATTTCTTGTGAATATTATGTTTCTGTAGCTTCCAGTACAGTTTACCTTAAATATGGGGGCTATATGGCTGCTACAGTGCTGTAATTATAATGAGAAATAATGCCTGCTCAACACAATTATCGCTTAAGCATGGATCTTGGTTTCTGTGGTTTTAGATCCAATGAGGCCATCTCTTTCGAATAACTCATCAATTTTGAAGGAAAATTAATAAATGTAAAAGAGTGTATGTCTGCACACAACCAGGCACACTGGTGACATCACTGCTGTGTAACTCAAGCAGCATGTCTAAAAACAGCTAATCCAGCTTACTAATCCTGTAGTCTTAGTGACTAGTAGTTGTAGTATAGTTTAGTTTAGGTAACCCAAATGCTTTCTAACAGCCCACAGACCAGCTATAGTTAGATAGCCGCACCTTGAATAGACAGGGGATGTGCCAGCGCGGGAGAGCTGAGCCAAGGGGTATGGGGCTGTACATGATGGTTCATGTACTACCCGGATGGTGTACAGATCACACGACCTAAATGGCACTGATTTAGAATGATCGGGCTAGGTGGGAGATCTGGAACCCAGTTGAATCCCATACAGGAATGTGTGCTTTGTTTAAGGTGGTAAAAGGATAACTCCTCGGCCTAATCAAAAGTGAAATCATGGTAATGATGCCAACTAATATTGAGCAGTAGAAAAACAAACTGAGTTTGTGTTGTCTTTGTCAGAAGGACAAAAGAGGTATACTCTGACATCACTCCAAGTCATCATGTCTCAGACCATGATGGGTACACAATGCTTGGCAAGGAATACTCCCATGTTCAGTGAACAATGAAATGCCACTGATAATGATCCAGCAAGGCTGGATGGAAGGTGACAAGTACAGAGGCCACTCTCAGAAAATGCAGCAAAATACCATGTGAACTGTCGCTTGTTGTTTAACAACACTAAACTGGACCGTGCAAGAAAAGCGACAATCCAATGACCAGACCAGCAACACTGAGACTAGTCGTGCAAACCGCGCCGAACCAGTCAGACAATGAAGTTTGCATTTTCTGTGAGAAAGGGCACCTGCATCTGATCTCAGACAGGCGAAGTACTATGGCCCACCCTGAAATTGCGTGAATGTGCAGAGATACTCCTAGTGATGGCAAGCTCCTCGTTGTTGACTGCGGGGGATGTCATTGCACAGGAGTTTAAGTATCACCATGCCTGCCCTGTGCCCTACAACAGAAAAAGGTCCTACCTATGAGCCTTGAGAAAGACCAAGGTAGTACTGAGTCAGAATCAGATGTGTATCCACTAGTTCTGTCAGAACTGATGACATACATTGTTGAAAACAACTTTGTTCACATGATCCAGTCACATCTTCGGCTGGCAGATATTTGCCAATTCTACCAACGTTCGGGAACAATTAGGTGTAGAGTCACCAAGTGTAAATTCCACGAGACTCAAAGATGTCTCTGGCAGAAATTCCAGAACTGAGGCTCAGCAAATCTTGGCAGATGTACATTTGCATTTCAAAGGATGTGGGAAAAGCACTTGCTCAATCATCTGATTCTTCAGAGGCAGTTATCACTGCTAAAGGCAAATATTCTGAAAGTCTATACTTGATCATCAGTCACGGTTTGATGGCACATTTTCTGAGGCTTGTGTACGAAATCTGCGCCTCCCTCCTGCTCCAGTTTGTAGGATGGTTGAGCATGGGCTGACATCAAGTCACAGTTACGATTTGGAGCATCAAAGTCAGACCAGCCATTGCACAGCCCACAGTTCAACTACACCCTGACAAAGAGGAGCAACAACTCATAGACACTCCAAAGACAGGAAACACTATTCTAGCCCATATGGGGACTCAGTCTATGCCAAACCAGGAAGAGAAACCCAGCTGAAATGCTACATCAGTATGGCCTCAGTATCTCTTATGACAGAGTACTGAGGTCTGCACAGTTAGGAGATGCCACAGTTAGTAAATATGTGGAAGGAGAACCGGAAACGTCTGTCCCCAGTACTGCGAAAAGGGCTAGTTCACCACTGCAGGATGGACAACATCGACCACAACCCATCTGCAACTACTGCCACTACCTCCTTCCATGAACTAGCATCTCCATATTTCAGCACCCCACCAAGGAGAACACTCGGGATGTATAAATTCAAAGTTTGCACCTGAGAAAGTGAGGTCGGTGCCTGAATCTGTCGGACACATTCACAAACATCTCACCAGCTTCTTTCAAACAAAGAACCCCAGCGCCACCACAAACACTCTACCAAAGCCACCCACAGATATCTTGGCTACAGCTTGCACTGAGTATCAGTGGCTAGACAAGGTCATACGGAGGTACAACAAAAGGAATGAATGGGGGTTGCAGCTAGGGGCCCAAGGGACGCTGCAAAGACCTTTAAGTAAGTCTGGTGCTCTGACGGCACTAACCGGCCACGGGGAAAAAATTCACTATGTTTGGTTTAATCTTGGAAACAAGCTCACTGCTTAGTGTAGACCTGTGGGTGCTGAATCTCTTAACAGAGATGTGGCTAAAATTAGCACAATACTACAGGATGTAAGATAACTGATCCCCACAGATAACAAGACGTCTTCAATAACAGTATTCCTTTAACCACATCCAAATCGATTATAATTCCTTAGGAGTCAATCTAGACTCCAGATTCACTTTTGAGAAAGTTGGCCAGTCTATTTCTCCATAAATCGCACCAAAAATCGGTGAGCTGAGAAATTCTTTTAAAAATTTTTGGTGACACGTCCATCCTGAAGAAATGTTTTTTATTCTATTACTCTAACATGTTTTGAATATTGTTTGGTCTGTTTGGTATTCTGCAGATGAATCGCATCTTGAGTTCTGCAACAGAACTTGAGATATTTTAAATTTCTTCTACCAATCCAGCGTGTGCATCCATGTTTCTTAGCCTGTTATGGTACCAAGTCACTTTTGGGAATGGCCAAATGTTTTGGAAAAACAAACCGGATCTCCAGCAATAAGAATCGACATTATTGCCGTAATTCTCTCTCTCTCTCTCTCTCTCTCTCTCTCTCTCTCTCTCTCTCTCTCTCTCTCTCTCTCCTCCTCCTCCTCCTCCTCAACCCTCTTTCCTATATTAATTTTTCATTTATCGCATACCTCTAGTCACCGCTTCTACAATCCATTCCACGCATATCTTAATGCAAATAGTTTTTCTTTCTGTCAATAATCTTTATTTCTCTGTCAATCTGCTCTCTCAGTAATTCCTCGTGAGGCAAGTCCATTCAGTAACTTCACTTTTACCTCAAAATAGTTTCTTTGCCAATGTCGTCCATCCACGACCCACGCGATGCAACATTGCCGACCAGAATTAAATCCATCCTGTCTTACATTTCTTTGAATTCTGAATTGAAAGCTTTCATGCTTTTGCAATTCATACCTTCATCCTGCTCCAAGACTTCCAGAATAACAAGCAATAAAATTTATTTTGATTTCTCCCAAGCATGAAGGACAGTCAGCCTCCTACCTTCTTCCTACGGAAGGGGCAAAAGACAAGGCTTTCTCCTTAAAAGCGAAGTAAAAGAAAAAATAAATACTAAAACATGAAGTAAGAGTATAAGTTTAGGTAAATATAAAATCCCAAGTGAAAACATGTCAACCGCTACAAGGACACAACAAGTACAGTTGCGTAATGGCAATACAAAATCAGTAAAATAAAACTCTAGACTTTTCGAGTTTCTAAAATTATTCCACTTGAACAACGCGAAAGGGTCTTATTGGATGCCGCATCAAAAATATCAGGACACAGAAAAGACAAAGGATTTCACTTCCTAAAGGCAGAATTTAAACAGATCTGGTAAATGTGACTGGCAGATATTTTTATCTATCTATTTATATGTATATACAAATATAGACATTTATATCTATATATATATATGACATTTTTTATCACACCGTGATTTATATACGATCATGAAGCTACAAATATCGCTTAATATCAAATCCACGCTACCTCGGGAATATCCCCGATGGGGAATTATCACCGAAGGGAATTTATAAGTGATAAATGGACGGGCACTGCCGTGTGTCTCGATCCCACGACACAGACGCGCATCCAGCGAATCCAGTCGACGCTAACCACTGAGCTATCAAGAGGTGTGGAGTTAACGCCGAGTCTGTTGTACTTTATTTACCCGTCGAGAGCGGGGAAATTGTACTTAGCTTCGGCATGAACCCACCTCGACCATGATAGTTCATTGGTACGTTTGGAACACGCAGCTCTTTTTGACATTTTTTTATCACACCGTGATTTATATACGATCATGAAGCTACAAATATTCGCTGGATGCGCGTCTGTGTCGTGGGATCGAGACTCGGCAGTGCCCGTCCATTTATCACTTATAAATTCCCCTTCGGTGATAATTCCCCATCGGGGATATTCCCGAGGTAGCGTGGATTTGATATTAAGCGGTATTTGTAGCTTCATGATCCTATATATATATATATATATATATACTCGTATATATATATATATATATATATATATATATATATATATAATATATATATATATATGTATATAAATTATATATATATATATTATATATATATATTATAGCTGTCATGGCAAGGAAAGGTATGTGGTTTGCAAATGGCTTACCACTAACAGTCGACCCAACTGAAATGGGCCTAATCATCCACTCATGCACATTATCAATAAATAAATAAGACCTCTGTAAACAGTGACCATTAGTTTCGAAGGAAATGACGGCCTGATTTGGTCATTCATTGCCCATAGAAGCTGGGTCCCGACAATGCTTCGTCATGGTACTGAACTTCAATCGGTGGCACCAGGTCTTATATGAAACTTCCACAATTCTGGGAGTTCAGACTTGGGAGCCGGTCTGATTCCTCACTTGGGATCTAATTGGTTCCTTGGGCTGTGGAGATGGTGGGAGGCAGTTTATGTCAACTTCTAGAATTGGGAGTGTTTTTGCTTTCATTTGTGCTCTATCTTGCCTTTTGGCCAGCAATGTATTCATCTACTCACTGCCTTTCCAATGGACATTGGTCCAGCAAGTGACAGAATGCTCATTGGTACCACATCTTGTGCAATATGATAATTTATCCATTATCTTTCTGATGACATTCTGGCTGGTGCCAGGGACCAAGGCAACGACAACATCTCTTAATGACCAAAGGCATATTTCTTCTATGCCTGCTGCGTCTTTCCACATTAACTGCTTCTAAGGTTACAACTGTTTTATTACCAAGAGAGCTACAGGCAAGCTTTATTAGCTTTAACAACATAAGGACATCACTTCCTTTAGTATCAAGCACTGTCACAACTACTGGTTTCATGGATACGTATGATTTCTTATTGAAGTTATTCTACAACGTCTCCTGAATTGGTCACGGGTCTTAATCCCCCGTATTCAACTTTAGGTGATAGGAGCTGGTAGCAGCTATAAACTGACTGCTCCCTCCTGTCTTTTAAGGAACTGCGGCCTTTTTCTCTTTTCTTCCCTGGAAGGTTGGGTTTCTACCCATCAGCATCCAGTATTAGTATTATATATTTAATAACTCGAAAATGAGAATCAAGAAAGTCTCTTAGGGTAAGGTCACACCGGACGCGGCGAGCGTGGAGGTTGCAGGGAGGAGGTTCCCGCCGCAATTTGAAACGTAAGGCATCTTATGTGGGTGGCCACACCAGACGAGCGGGAAAGCTCCACCCTCCGTAGTTGACGCCTAGCGATGTAACGTTTTAAAATACCGCGGCGGTTCCTGGCGTCTTCACCCAAGACCATACCAATCCCTTCATAAACTTAAAGGAGCCGACTAGTATGCACTCACAAATAAGCCTTGTTCAGCCGCATACACTTCGTATAAAACTATACGGATTCTCAGCACAGTATCACCGATTTATGAAATATTCCTAGTACCTTTGTACTTTCTTCATTACTGTTCAAAATGAATGTATAAGCAAAACTAATTTTTCCTTGTGCTAGCCTATGTTACTTTCTTTTATGTAACGTATACCACTGAACTACTTTTTTTTAAATACCGGTAAATCGTTTTATTTCAACATAATGCAGCCAATCATTAAACTAGTTTTATATAATTTGTAATTAATTCTGATTCTTTTATTTTTTCTAAGCATCTTTCTCTCAAGAAATAACCATATTTGCAGTTAGTTTTGTAATAACAAAATCTTAAAATACATATTTTCTATTCACTTACCTTAAAGTTATTAGTAGTGTCTCTTCGGGAGTGATGGGTTGTCTGTAGTTCGTCGTCTCTTTTGTCAGGCTGACTTCTAGTACTGCAAGCAAAGAATCAAAGGACTGTTGAATCATACATAAATATTCATAAAATTGTCTTCGTATAAACGAGACTGGCAACATAAATTGTAAAATTCACTCCTTTTCCTTCTCAGTTTATTGGAATCGTGAATCCATACTCTTTGTATAGTCTATCGTCAAGTCTAACACTTACATTTACGATCAAAACCAATTTCCTACCCAAACGCGATAATAGTTCTCCATTTAAAGACTTTCCTTTAAAAAAAAAAAAAAAAAATGAAAATCAACTCCTTCCAGGAACCACCTTCTTGAATCAGAGAAGAGATTTCGTCACCTGGAAACGAGTCGTCTGATTTCTCGGCTCGACCAAAATCTCTTCACGACCCGAACCTGAATCTCCCTTCTCAAATATATTTCCCGGGTCGACCCCGAGAAGAAATTGGGTTTTAAATTTTCTTATACAAAGATCGATATATATATAAATAAAATTATTACACAAAGATCGATATATATAATTAAAACTTATTCTTATATAAAGATTGATATACATAAATAAAAATTATTCTTATATAAAGTTCGAAATATATAAATGTTTGAAATTTACAATTTGCTTACTCTTTTGCCCACCTTTGCTACTCATGTTCGGTCCGGTATTTAATAAGACGAGAGAGAGAGAGAGAGAGAGAGAGAGAGAGAGATGAACTGCAGAAAACATAAATAAATAAAAACGGATTTTGCAAGAAATCACAAGAAAAAGCTGTTCGTTCAATTACATGCCAGAAAAGTGCATTTCCGTATGAAACATCGACAAATCGGTAACGAAAAACAACATCATCCATTAAGATTCAAATCACTTAAATCATAAATATGTCTTTCATGATAAGTGAATTAAAAAAAAAGGAAGCTCTTAGTATTTCAAAGACTTCACGGTGTGACATATGTAAATATGGACTGTTAACATTCAAATCAAAACTCAATAAAGAACCGATGTTCACACAGTGCTTTTATTTTTTTATTTTTTTTTTTTGTTACTGATCAGTAAGAAAAGGATTTGAAAAAGAAAATATCAAAGGAAACCGAACAGCAACTGCTTTTTAGAAGAAAAAAATGACCTAAACAGGAGTTTCAGATCTCAAAGGAAAAAAACTGAGGTTGGCGGAATGTGTTGAAAATACTTCAAAGGAAAACAGTTGTAAAATAAAAACAGCCATAATCTATTAACTAGAGCTTGAAACTTTACACTACAAAATGTTGAATGGCGAGTTAAGGTCATGAAAATCATAAATCTTAATTTCTGAACTGAGCATCTGAAGCCACCTTTTATTTCCATAGAAACTCCTCTTCTCCACCAGATCTTTAGAGAAAATGCTGCCTTTCTTTCTTCACTAATCTTGGATTCACCTTTATATATCTAAGATCATCTATTATATTTTCTTCACAAGACGAGCAAGAATCAAGTGTCTTAATTTTGCCATAAATAATATTAATATTTAAATACTTATCCTCCTCGTTTTCATTGTTCTCATATTCTATTTCTTGCTAACATTTACACACACGCTTCCTATATATATATATATATATATATATATATATATATATATATATATATATATATATATATATATATATACACACTACTGCAAAGCTTAAACATTTAATGGGCCTGAAAGCATTACCATTCCCCTCTCCCACATTTACTGAGAAACACATCATTGGCAATTTGTGAGACCCATAGTTCAAAGGAAGCGCTCTCACTCTCGCTTTTTCTTACGTTCACTCCTACTTCAGAGGAGAACGGTCTCTTGTCTACCTTACCTCACTGACTAAACGATAAATACATTTAATTCTATATAATTTATAATTTAGCATTATGATATGACTCACTATTTACTTATGTTATTTTATACAGTTTTCTGTAAAACTGTTTATTGGATTGAGAGAATATTACAAATTATAAGAGACTGCATACGCTCTAAATAGCCTACGACAATATATGCTTGTTTATATCATCCAGGGGTGTCACTTCTTTATAATCTTTATCAGCTTTCGTATATAAATATATGACATATTCAAGTTTAGGCTACCATAAAAAATTATATAAAAATTATAACGTCATCAAGAATTTTTCTCAACAACATTATTTCAGGAAAGTTTACCGACGAACACTGACAATTCCTCTCTCAAGCGATTCTACGAAATGTTTTGCTCTTTGGCACAAAAAATTACCATTTCGTGTTTTCCTCGGAATACACGCTCGCCAGTTTATCTTTGTTCCAAAAATTCAGATGACAAAGTAAGTGAAAAAGGTTTACATCGAAAACATAAACGTGAATCCGACCCAGCAAACTAAGAAGAAGCAAATTAAAATTCAGAGAAGGTTAATCAGCAAATGGATCTTGGAATAAAAGATGCAAATTGAGAGTAGTACTTCGCTGAAAAATCCCGTCCTGTGTCGAAGGGGTAAGTATTTGCAAAAGCCACTGAATGTAGAAAAAACAAGTGATGTAGGAAGCTCTGAATGACGCAAGAGGGTTAGAAATCAAAGGTAGTGTTGCCAGAGGTATAAGCTGCTTTCAAAATTTTCATATTCATGCACTGATTGAGGATGACAGTCTTCTTTTTTTTTTTTTGTCATTTTCTCTAATTCTGTTTGAATCCGTAAAGGACAGCTACATCACAGTTGTGTATTATAGTTAAAAATTATTTGTATATTCGTCAGAAAACTAATCATAAAGAATGTTCATCATTTTTATGGTTCCGCTTACTATTCCACTAGCTGGGCAAAGAGAGAGAGAGAGAGAGAGAGAGAGGCGTGACAGAATAAAAATTTTTACCTATGATTTATTCCTTCTAATTGTACATCAATAACATTGGAGAGTAAGTAGACACAATCACAATATTGGTTGCAATATTAACCACATTTCTGGGTAATATTTTTATCAATGATCAAGCACCCAGCTGACAAGGGATACGCAATCTAGAAATTCAGATGAATTCTGCAGTGTTTGAAAAATGGTTTAAAACCCAGCTTCTTCCCAATATAGGGCCATCTGCCATCATAGTGTTGGATAACGCTTCTTATCATTCAGTTCGAATTAATAAACCTCCGACAATGTCTGCCAAAAAGGATGAAGTTAAAGACTGGCTAATAAAAAAATTAGTAAAGTTGCAAAGACATTCATGTAAAGAAAATGATTACGTGATTGACAGACTGGCAAGAGATCATGGACATAGTGGTTAGGCTGCCTACATATCACTGCCAGTATAATGCAACAGAACTGATATGGGCGCAGGTGAAATCATACGTGGCAAAGAAGAATCATTTTAAAAATCAGACCTGCTTCCTTTGGTCAAAGAAGCAATTGAATCCATATCTTCTGACAACTGGGCTAATGATGAGACATGCCGAAGATATAAAAAGAGATGACGCTTCAAGAGATGTTTGCATTGATAAATATATAGATTCTTTTGTTATCGATGTAGCATCCTCTGACGAGGATTCTTCATAAGTAATGTCTCCTCATACTTCGATTGTAAATAAATTTATTGCTTTCCCTTGTTGTGTGATATCCTGTTGAACACTGAAATTGAAATAAATTGAAATATAGATCTGTTTTTTCGACAGAAAGTGGCAGAAATATCTTTAAAAATCTACATATAACAGAAATGCCACAGCAGTGATGAGTATCATATGACAGTGCTTTAAAAGCACAGGTAAATCTAATACTGTATAAATGTATATATATATATATATATATATATATATATATATATATATATATATATATATATATATATATATATATATATATATATATATATATATATATAATTGTGATATAGTTTTGAGCTTTTGAATTGCTTTCTTTCGTGCATGCCGTAATCCGTCTTTACCTCCTTGCTGTATCAAGGTTGAATTTTCACTGTACAGCTATAAAATAGCTCATAATAAACATTCTTTAAATATTGTTACATATATATATATATATATATATATATATATATATATATATATATATATATATATATATATATATATATATATATATATATATATATATGGGTGTAACAATATTTAAAGAATATTTATTATGAGCTATTTTATAGCTGCACAGTGAAAATTCAACCTTGATACAGCAAGGAGGTAAAGACGGATCAGGGCATACACACGAAAGAAAACAATTCAAAAGCTCAAAACTATATCACAATTATATGACTTCGATAACAGCAAAGGAACAGTAATAAAAACTATAGTAGATGACGTAACTCAAGAACATTGCTCAGTACAGCATCCAAATAAACAAAACTGAAAATGAAAGCACATCTAGGTTTCCAAATTTCTTGCATCTATCATTTTCATATATTGAATTTTTTTTTTTTATCTAAAATTTAAGTGGGACAACAAAACTTCATTCAGAACTTTCTATTATAGTACACGTGCTTGATAACAGGCGCAAACAATGAGAGCTTGAAGTCAGAAGGTTAATGGTCAGTTTAAGAGGGGCAAAGTCTCTTCCTAAAACGGTCGTACTATAGTAACCCCCCCCGCCTTTCTTGTTTACTTGCTAACCTTGTTTACTCTTATTCAGTTTTCATCCTCTGGACTTTACTACTGAAGGTAATCTATTTCTTGTTTTGTCATTGTCATTTTTCAATCTTTAAAGCATTTTAATTTTGTAAGCTCTGTTGTCAGTTTTAATTAGTGTTTTTGTATCTTTTTAGCCAGAAAAGATGGGATATGGGTGATCCTGAAGCGCACCTATTAATAAATATATCAATGATGAGCTGACTGTTCTTCCTATCCGTACTCCCTACTATATATATGCATATATATATATATATATATATATATATATATATATATATATATATATATATATATATATATATATATATATATATATTATATATATATATATATATATATATATATATATATATATATATATATATATATGTATTTATATATATATATATATATATATATATATATATATATATATATATATATATATATATATATATCTATTCTATATATGCATCTATCTATCTCTGTGTCTAACTATCTGTTAATACACACACTAACACACACATATATGTATACATACGTATATATTAACTTTATCACATACACAATTGTTCTGTGCATTAACTAAATTACTAAAAGGACCTCATTCAAACTGGATGGTATCTATAGATACCATGCAGTTTGAATGAGGTCCTTTATAATATATATATATATATATATATATATATATATATATATATAT
>NC_089786.1:12994683-12999683 GCF_040412425.1 Macrobrachium rosenbergii | reverse complement strand
AAAAAAAAAAGAAATGTAAATAAAAATAAAGGAAACTACACAGAACAACAATGAAAGGATATTACTTCATACTAAAGGCTACAAACCAGGGTGATTAAAAGGCAAATTAAAATTCGTAAGGGCAGGAGTCTTTGACTCAAGATTCATTAAAAAAAAGAAAAGATTAAATGCAAAAGTAAATAATATACGTAGAAAATAAAGGATAAAGAGTGAGGTTTTATGATTTAGGCTTTTCTAACTTCCGTCGCCAAAGACGACGGTCAGAAGTTCTGCTTTCAGCCCACGTTTTGGGAAAGTGAAACCCAAGGGCGCGACCCCTTCAGGAAGAGTTGACACGCCTGCCTTGTGCCCCAAAGGCTGAAAGGGCGTGCTACTTCTCACTCTTTTCTCTTACTTCTTAAAAAATTAAATGATTTATGCATTTTAAAGGGGATGATATCCCATATTTTAACTGTTATTCTCGGTTAACTAAGGGAAATTTGAAGGAAAGATCGATAGAGAAGGATGAGGGATAGAAATTCCAAAGGAAAGGAAGAAGATATGGAAGGCCTTGACATCCTCTCCTGGATGAAAGGTGCCAAGACGTTCAAAAGATGAAAGTAAATATGCCAGGTTTGCACAGGGGCCAGAAGAGCTTAGGGCTCCTTGTGGACTACCTGCGATCGCCCACACCGTGCCATTTCTACCTAGCGATTTTTTCTCCTCCTTGGACCGTTGTCCTTGGCCGGGGAATCGGAGGGCCTGAGGCCAATTTCGGAGAGGGTGCCATCTATATGGGGCAGCTGATGCGACAACTGACCCAGGAATTTTGTTCGCCATCTCGGAATTAACCGGCGCAGATCGCAGAGTTCATCGGCCCAGGAAGGCGGGGCAGAATCATGACTAGCGGAAGAATCTGCGGCGGAAGGCGAGAGAGGGGACGGCCGGAGGGGCGGGGTCGACTTGCTTCAGTAGAGATGACCAGCTCAGGCACGGGTTGACATTGGCACTGGCGCTGGTGGCGCGGTGGTGGTGGTCCGTCTGTCTGACGGACGGAGACTGGCACTGCTCAGTGCGCCGAAGGGGCACTGGGGAAGTTGAAGGTTGATTCTCCTGAAGGGAGATCTGGCTGACAGCCTCGGCACTGGCACCACTGATCAGGTGCCGGGCACTGGACTTTTTTCCAATTTGGATGATTTATTTTGGGAATGGGGACCCCAAAGAATGGTGGTGGATGAAAGAGACATAAGTCTTGGCCAAGGATGACGTCAGTCTCCTGGAATGTGTTCATAATTGTTGCACGAAGGGTCCTGGCTCTGTGGGGTGGGTGACCCTCAGTTGGACCGTAGGGAGGATCATTTTAAAATCGTTTATGCCCTCAAAACAGCTTGCCGCCATTCAATTCTGAGCTCAGAAAGGGAACTTTGTCCATGATTTGATGAGGGAAAGAAGCGCCAGATTGTCGATCAAATGCCTTGACCTGGCGTGCCATTTCCTCAGGATGAGGTGCCAGTTAGATGGGACCCTCGGCAGAGGGCCTAAGGACTCAGGCAGATTTTATTGTTACTGCCAGGGCGACGGCGGAGTTCCTGCCTTATTATTTCTAGGGCATTTTGCCCATGAGGAAGAGTCTTAAACCTTGCACGCCGTGCAAAAAAATTGAAATTCTCTTCGCACTTCCGCAGAATTGGCGCATAGCGACTATAAAATTAGGGGCTGTCTGGGGAGAGAGAGCGGGTGGTTTACTGCAGCATTGCTCCTTGGCATGCCCGATCCTTTTACAGAACCCATTTCGACGGGCTTTGATTAACATACTTCGGCGGAGGGCACCCAAGGAGAAGACGGCCAAGGTGGCGTAATATTTTGCGCTGCAGGAGCTCTCCTGGGGTGATGGGGAGAATAGATCCGCTGATTCGGCATGAGCAATCATATGGCTAAAGTGGGGGCAGCCTTCTCGGCGATGTGCGTGGCGAGGGTCGATAATGGGGTTAAAGAGAAGGAACAGAAGTATTTGTTCGATGGCATCGTTTGGTCGTAACCCCACGGCCTCGAACCATTTGCCAGGGCACGCTTGGACTTGTAGGCCCAGTCTGCCCAGGTTTGATTGGCCCCTTCACTAGCATGGCCAGTTTCTCCTCCAGCGAAAGGGTTATCTCAACGCCTTGTGATAGTCTGCGTACGACCCCTTTTTCCTGCTCCTCCGGCGGGAGTGGGAAGGCAATCAGGGCCTTCCCTCCAAGGAACTTGCCCAACACCAGGGAGAGTTCCAGCGGCACTCATAAAGGCCTTTGACAAAACTGTCTCGGAAATCGAGCCACACCTCGGGCTCAGCCTCCGTCCACTTCGGAATGCAGGCGATGAGCCTGGTCTTTCTGCTTCCAACTTGTCTCTCCAGCCTGGCTTTCTGGCCATTTGAGTCCATCCTCTCCTGTACCTGGAGTCTCTTAGTTTCTCCGGGTTACTGAGAAAGATTTCCTGAGGACATGGAAGAAGGGCGTGAAATCCTCGCAAGCTGAGACCTTGTCGACATGAAGCAGGAATCAGTGGAAGAACGAAGGAACAGCAGGAATTAATTTCCCAGAAGCTCGTTCAGCCCTCAAAGGAGTATGAGCCTGAATTTACCGAGAATGGCTGATTGGAGATAAATTGGATGATGGTCTCATTTTTGACAAAATGGGCTGATTGGGGCTGCCATCAAGCAATGATTGAGTCTCCTAGTTACCGACGCCCGAGCGAAAGGCTGATTGGGGACGATGAAAGCTCAACCATTGATTGGTTTGATTTTTGACGAAGCGGGCTGATTGGGGACGATGAATTAGTGGTCATTCCTATTGCCACCGACGAAGCGGGCTGATTGGCTGATGAAAGCAATCATTGGTCTCCCACCGATCCGAACAGGGCTGATTGGGGACGATGTTTTTCGATGATTGGCTCCTTGGCCCGTTTACCGACAAAAGAACCCATGATTCCAGACGATAAATTAGCAATGATTGGTCTCCCAATCCTTACCGACGAAACTGCTGAGGGGACGATAATCCTAGTTTTGATTGGTCTCCCGATTTACCGACGAAACGGGCTGATTGGGGACGATGAATTGGCTGAAATGATTGGTCTCAGGATTTACTGACAACACGGGCTGATTGGGGACGATAAATTAGCAATGATTAAAAAATTAAGACGAAGCGGGCTGATTGGGGGATGAATTTGCAATGAAGTTTATGTACCGAAGACTAGCTGGCTGATTGGGGACGATGAATTGGCAATGATTGGTCTCAGAATCGATTTACCGACGAAACGGGCTGATTGGGGACGATGAATTAGCGATGATTGCATAGACTGATCCATTGGACGAAGCGGGCTGATTGGGGACGATCTTAGCGATGATTAAAGACCTTTTACCGACGAAGCGGGCTGATTGGGGACGATGAATTAGCAATGATTGGTCCTTTGCATAATCAAGATTAACGATGAATTGGCAATTTGCCCTCTCAGGATTTGGAACTTTGTCGCATGGCTGATTGGGGACGATGAATTTTCAATGATTCGTCTCCCAACAGCATTTACCGACGAACGGGCTGATTGGGGACGATGAATTTTATGATTGGTCTCCCTATTTCCGACGAAGCTGGGCTGATTGGGGACGATGAATTAGCAATGATTGGTCTCCCAATTTTAACGACAAACGGGCTTACTTGGGGACTAGATTGGGATAGGATATTTAGGTCTCCCGAATTACCGACAAAACGGGCTCACTTTGGGGACTGAATGGAAAATGAATCGGTCTCACCAACGGACTCCGACGACACGGATTTATTGGGGACAAGAATAGAATATATAGGCACCCAGGAATTTCCGCACAAACGACGTCTGATCAGCGAGGGCGCTAGTTTCAATGACTTATGGGAGAAGTGTTATTCTCAAGGCCATGCCAATTAGGTAATGGGCCATCCCACAATCACAACAGATAGGCAACTAATCTGGGCAGCCGTAGTAAAAGCCAAAAACATTTTCAAAAAAACAGAACACAGAACATATAATGTCAGATTTTCCCCAATAATGCAAAACAATTTAAAGAGATGAAGCAAATCAAACAAACAAATGTTTTCCTAACTACAAACACTCGGAAAATTTTCAGTCAAAGGCCGTCTGCGCCAAATGACTGAACGACGTAAACAATTTATTGACCCTTTTCGTCCTGGGCGTATAATATACAGTTTTCGCTCCTATTTCTAAAACGAGAGCCAGAGAGGGTAAAAATATGGTCAGCAATGCTAATCTGACTTTCGAACACGTGTGTTGACGTCAAAGATTGGCAAAGATTCTAACACAGATGGCCACAGTTATCGTTTCACTATTCCAACTCAGGAGGAATATGGGCACTATTCCTTTAATGATTTATCACCTGTATAACCTAATTGAATGGCATGAAAGCCGCGTGCAAAGGCTTCCAAAGTGGCTAAGTTTTCGGGATTTCTCTTCGTTTTCCTCAGTGACATGCGCCCTACTATAAAAAAGATTCTAGGACTAGTCACGTTTTCTACAGCGTCCTTTCTAAATAAACACAGCATTTTACGCAGAATTTTTGGCCTGTTGCGCTGGTTTTTCACAAAGGTTCGTAATCCATCTCTCGTATCCAGCTTAGCTGAGCTAATTGCTGATTTGTACAAATTGCAACACAAACAACAAAGGGGAAGAGGGGGGATGCAAAACGAGAATCATGGTCAGGTCGCCATTTTTATATGTTTCCTGGTGCAGTTTGAAGTGGATCTTATGACTCCACAAGTTATTACTTTTACTCGAAAATGGCCTGTAAGATACCCAGGACATATAAAACACAAAAAAAAAAGAAACGGGAGCGGAGGGCTTTCAAGGGAAGTGGGAGGAAACACGTGGATATAAAAATAGTTATATTTGATAGACACAAGGTCAAAAAGGAAAATTAACTGAAAATAGGCTAAATTACATGCTGGGGCAGCATATCTTCGATTGAATGGGGGAGCTTGGGAATGCCAGGAACACGG
>NC_089786.1:12947183-12992183 GCF_040412425.1 Macrobrachium rosenbergii | reverse complement strand
GACGACTCCTTAAAGCAAAGAAGCTGTTTATGTGCCAGAAAAAGAACTCCAAGTAATGGTTATCGCGATGTTGAAATGATCTAAAACCTTCGAGATTTTCCTTGAAGACATTTTGGAATCCTTCAGTCTCCGGCTCCTGGAAGGACGAGAGAAATGCCATTCGCGCATGCGCCGAGCTTCAAAGTGTCCAAGAACAATCTCCGAGATGCTTCAAATCGTCTGGAAGCCTTCGGAGACAGAAAGTGTCAGTTTTGAAAAGTAGGGTAAGAGAAAGCAAAGAGTATTGGTGAGGGGAAGGGTCCGACCCAGAGGCCGCTTCCTTCCTCCAAGGAAGCAGCCTATGGGTCTGACCCTTCCCATGGAAAGGGCCCAAGCCCTTTAAGGATTGGCCCCAAAAGCCTACAAGGCTTGCCAGTCTTTTGAGGGCAGCCTTGAAGGGAAGGGTCCGACCCAGAGGCTGCTTCCTCGGAGGAAGGCAGGTATCCTGTCAGGCTGGGAAGCAGGCCTGGAGAGGGCCCAAGAACTTCAAGGATGAGGCCCAAAGTCCTCCTAGGCTGGCCAGTCTCTTGAGGGCAGCCTTGAAGGGAAGGGTCTGACCCAGAGGCTGCTTCCTCGGAAGGAAGGCAGGTATCCTGCCAGGCTGGGGAAGCAGGCCTGGAGAGGGCCCAAGAACTTCAAGGATGAGGCCCAAAGTCCTCCAAGGATGGCCAGTCTCTTGAGGGCAGCCTTGAAGGGAAGGGTCCGACCCAGAGGCTGCTTCCTCGGAGGAAGGCAGGTATCCTGCCAGGCTGGGGAAGCAGGCCTGGAGAGGGCCCAAGAACTTCAAGGATGAGGCCCAAAGTCCTC
The DNA here is from genome assembly GCF_040412425.1 of Macrobrachium rosenbergii. Lineage (NCBI taxonomy): Eukaryota > Metazoa > Arthropoda > Malacostraca > Decapoda > Palaemonidae > Macrobrachium > Macrobrachium rosenbergii. The sequence goes on along the minus strand of NC_089786.1, from coordinate 12,991,337 downwards.
CAAGGATGGCCAGTCTCTTGAGGGCAGCCTTGAAGGGAAGGGTCTGACCCAGAGGCTGCTTCCTCGGAGGAAGGCAGGTATCCTGCCAGGCTGGGGAAGCAGGCCTGGAGAGGGCCCAAGAACTTCAAGGATGAGGCCCAAAGTCCTCCAAGGATGGCCAGTCTCTTGAGGGCAGCCTTGAAGGGAAGGGTCTGACCCAGAGGCTGCTTCCTCGGAGGAAGGCAGGTATCCTGCCAGGCTGGGGAAGCAGGCCTGGAGAGGGCCCAAGAACTTCAAGGATGAGGCCCAAAGTCCCCAAGGATGGCCAGTCTCTTGAGGGCAGCCTTGAAGGGAAGGGTCCTGACCCAGAGGCTGCTTCCTCGGAGGAAGGCAGGTATCCTGCCAGGCTGGGGAAGCAGGCCTGGAGAGGGCCCAAGAACTTCAAGGATGAGACCCAAAGTCCTCCAAGGATGGCCAGTCTCTTGAGGGCAGCCTTGAAGGGAAGGGTCTGACCCAGAGGCTGCTTCCTCGGAGGAAGGCAGGTATCCTGCCAGGCTGGGGAAGCAGGCCTGGAGAGGGCCCAAGAACTTCAAGGATGAGACCCAAAGTCCTCCAAGGATGGCCAGTCTCTTGAGGGCAGCCTTGAAGGGAAGGGTCTGACCCAGAGGCTGCTTCCTCGGAGGAAGGCAGGTATCCTGCCAGGCTGGGGAAGCAGGCCTGGAGAGGGCCCAAGAACTTCAAGGATGAGACCCAAAGTCCTCCAAGGATGGCCAGTCTCTTGAGGGCAGCCTTGAAGGGAAGGGTCTGACCCAGAGGCTGCTTCCTCGGAGGAAGGCAGGTATCCTGCCAGGCTGGGGAAGCAGGCCTGGAGAGGGCCCAAGAACTTCAAGGATGAGGCCCAAAGTCCTCCAAGGATGGCCAGTCTCTTGAGGGCAGCCTTGAAGGGAAGGGTCTGACCAGAGGCAGAGGCTGCTTCCTCGGAGGAAGGCAGGTATCCTGCCAGGCTGGGGAAGCAGGCCTGGAGAGGGCCCAAGAACTTCAAGGATGAGGCCCAAAGTCCTCCAAGGATGGCCAGTCTCTTGAGGGCAGCCTTGAAGGGAAGGGTCTGACCCAGAGGCTGCTTCCTCGGAGAAAGGCAGGTATCCTGCCAGGCTGGGGAAATGGGCCTGGAGAGGGCCCAAGAACTTCAAGGATGAGACCCAAAGTCCTCCAAGGATGGCCAGTCTCTTGAGGGCAGCCTTGCAGCCTTGATGGGGAAGGGTCCTCCAAGGATGGCCAGTCTTTTGAGGGCAGCCTTGAAGGGAAGGGTCTGACCCAGAGGCTGCTTCCTCGGAGGAAGGCAGGTATCCTGCCAGGCTGGGAAGCAGGCCTGGAGAGGGCCCAAGAACTTCAAGGGACCCAAAGTCCTCCAAGGATGGCCAGTCTCTTGAGGGCAGCCTTGAAGGGAAGGGTCTGACCCAGAGGCTGCTTCCTCGGAGGAAGGCAGGTATCCTGCCAGGCTGGGGAAGCGGGCCTGAGAGGGCCCAAGAACTTCAAGGATGAGACCCAAAGTCCTCCAAGGATGGCCAGTCTCTTGAGGGCAGCCTTGAAGGGAAGGGTCTGACCCAGAGGCTGCTTCCTCGGAGGAAGGCAGGTATCCTGCCAGGCTGGGAAGCAGGCCTGGAGAGGGCCCAAGAACTTCAAGGATGAGACCCAAAGTCCTCCAAGGATGGCCAGTCTCTTGAGGGCAGCCTTGAAGGAAGGGTCTGACCCAGAGGCTGCTTCCTCGGAGGAAGGCAGGTATCCTGCCAGGCTGGGGAAGCAGGCCTGGAGAGGGCCCAAGAACTTCAAGGATGAGGCCCAAAGTCCTCCAAGGATGGCCAGTCTCTTGAGGGCAGCCTTGAAGGGAAGGGTCTGACCCAGAGGCTGCTTCCTCGGAGGAAGGCAGGTATCCTGCCAGGCTGGGGAAGCAGGCCTGGAGAGGGCCCAAGAACTTCAAGGATGAGACCCAAAGTCCTCCAAGGATGGCCAGTCTCTTGAGGGCAGCCTTGAAGGGAAGGGTCTGACCCAGAGGCTGCTTCCTCGGAGGAAGGCAGGTATCCTGCCAGGCTGGGGAAGAGGCCTGGAGAGGGCCCAAGAACTTCAAGGATGAGACCCAAAGTCCTCCAAGGATGGCCAGTCTCTTGAGGGCAGCCTTGAAGGGGAAGGGTCTGACCCCCAGAGGCTGCTTCCTCGGAGGAAGGCAGGTATCCTGCCAGGCTGGGGAAGCAGGCCTGGAGAGGGCCCAAGAACTTCAAGGATGAGGCCCAAAGTCCTCCAAGGATGGCCAGTCTCAGTCTCTAAGGGCAGCCTTGAAGGGAAGGGTCTGACCCAGAGGCTGCTTCCTCGGAGGAAGGCAGGTATCCTGCCAGGCTGGGAAGCAGGCCTGGAGAGGGCCCAAGAACTTCAAGGATGAGACCCAAAGTCCCCAAGGCTGGCCAGTCTCTTGAGGCAGCCTTGAAGGGAAGGGTCCGACCAGAGGCTGCTTCCTCGGAGGAAGGCAGGTATCCTGCCAGGCTGGGGAAGCAGGCCTGAGAGGGCCCAAGAACTTCAAGGATGAGGCCCAAAGTCCTCCTAGGATGGCCAGTCTCTTGAGGGCAGCCTTGAAGGGAAGGGTCTGACCCAGAGGCTGCTTCCTCGGAGGAAGGCAGGTATCCTGCCAGGCTGGGGAAGCAGGCCTGGAGAGGGCCCAAGAACTTCAAGGATGAGGCCCAAAGTCCTCCAAGGATGGCCAGTCTCTTGAGGGCAGCCTTGAGGGCAGCCTTGAAGGGAAGGGTCCGACCCAGAGGCTGCTTCCTCGGAGGAAGGCAGGTATCCTGCCAGGCTGGGGAAGCAGGCCTGGAGAGGGCCCAAGAACTTCAAGGATGAGGCCCAAAGTCCTCCAAGGATGGCCAGTCTCTTAAGGGCAGCCTTGAAGGGAAGGGTCTGACCCAGAGGCTGCTTCCTCGGAGGAAGGCAGGTATCCTGCCAGGCTGGGGAAGCGGGCCTGGAGAGGGCCCAAGAACTTCAAGGATGAGACCCAAAGTCCTCCAAGGATGGCCAGTCTCTTGAGGGCAGCCTTGAAGGGAAGGGTCCGACCCAGAGGCTGCTTCCTCGGAGGAAGGCAGGTATCCTGCCAGGCTGGGGAAGCAGGCCTGGAGAGGGCCCAAGAACTTCAAGGATGAGGACCCAAAGTCCTCCAAGGATGGCCAGTCTCTTGAGGGCAGCCTTGAAGGGAAGGGTCTGACCCAGAGGCTGCTTCCTCGGAGGAAGGCAGGTATCCTGCCAGGCTGGGGAAGCGGGCCTGGAGAGGGCCCAAGAACTTCAAGGATGAGACCCAAAGTCCTCCAAGGATGGCCAGTCTCTTGAGGGCAGCCTTGAAGGGAAGGGTCCGACCCAGAGGCTGCTTCCTCGGAGGAAGGCAGGTATCCTGCCAGGCTGGGGAAGCAGGCCTGGAGAGGGTCCAAGAACTTCAAGGATGAGGCCCAAAGTCCTCCTAGGCTGGCCAGTCTCTTAAGGACAGCCTTGAAGGGAAGGGTCTGACCCAGAGGTTGCTTCCTCGGAGGAAGGCAGGTATCCTGCCAGGCTGGGGAAGCGGGCCTGGAGAGGGACCAAGAACTTCAAGGATGAGACCCAAAGTCCTCCAAGGCTGGCCAGTCTCTTGAGGGCAGCCTTGAAGGGATGGGTGGGCAGCCTTGAAGGGATGGGTCCGACCCAGAGGCTGCTTCCTCGGAGGAAGGCAGGTATCCTGCCAGGCTGGGGAAGCAGGCCTGAGAGGGCCCAAGAACTTCAAGGATGAGGCCCAAAGTCCTCCAAGGATGGCCAGTCTCTTAAGGGCAGCCTTGAAGGGAAGGGTCTGACCCAGAGGCTGCTTCCTCGGAGGAAGGCAGGTATCCTGCCAGGCTGGGGAAGCAGGCCTGGAGAGGGCCCAAGAACTTCAAGGATGAGACCCAAAGTCCTCCAAGGCTGGCCAGTCTCTTGAGGGCAGCCTTGAAGGGAAGGGTCCGACCCAGAGGCTGCTTCCTCGGAGGAAGGCAGGTATCCTGCCAGGCTGGGGAAGCAGGCCTGGAGAGGGCCCAAGAACTTCAAGGATGAGGCCCAAAGGCCTCCAAGACTGGCCAGTCTCTTAACCCTATCTGGTGCAAGTTGGGTCTGGGCAGACCCACCCTACGGGATTTTTTTCATTTTTAGATAATTTTATTTAATAATCGTTTTTAGTTGATTCTATGATTACCAAAATATGGGAAATTATTAATTATTTTCATTTTCATTAGCCCTTTGATTACGGCCGAGATGAGACCTCACACTTACCACAATCCGGAGGGTTTTCAGACGGTAGTCACCCGTAGCATGCTACCAGACGCACGAAATCGTAAACAATCATTGTAATAGCGTTTGTATTTGTTGTTTTGCTGCAAATTAACCTGTTTTATTTATATGATAATATTGTGATAGTAGCGATCCGTGATATAGATATTATGCAATTAATGTAACAACACAAATAAATAAACATAGGATAAGTACTATATATCGGGGTTTAGTGTTGCCAGAGGTATAAGCACTGCACTGATTGAGGATGACAGTCTTCTTTTTTTTTTTTTTTGTCATTTTCTCTAATTCTGTTTGAATCCGTAAAGGACAGCTACATCACAGTTGTGTATTATAGTTAAAAATTATTTGTATATTCGTCAGAAAACTAATCATAAAGAATGTTCATCATTTTTATGGTTCCGCTTACTATTCCACTAGCTGGGCAAAAAAAAAAAAAAAGAGAGAGAGAGAGAGAGAGAGAGAGAGAGAGAGAGAGAGAGAGAGAGAGAGAGAGAGTGACAGAATAAAAATTTTTACCTATGATTTATTCCTTCTAATTGTACATCAATAACATTGAGAGTAAGTAGACACAATCACAATATTGGTTGCAATATTAACCACATTTCTGGGTAATATTTTTAGCAATGATCAGCACCCAGCTGACAAGGGATACGCAATCTAGAAATTCAGATTTATCAACACTGTCTGAGCTCTTGTATAAGAGACTAGCGTTGGCATTGGTCCTACTTTGGTTTTACCATTCAGGCATACGCATAGACTTATAAAATTATGTGGACTGTGGGTGATTTAATATATTTACTAGTTTATGTCATTCGTATTTTATATTTCAGGAATATGGAATAACTTCTAATATCTTATTATACATTCTTGCAAATAGATAGGAATTTTATCTATTCAAGTAGAATACATATTTTTTAGATGTTCATTATCTGTGTTACACTATTATTTTAAGACTGCTATTCAGAAAAAAAAAATATCTCCGACACTTCTATAATACTGGGAATGCCGTTTTACCAGGAAAGGAAGAGTGTTTTTGAGAGAGAGAGAGAGAGAGAGAGAGAGAGAGAGAGAGAGAGAGAGAGAGAGAGAGAGAGAGACCATATAAACGGTAAGAATGGCAGGTATTTATTTTTCTTGGTTAGTACAGCTGCTGCCAAATAATAAATCTACACTGAGAAAAATGATACTATCTTTGTGTGCCATATAAAGTAAATAATTTATATAAATTCAGGTTAAAAAGATAAAAGGAGACGTATAATTGTTTCCCTTGAGCCTCTCCTTTACCTGTAAAGATTATTCTAGCAGGTTATATATTTGCAGTCTACAAGTGGGGAATTCTTTTGTTATTTTTGGCCTAAGCGATGTAGGTAATTGAAAAAAAGACTATTAGACACCCTAACAATTTTCTGTAGTCTAAAATTTCCGCAGGGTTTTTATGTTCGTTATCTATTCCCCATTCACCTTTTATTCAAACCTTGTCTCCATATTACGAATGGTAATCAGCCACGTGCGGGCAAAAAGAAACAGCCCTTAGTCTATAAAGCGATTAGTCATTGTCCCCACAAATGGTACGCGCTGCAGGGGGCAATATAAGTACTCACCCTACCCAGGATTATTCATAGCCTAAAGGAAACCTCACCAATAATGCTCGACCCCATCTCTTCTTTATTTGTTCCTTCGTTGCTAATCACTTTTCTTATAAGTGAAAGTAATGGAGCAGTAGCAAAATGTCTCAATAAAGAAAAATATCAAAGATAAAAAATATATATATATAAATATATATATATATATATATATATATATATATATATATATATATATATATATATATATATATATATATATATATATATATATATATATATATATATATATATATATATATATATATATATATATATATATATGAATCCATGAGAACGCTGCTTACGACACAACAATATATTTTGATCACTAGTGAATATGGACTTTTGTTAGGTGAGAATCGCATTTCCATGGCACATGCAGGTGTGACAGACGACGTAGGTGGTACGTGAGATGTCGGAATCCTTTTGATGAAAATGACCGGTTGTTGTTTCTGACCCCGTTTACCTTCCACCTGCGTTGAGTTTGGTGGGCCTGAACGCTGGAATACTACCTTGGGAATAGGGCCTGGGATTATCCCTTGTCCTTGTGACAGATTCAAATTCATTGTTTGGTTGATGATGGCGGTCAAAAGTCAGGGGAAAAGTAAAAATCATATTAGCTGCCAGTAATAAAGGAATATTCCAAAATCGGCCATTGTCAGTGAAACAAGCAATTATTCCAACGGTCACGCCCACCAAATTCGACAAAGTGGAAGGTACAGCGAGCTGAAAACAAAGCAGGTCATTTCTGTCAAAGCACACGTGCATCTCAATACCACCTACATACATACATACAGTATATGTACATCTATATATATATATATATATATATAAACACATATATATTACTATATATATATATATATATATATATATATATATATATATATATATATATATATATATATATATATATATATATATATATATATATATATATATATGAATCCATGACAACGGCAACAATGATTACACGACACAACAATACATTTTGGACACTAGCGAATATGGACATTTGGAAGGTGACAATCGTATTTCCATGGCAGAGACGTGGGTGGTACGTGAGATGCCGGAATCCTTTTGATGGAAATGACCGGTCGTTGTTTTCTGCTCTTGCTTACCTTCCACCTGTGTTGAGTTTGGTGGGCCTGAACGCTGGAATACTACCTTGGGAATAGGGCCTGGGATTATCCCTTGTCCTTCGGACAGATTCCAATTCAATGTTTGATTGACGATGGCGGTCAAAAGTCAGGGGAAAGTGGAAACAACCTCCTTGAATGGAAATCGTATTAGCCGCAAGTAAAAAGGAGGTTCCAGAATCCGCATTTGTCAATGAAACAAGGAATTGGAGACTGCCAGGGCTTGGGATAATCCCGGGGCCCATTTTCAAGCTAATATTCCAACGGTCACGCCCACCAAATTCGACAAAGGTGGAGGGTACAGCGGCTGAAAACAAAGCAGTTCATTTCTGTCAACAGGACACGTGCATCTGAAATGCCACCTACGCGCGTCGTCTGTCACACTTGCATGTGACATGTAAACACAATTGCCACCTCGCCACATTCACTAGGGATCAATATTATAAATCACATTGCTGATCAAAATGTGTAATTGTGTGGTGTGTGTGTGTGTATATATATATATATATGTATGTATGTATATATGTATGTATATATGTATATATATATATATATATATATATATATATATATATATATATATATATATATATATATATATATATATATATATATATATATATATATATAATTGACTATATATACATATAATTATATATATATATATATATATATATATATATATATATATATATATATATATATATATATATATATATATATATATATATATATATATATATATATATATATATATATATATATATATATATATATATGAAGGCAATGCCCTGAAGGAAAGAGAAACGAGTCTGCTAAGTAAAGGACAATACGTCGAAAAGCCTTGCAATACTCTGTTGCTTCTCTTTCCTTCGTGGAATTGTCTTTATTTATATATTCGGATTCACGTTCCATATTCTCGATTGATTGATTCATATATATATATATATATATATATATATATATATATATATATATATATATATATATATATATATATATATATATATATATATAAAAGAATGTGTATGATGTGTGTAATATATATACAATTAATTACATATATATAGTGTATATATATATGTATATATGTTTTGTGTGTGTGTGTATGTAAAATACAAACACATACTCACACCTATCCCTATAAAAAATAAAAAAATTGGATAAATTCCTGTTACAAAAAAATGATTAGCCACATATGAACTGTATATATATATATATATATATATATATATATATATATATATATATATATATATATATATATATATATATATATATATATATATATATATATATATATATATATATATATATATATATATATATATATATATATATATATATATATATATATATATATATATATATATATATATATATATATATATATATATATATATATATATATATATATATATATATATATATATATATATATATATATATATATATATATATATATATATATATATATATATATATATATATATATATATATATATATATATATATATATATATATATATATATATATATATATATATATATATATATATATATATATATATATTTTATATATATTATATATATATATATATATATTTAATCACTAACATTTTGGAATTTGTTCAATTGTTTTTGAACCAATATTCGGGGAAGTTGTAGGGTTTTGTAGATCATTTTATTCTGTTATAATTTTCTACAGATATTTTTCTTTTCCTTCAACTATTCTAGTGGTACCTGTTTACTTACATCTTATTTTTGAGAAACATCTAATGAAAATGTCAGCAAATGCCGCATGAAAGTTGGGTATTGTTCTTAAGTCCTCATATACTTATATGAGTGATTAAATCAGTGCAACATTTTTAGGTAATTTGTCCTTCCTTTACTAGGATACTGTTCTCCGGCAGATGTCTGCTTCTGCCAGAGATTTATATCTTTTAGAGTGGTTCGAGGTGGAAGGTTTCTTTGGCAGCTATGCCTTGGACCATAGACGGATGGTCTCTTGTTTGTCACTTTTTCATAAGTTGTATTTTGACATATCTTTCACATTCTCAGTTGATCCCTGATCCCCTGTTGCTGCTGAGAGAGAGCAACCAGATTCGCTGAACAGCAGCATCAATGTGCAGTAAATGTACCTCGCCTTCGAACTTTTCAGTTCCAGGGGACCTTTATTCCTCACGCCTTACGACTGTGGAACAGCCTCTTTACTGAGGATGTGTTGCAAACGGAACTTCAAAAGTTCAAGTGAATGTAATGCATTACTACCCTTATGCAATACATCTTGTATTTAATACTTTGTTTACATTTTTATTTATTTATTGTTAGTACATCTGTTTTCTAATAACTGATCTCCTCTTTCTGTATTTCCTACCACCTTCTGTTATTTCACTCGAATGAACACCATTTTCTTAGGATGCTTGAATTTCAAGTTAGTTACCCCTGTGGGCTTGTTTCATATGGATAGGGTTCATCTTCTGAATAATAATAATAATAATAATAATAATAATAATAATAATAATAATAATAATAATAATAATAATAATAATAACATTGTCTATATTCATTAATCTCATGGTAACGGTTATTATATTGTTATTATTATTCTCATATATCATAAATCATCAATACCATGATTATCAGATTTACATTACATCCGACTCATTTTATATTTTATGATATCCAGTCTTCAAAGGACAGAAAAGGAACATTAAACGCAAAATAGTAATTTACTCTCTCTCTCTCTCTCTCTCTCTCTCTCTCTCTCTCTCTCTCTCTCTCTCTCTCTCTCTCTCTCTCTCTCTCTCTCTCACTAAAGACTAAAGCCATAATTTGATGAAGAAAATTATAATACGGATGAATTTCAACATTTATTTTTACAAAAATCTTTTTGCTGTAGATAAAAAAACAAAATCAGAAAATGTATAAACACATAAGACTCAATATGATTGGAAGAAGCTTTTATGACATAAGTTGAATGAAATCAAACAATGTGAATAACAAATGGTTATGAATCTGAATATTTAATAAGCTGAACATAATAATCTTGACAAAACTTTTACGACAGAATTCTAGTAATTCAGAAGTGTGTGGTATTCTCTGAAACAAGGAGCGACACATAGTCCTACATTGCAGTCTTTACACATGAAATATGTCTGCTGGCCTTTCTTGGGCCTACGGGATGTATGCGAGCACACACGACATCTTAGTCTAGGTCGCAGTTGTTTTTCTGTTGAGGGAACTGGATCAGGAAAGTGTCTTTCTGTTAGCCGCCTTGGCTGCGTTATTACGGTGCGGGTAATTATCTTGTTAGGTGCTGGAGGGTACCTTTCAATCAACTGCAGAACGACTGACTTAGAAAACTGTAAATATGACCCTTTCTTGCCAGTAACAAATCCATGCAAGTGATGACAGTTTACTAGTATCATATCAAGCAGACGGAAAAATAGTTTTATGTACCATCTCGTGGTTTTACGGATACACTTCACAGAACTAATAAGCATGTCGTTCTTGTCCACAATCCGCATTTTCTTATTATAGTCAACAACGCATGCAGGTTTTTGCACAAATTCCCTGGTCGACACCTTTTTCACAGTCTACCATTATATTTTCATGTACTGAAGATAACATATACACTGTCCTGTTATCCTGCCATTTTAAACCTAATATTCCATTGCAGTTTTGAGACGAAATCTCAGATTTGTTCACATCAGGAAATTTAGGCATAAATTTCCTATTTTTCCGGACTGTTCCACATGCTCCTGTTTCGTTGTCGCCCAAATACTTGAGCAGTTTTGGGCTGCAATACCAATTATCGAAATACAGGATGTGATGTTTTCCGAGATGCGAGGCCATAAATGTTTTTACCACAGAACCAGATACCCCTAGATCCTCATCTACCAATATCTCTGTATCTTTTCCAGTATAGATTATAAAATCGACAATATAATCCGTTTTGGCATCACAAAGTTCAAATATTTTCACTCCAAATCGACTTCTTTTATCTGGAATGTACTGCTTGAAACTTAGCCTTCCCTTCCATAACATTAAACTTTCATCTATGCATAAATCCTGGAAAGGTTGAAATTTTTCCCGGAATTTTCTACGCACACTGTCGAGCACGGGTTTAATTTTTTTAGTTTATTATCTGGGCTTGTTTCCTGTGAATTATCAACGAAATGTAGAACCCGTAGAATTTGAAGAAATCTGTCCCTTGCCATCAGCCTTCTCACTCCTTTTGTCTCGAATGTCTCAAGCGTAGTCCAGTAATCTACGATGCGATGTTTACTTATATGCGACATGATCATAATCACACAAAGGAACCGTATCATTTCCTCCACAGTAACCTGAGCAAATTTTCGCAAATACTTTGGCACTGCATCTCCTAGCGTATCAACAAGGAATCTCTGATAACGGTTTGTCTCTTCAGCAATCAGCCCCATAAATTCGTTGTCGAAAAATTCAAAAAAATAGTCTACTTCCTTTGAATTTTCATTCACATTACATTTCGACGTAATGCCACTGCCACTGCTGTCAAATATGAAATCTCTGGGCTGGAAATTGCTGGCAGCCCACTCCCACTCATCACCTGGGTCACTTCGCTGTCTCCGCCTTCTTTTGACACCTTGGCTTTCATTTGTAGGTGGCAGATTTTCGTCATTTTCACTGTCGGTTGATATTTCATCACTGTCTCTTGTACCAGGACCATAATTATCCATTTCATTTCCTTCTAAATCCGATTCATTTTCATATCCAGAAAATGAGTCGAGAAGGTCTATAAAATAGTTATCCTCGTCGAGAGCTCTTCTCTCGATCTGCCGGCGGTCAACTCGAGGATGTCGTACCCTTGACCCCTCCTCCTGTGACATCTTGATGAAGACTAATGAATTTTAGGGAAACACGTGAATTTATATGAATTCACCGTATGGCAACTGACAGACTGTTACCATATCAAGAAAAAGAGGCCAGTATTTCAATCATCAGTCCTTCACATAAAGGAAATTACCGGTGCTCGTATACGACACAACAGTGTTCCGGGCCAGTTTATTAAATGCGTCGTATACGTTACAACCGAAATCAAAGGGTTGCTTTTCAAGATGCATTACTCTATGGTGATGTCAACCACTCAGATGCAATAAAACGTGGTTGCTTTATTGTTTGTATTTAAATGAAACTAGATTTGTAAGATGGGGGATTTAGGGACTAAATATTTTGGTCCTTTAAACCATTTAAAACTCTTTTCCCAGAGAGTCAGAGAGAGAGTCAGAGAGCCTCCTTCCCCCTCCCCCATCGTATCTCAGTAGATCCAGAAGCCATTTTTTCAAGGTATAAAACGAAAATATAACTGCAAAATTATAAGTTATAATAATATATTTACCATATTATAAATCAAAATTTACATAAAAAACTCAGTTTAATATTGTTAGCTTTTATTTTCAGGAACAAGGCTCAGGCTCCAATTAATTGAAACTCAGTTTTGAAATAATTTTTCATTTTATAGTTTTTGTATTAAATGATTTTGTGCACCAAATGGCTAAGGGAGACATGATGGCCTAATGTACACCATCGCTCTAGAAGTTATTTGGAAGATTTGTGGATGTTTTTTCTGTATGTTTGCGAAATAAATTTGAAAATAGAATTTCCAAATTAAAATAAGATGTAAAAATCATTCTTCAAAAATCAGGAAAGTTCATGGATATTTTGAGAGAGGTCAATAACCACTGGTGCATCACATATATCTGTGATTCAGAAAGGGTTATTAACCCACGTAGAGCCAATTTGTCAGCTAAAGCAGAACACATCTTGAAACGTGAAGGAATGTGCTGTTATCATGAAACTAAACAAGCACTTGTTGAGGCGTGGGATTGATTTGTTCACTTTCCCAGAAGCTAAACTGGTGGTAGATAAAAGATACAACATAGACAAAGCTAGAATTGGCTAGTGTAAAACTTAGGCATTAAATATTGAAATTTCTAGAGACTGAATATTGTGGATCATTTTTCCTTCCATATATATCTTGTACTATATGCATATATATATATACAATATATAATTATATATATATATATATATATTTATAATATATATATGTTATATATGAATATATATATATATATATATATATATATATATTATTATGATTAGCAAGAATTCGCTAGCAAATTGCCTCCTCCCCCTCCTTTGTTGTTGTTGGTTGTTGTTGTGTTTCATTTACTGCCAGCCGGCCGATCGATAGACCATCTGTCTATCGACTTAAAACCAAGGGTTTAAAAGATTAAAGGCGCTCCCATTTTTGATAAAGATCTTTCCTTCGAGGCAAAAAGTAATCTGGCTTGGGCGTTTCTCCTACAGGCCAAAACCTCCCCTGGGCAGCAGGTGCAATGAGTCAAAGCATCTGTGTTGGGCGCACCCCTGCCCCATAGGAGGGGATAAAGGCAAAAAGCCCACGAGGTCCCAGACACACGCGGGCTGGAAGATATGGAGTGAACTTGTGAAGACGTCCTCAACACCTGGCCCCATCGATGCCCTTGCATCCTAACCACGTGGCCCTTTCAAAAGTATACTTTTCCTCGTGCCCTTCGACCGTATTCCTCGAGCCCACACGCCATTGCTTGGAGTTTCGAGGAGTCCCCATCGCCTTGCCGCTTTACGGAAGCCCTTGCATCTCACCACGTGGAAGAAACTCGTCCTCGGAAATCGCAAGTCATCCACGGACCGCCTTCTACGCGCCCTCGGAAAATCTGCTAAGGTAAAGTGCCCTGGAAGAGCCCCATTTCAGTCACGCTTTTGTCTCGTAATATTTTCTTAAAGAGAAAGCCAGAAATCTCCCTTGTCTAATGTCCGTGCGCCTCTTGCATCGGCAGTATTAATTCTTTATTACTCCTTTGGCACCCTCAGTGCAGCTTCGAATTCATTATTCTTTTGTCTATTTTCATTACTGGCGTATAATGTGCATATCTCTCATTTCAGAGGGATCCTATTGTGGAAGCTTCTCGGACTGTGGCTGGAAATTCCCCAGTTTCATTCAATCTACTTGAGTTCCTCTTTCCCGTACTAATGTCATTTATGTAAATACACTACTTTAAATGTGCCCACGTGTTTTACGTAATATTTCCCTCAGTAACAAGAGCCCTATGCTCATATGAAATTCTCCTTTGTTTTCCTCTCTTTTTTACGTTTTCCCGTACCCACGAAGTCAGAATCACAAGGCTAAATTAACTTAAATTGTTGCTACCTGTCTCACAGAGCATATTTCAAACTAAAACCACGGAAAAACGTAAAAATGGCGACCTGGCCATAGATCTCGTTTTGCAGTTGCAGTTCCCCTAGTGTTGCTTTATTGCATTTGCAACTTGCCAGATCAGCTATTAGCAAAGCTAAGCTGGGTACGAGACAATTACGAACCTTTTGTGTAAAACCAGCACACAGATCCAGAAAATTCCACGTAAGTAATGTGTTAATCTTAGCAAAACCTTTTTACAATCGTGACTGTTCCTAGGAATTAGAAATAGGGACGCATGTAATCACTGAGAGAAAAGAACCGCCGTATTAGATTCGTTAATGCATGCCTTTCAGGATAGGTAGTTAGGAAATAACCAGTGCTAACCATCCTTGCTTCGAGGAATAGTGCGAAATTCCTCTGTGTTAAAATCCTTGCCATATTCTTGCTTCGAGGAATAGTGCGAAAGAAATTCCTCTGTGATAAATTTTACTTCACATTTCGAATGAGCGAACTGTTATTTAGGCGCGAATAAATTCCCACGTGGGATACGACGAAGTCAGCTTGCATTGCTGAAAATTCTCTCAGTGTAGTTAGAATTCGAGTTAGGTGTTAGGAAAGCGAAATTTAAACTCCGCTTATAGGGAAAATTACTAGGCCGTTGTACTGTTATCCTCTCAGACGACTGGGAAATTCCCCGGAATCCCAGACGGTATATAAATATACGGGTTCATTCACCCAGAATCTAAAAATACCTCCGGTGTTGGCCAAACGACCTGCACCCCCCCCCGCCCATGCCCGCGTGTGTAGCATTTTTTCCCCCATTCATTTCCCAGCAAACATTTTTCTTTGGGTTTCCCGTTAGTAATTTCTAAGTCCTAAGGGACGAATCGTAATTCCAAGTCCTAAGTGACTCCTAAAATTCTACGTCGTACGTGGCGAGAATTCCTCCAAATTCCACAAATTCCAAGTCCTACGTGACTCCTAAAATTCTACGTCGCACGTGGCGAGAATTTCTCCAAATTCCAGTCCTCAGAGACTCCTAAAATTCTACGTCGCACGTGGCGAGAATTTCTCCAAATTCCAGTCCTTAGAGACTCCTAAAATTCTACGTCGCACGTGGCGAGAATTTCTCCAAATTCCAGTCCTCAGAGACTCCTAAAATTCTACGTCGCACGTGGCGAGAATTTCTCCAAATTCCAGTCCTTAGAGACTCCTAAAATTCTACGTCGCACGTGGCGAGAATTTCTCCAAACTCCAGTCCTCAGAGACTCCTAAAATTCTACGTCGCACGTGGCGAGAATTTCTCCAAATTCCAGTCCTCAGAGACTCATACAAAAATTCTACGTCGCACGTGGCGAGAATTTCTCCAAGTGGAACCCAAAATTAAGTCCTTTTGAGACATTATATAGTGTAGTTCAACACATCTAAGCCCTTACGGGACTGATCATTCTAGTTCGTTAGAACAACTCCTTAACTTCACGCACAGCGGCCAAGTCCTTTTGAGCGTGACAAAATCCAACTCTAACGTCTTCCGAGACACATATTAAAATTCGTTCGTTAGAACAAACGTCTTTCAAGACATATCAAATTTTAACAAAAAGTCTCCTCAGACTTACTAATCACCTGTCTTATTCAGACAGATCCATTCTCCTGCAGTCTGAACCATTGAGTGTTTCAGATTCCTGCAATTGAGTCTTTTAGACAACCTGAGTCTTCTCAGACATATCATATCCCCATTATTTCAAGATGGCTAATACCAGAGCCCAACAAAACGAGGATTTCAAATTCTACATGTCCGCTGGGAAGGACATGGGACTATCGGGCAAGATCTGAGAGCATGGGTTCAAGAGCGAGTGGACGATGCCAAGGCGCTGGAGAGAGCAAGAGAACGTGAAGAGAGAGAGGGCAAGAATTGCCCAAGAAGAGAGGAGAGGATAAAGAACGTGAGGAGAGAGAGAGGGAACGAATTGCCCAAGAACAACGAGAGGAGAGAAAAGAACGCTCAAGAGCAGAGAAGGATAAAGAAACGTGAGGAGAGAGAGAGGGAAACGCTCAATTGCAGGAGAAGGAACAACGTGAGAGAGAGAGAGAGACAGAATCGCCCAAGAGAAAAGGGAGGAACGAGAATGGGAAGATCGAGAGCGACAGCGCGCCCACGAGCTCCAGATGCTAGAACGACAGCCCGCCACCCCCCCGCCCCCTGCCGCGGGGATGAGTGCCCTCAGCCAAGCTCACTCGTTCATGCCAAAATGGACGGAGTCCGAGCCTGAAGTATGGCTTGAAAGGGCCGAACGAGTCCTGGAGTGCTGCGATCTCTCCCCCGCGGAACTCTCCCTTGTTCTCACTAAATTCCTGGGCGGAAAGGCCCTCGTTGCCTACCACGCCCTTCCCGCAGACGATCGGGGAAACTGGGAAGCCGTGACGCCAAGCAGTTACGAAGGCGCATTTGAGATTACCCCCGAGCGGTGGAGGAGACGTTGGAGAGAGCAGCCCAGAGAAGCAGGCCAGACTTGGTCCGATTGGGCGTACCATTCGAGCGGGCGTTGACAAAATGGCTCGATTCGAAGGAGCCACTAACACCGCCGAGGTACTCGAGCGGTTTAAATTCGAGCATTTCCTGCGCCACGCCCCTCCTGCCCTCGCCACTCATATAGTGGAAAAAGCCCCAGCAACACTCACCGAGTGTTGCCGAATAGCAGATATGTGGGAAACTCACCACCCTCAAGAAGGATCCATGGGGCGGAAGATAAATCCCCGTCCCTCCTCGGAGGTTCAAATTCCCACAAAAATGGGAACTCGGGCAAGCCCTAACTTGCCATTATTGCAAGAAAACGGGGCATTCCTCCGAACAGTGCCGGAACAAGAAACCGGCTCCTCTCTCTCCCGGAAAACCGACAAATAACTCGCCTGCGCCCTCCACAGGGGCAGCGCGGAAAGACTTTAGCCAGACCTTTTGCATGGCGTGCAAGGTTTATGGCCATTCTCCCGCATGGGCAAAATGCCCACGCAATAATAAAGTAAATACTCCCACCGTCGCCTTGGCCGTCACAGATCCCCAGTCATTAGGCCCTCCCGCCGAAGGGCCTGTATCACGTGGCCCCTCCACGAGGTAGCCAGCGCGCCGAGTCACTGCATTCGAGGACTCGGGCGCACAAATCTCCCTCATCCGAAGGACAGAGTTCCCCTACGGAGCTATCGTCAATAGACGAAAACTCGTCACGATCGAGGAATAAATCAATTTAAAATGATACTCCCTACGGTCCAATTGAGAGTCACAAGACCTCACCAATCCAAAATTTGCAATCTTGCAGTAGCAAGCCATCTCCCCGGAGGCTATGACGTCATCCTGGGACAGGACTTTCAGTCCCCACCGAAATCACGACAATCTAGGGGTCCCCATTCCCTGAATCATTCCGCGGGCGCGAGTAATCCTCCCCCGCTTCTCCCTCAGCCAAGACTGGCGCCCCCTGGGTACCAGGAGGACGTGCAGTCCCCACCAGTGCCACCTGAGTACGATGTACAGTGGCCCCCTCGATCGGTTCCCGATCCATTCCAGTGCCCGGCCCTGCCTCAGTGCCAGTGCCAGGGCCCCAATCAAATCTCCCTTCAGGAGATGCCAAATTCCTGCCGGTGCCACTTGCATGCCCCGAGCAGGGCCAAGCTTTCGTCCGTCCTGACCGACGAGCCCAAGAAACCTCTGATAGCGCCTGACTCTGCCCTAGTGCCAGCGCCAGAGCGCTACGCCGATCTCCATTCACGGGATCCAACTCAGGACCCCTCTCTTCCCCGGCCTGGCACCGCTACCAGCGTCGGTCAGAGAGACGGTTCCTCCCGACCACCGCGGAAGCTCACCTGCAGGTGCGGCCTCGCAACCCGTGCCTGAGCTGGTCATCGATACCTGCGAGCCGCTCACGCCACCCCCGACCGCCTCCTCTCTGCCTCAGTCCGTCGCCGACGCAATTGCAAGTCAGGATTCTGCCATATCTCACTTGGCCGATGAACTACAAGAGCCGCGATGGATCATGGTAGAACCCGCACGGAACACTCCTGCGTCAGCTGTCGCATCAGCAGGCCCAGGTGGTACTCCGTGCCGCCCTCCGGTCGCGGGCCCTCCGCTTCCCCGGCCGAGGACGACTGTCCCATTAAGAAAGACTCGAGGCGAAATTACCACGGGCGTGGGACATTCCAGGTAATTTACAAAGAGCTCTAGAGCTCCCATGGCACCTGTGCCGCCATTTCATCTTTCGAAGGTCTTGGCACCCCTAATCCAGAAGGGGATGTCAGGCCCTCCTCTATCTTCTTCCGTTCCTCAGGAACTTCTATCTCTTATCACCTTCTATTAATCTTCCCTTAAATTATCCCCACAAGAGGCAATTAAATACGGGATACCATTCCCCACACAATGTATAAATCATTAAGAATAACAGAGTGAGAAGTGGCACGCCCTTGCGCCCATACCTTGGCACCGGGCGTGCGTGTCAGCCCCTCCTGAAGGAGTCGCGCCCGTCGGGTGCACTTTCCTCGCCCTGGGACTGAAGTGATAGTCCGGGCCGTAATTTATAGGCGTAGGACGAGAAATTCCCGCCTAACACAATAAAACCCTTCCTCTTTTTCCCTTAGTTCTTCTGCCAATATCATTTACTTTCTTTTAGTCATTTATTTATCTTTAATTTTAATGAATCGCGAGTCATAAACTCTTGCCCTTGTGATTTAAATGCCCCTTTTGTAAGCTCTGAGGGACGTGTCCCGCCTTCATATGCGGTCAAGTTTCATTCGTAACGTCTTGGTAATTTTCCTTTTGTTATTATTATCCCTTTTCCCCTTCCATTCCTTCCAAGATCGCTGTTTGTCCTACCCCACATCTTTTGTCTGCTCGCCCCGTCATAACATTGAGTTGGCAGTAGACGCATAAAATTAGCGTAGTTTAAGGTTAGCGAATTAAAACCTCGCGAATACTCTCGCCCGCACACGACTGTCAAATTCCCGTTGTGTGGGTCATCCTCAGCTCGCGTTGAACGATAGCTGAGCCAAGTACGTTAAAACGAAGATAAATTATCAATGCGAATATGTATAGTCATTACAGTATCGTAAAGGGGATGTCATTTACAAAAATAAACGCTGTTTTTCATTTACACAGCCTCTTCAAGGCAGATTGTACTAACCGCATGCATTTTATCTAAAATTAAGTAACCGTGTATTTTAATTCTTGAACAATAACCATTTCTTTTCATTTGTTGGCCATAGCCTCATATACGTGGTCCTATAATCTTAATTAATTCACAATTGTTCGAGTCACCTTTATAAAGTTACAGTGGGTAACCAAATCTAAAGTAATTATTCTTTTGCAAGTGTTTAAATCACTTTGCGTTCTGTTAACGAAAATTGTCCCAATATGTTATTAAAAGTAATGTCTCAGCTTCATAAAACCCTTAGGAGTAAAGTTCATTGCAAGGCAGAATGTAGAGTAACGTAAAGCATTTGCCGCTCATTCTTGAATATCGATGTACACACCCGAAGGAGGTATGTACATCATCTTGTATGGGGAGGTATTATGATTAGCAAGAATTCGCTAGCAAATTGCCTCCCCCCCCTCCTTTGTTGTTGTTGGTTGTTGTTGTGTTTCATTTACTGCCAGCCGGCCGATCGATAGACCATCTGTCTATCGACTTAAAAACAGGGGTTTAAAAGATTAAAGGCGCTCCCATTTTTGATAAAGATCTTTCCTTCGAGGCAAAAGTAATCTGGCTTGGGCGTTTCTCCTACAGGCCAAAACCTCCCCTGCGGGCAGCAGGTGCAATGAGTCAAAGCATCTGTGTTGGGCGCACCCCCCCTGCCCCAAAGGAGGGGATAAAAGGCAAAAAGCCCACGAGGTCCCAGACACACGCGGGCTGGAAGATATGGAGTGAACTTGTGAAGACGTCCTCAACACCTGGCCCCATCGATGCCCTTGCATCCCAACCACGTGGCCCTTTCCAAAGTATACTTTTCCTCGTGCCCTTCGACCGTATTCCTCGAGCCCACACGCCATTGCTTGGAGTTTCGAGGAGTCCCCATCGCCTTGCCGCTTTACGGAAGCCCTTGCATCTCACCACGTGGAAGAAACTCGTCCTCGGAAATCGCAAGTCATCCACGGACCGCCTTCTACACGCCCTCGGAAAATCTGCTAAGGTAAAGTGCCCTGGAAGAGCCCCATTTCAGTCACGCTTTTGTCTCGTAATATTTTCTTAAAGAGAAAGCCAGAAATCTCCCTTGTCTAATGTCCGTGCGCCTCTTGCATCGGCAGTATTAATTCTTTATTACTCCTTTGGCACCCTCAGTGCAGCTTCGAATTCATTATTCTTTTGTCTATTTTCATTACTGGCGTATAATGTGCATATCTCTCATTTCAGAGGGATCCTATCGTGGAAGCTTCTCGACTGTGGCTGGGATTCCCCAGTTTCATTCAATCTACTTGAGTTCCTCTTTCCCGTACTAATGTCATTTATGTAAATACACTACTTTAAATGTGCCCACGTGTTTTACGTAATATTTCCCTCAGTAACAAGAGCCCTAAGCTCATATGAAATTCTCCTTTGTTTTCCTCTTTTTACGTTTTCCCGTACCCACGAAGTCAGAATCACAAGGCTAAATTAACTTAAATTGTTGCTACCTGTCTCACAGAGCATATTTCAAACTAAAACCACGGAAAAACGTAAAAATATATATATGTGTGTGTGTGTGTGTGTGTACATTTTTTCTTTCATTATACCCTCTTTCGCCCGTTGGAGAGGGTGATGCCAGAGGTACAGCCTTCAGGTAATCCACGATGGAGAGACCTAGGATTAAATTTGGTTAGGGACCCAAATAATTAACCCAAACGAACCTGGACTGTGGAAAGGAATCCGAAATTACTGATATTGATGTTTCTGTTGACTACAAGCTGGAAATTCGCCTTTTTTGAAATGAAATGGAGCTCGGCAATTTTTACAGATGTTCACAAGTTTCAACAATTGCTGCTTACAAGGAATGGTCCATGAAGTGAAGCATTCATTGCGTCGTGAGCTTAATATGCTAAAGAACCGACACTGCTAATTATTGTATTTCGTTCTCTGATACCACTCCATGATTGAGTGGGAATGGGTAAAATGTAAAAAAAATATGACAAGTGCTTCCAGTTTCCTTAGACCTGAACCCTTATTCCATTAATAATTCCTATTCCTAAACAATGATAATCAGGATCTAAGCAAACCCTACATAATACGCTGCACTGCCATCTTCCCTAAAAATATTAATTACTGGGAACTTCTGTTATCCATTTTAATGTTTGTCACTCTAGCGTCTGTGCATGATGTTCTGTGCAGTGTCTGCATAAATGTTCCGATGAGGTGCGAAAGTGTACCACTGTCCTGTGCCCGGAAGAGTTTTCCATGGAAGGACTTGGAGGTTGCTGTTGGAAGACTGTGGGAGATAACTTAGTTTAACGCAAGTTTTCATCCCCGTACACATATGATCAATTGTTCCCTGACTTCTTTCTTAACAGCTTTTACTGGTGGAATTTTTGTTTTGAAAAATTTTAGCCATTTTACTCATTTTTGTTTTCTCATATTCTGTAAAAGATTTACCTTACATTTCTAAAACCATTATTTTACTTTTTTCACTCTGAGGAAAATTAATTTTGAACAATAATAATAAAAAATAATAATAATAATAATAATAATAATAATAATAATCATAATAATAATAATAATAATAATGATGATGGTGATGATGATATAATAATAATTTAATTCATCATTACCAATAGAAACGAAACCCAGAAACAAGTGACCGATACCCTTTCTCTATTACAGCGCCAACAGAATAAATAACCTCGAAGACATAATTTGTATTATTTGAGATGGAAAATAATTCTCGTCTTCCTCTACAGTGCAGTAAATCGAGGGCTGTCCACGGGGGTTGGAAGCCCTTCATGAGAAGACTGTTTCTACATTTAATCAAGTTTTCGCATTGCAAGGTTTTCAGTCGTAAACTGTCACTGAGTGTTAGGGAAGAGGAAATTAAGCTTATTTTGTGGACGGCTCAATACTGGCGTAGTTTTATTGACTGTAACAACGTTTCCAGTTGTGACTCACAAACATGCGTATATATATATATATATATATATATATATATATATATATATATATATATATATATATATATATATATATATATATATATAGTATGTGTATGTGTTTGTAAATAGATACAGACCTGAACTAGAAAACCTTCGACTTTACAAAGAGAAGATCTCCAGTAACTTAATGAAGTTAACATTCCACAGAAAGTCTATGATCTAAATGGATTTTCTAAATCGTTCTCGCATCTTACAGTTTACTAGCTGGAGGAACCATAAAAACAGACATCACGCTAACCTACTGAACATATCAGGAAAATTATACTATTCAGAGTTGTTGTTGTTATTGTTGTTGCTGAAGTGTTGTTGAAGGTTTAGAGGATCTTTTGCAAGAGAGGCCCGTCAATTCTGCATTGGTCAATAACCCAAACAGTATGTAAGGCACAGATATTTAGCGTCAAGCTTGAAAACAACATATTTATCAATGAATAAAAACTACGGAAAACTAGCAATTACCGGCATAAAATTTACCAATTACCAAGATAGAATGACCCGTCAAAACTCAACAATAAATATATCAGTGGAGGCTCTTCATAACAAAAAAAATTACAAGCAGAAAATCAGGGGTAATGCTCAGCGATGAAGCACTGACCTTCAATACTGAAAGAAAAACAAACCAACGAACAAATAATAATGGTCTTTGAATATTCCATTCAATATAAAAAAAACTAGAGCAACCATTCTCAAAACCTATCACAAATCAGAAAAGTACTACCAAGTGATACCTTCTGAAATACTCTAAAAGAGGTTATTGTGAATACAAAACCTACCATATGCCTTCATGAAAATTATCTCACTAAATCCATGAGCAACGTGAGACAGTTTAATCAAAATCATCCCCATCAGTGAAATAAAATGTACCCAACTGAAAAAAAAAACATGCGGAAATAAAACTTTTCATTTAACCGTCTGAACTTCAACACAAAGGGAAAACTATGCCTCTATTACTGCAAGAGCCTAAAAAGTTTTCTGCAGGAAGGAAACCCAGTTACGAAATGTGGTGATGGCGATGCTCAACATGATTTAGAAAAGGAAGAAGAAACGCAAATGATGATGGCTGAATGAAATCCTCCTCCTTGAAGACATGAGAATGGAAGGGAGATTAAAGCATCCTCGGATGCTGAAGCCTCCGTCTGTCTGATTTATAAGAGGGCGTGGGGCGTTGTGGGGGGGGAGGAGCAAGTATTTGTAATAATTAGGCTTCTTTATGGGGAGAGAACAGGGCCCAGACAAAAGGAGCGCGAGAGGCTAAAGCGATTCTTTGAGTGATTTAAATGCAAACGTTATAATTGAACGTGGAGTTACCGCGGACACACATACACAAAGAAAGAAGAGAAGACAGAGAGAGAGAGAGAGAGAGAGAGAGAGAGAGAGAGAGTTACGAACACTTCATAAAAAAGAAAACCATGGTAGACCAGCAATTCATTCCACGAACTGTACACAAATAAACTTTCTCGACTGTTACCACATGATGGTGGAAGGAAGTTTCTGTGTACATCAGACGTGGAAAGATCCCTTTGCTCTTTAGGGAGGCTCCCAATATGAGTCTTTTCCCACTGGGCTTCGATGTAGGATAAAATTTCACAGGTGATCAAATTCGATTCATAGCTATGAATGTTTTCATACCTAGCTTCTCGGATACCTGTTGATACACAGACACAGACACACACACAATCACACACGTAAAAATGCGACACTGATTCAGCAGTCTTGCAAAGAAAATGGGAACAAAGTGTAATCAATTATTACACCAATGGTGATTCTAAACAGTTATGGTATGCAAAATGTCAACTAATTTAATGTTTTCCAAAACGCTTCATTTAGTATATACCACCACGGCTAATAATGTCATTATCAGTGCACCCTTCCTGTTGAAATGATGATCATATCCTTTACTGCGCAATGAGGGAAATAAATAGCATTAAACTTTGTAACTTTACAATGCACTGTAATATTAAAATATTGTAATGTTCTGGGTCCTGCGTAGACACATACACATGGTCCTTCAATATTTGCCTTTACAAATGTCATCACACACTTCAATTTTTATCTGACTTTTACAGATTATGAAACTATGAGACGAGTCCCCCTCTTCCAACTCTACAGACTTTGCTCCTATCTACAATTGCCAGATTTTTTTTTTTTTTTTTTTTTTTGACGGCATCTTACAAGGATGTGACGTGTGACTGCCGTTTGACTCAGAAAAAGAGGGGTTTCTACCATTTAGGGATCATTTCCTCCCAACAAGAAGTCCACAGCCTACCTATAGCTGCTCTGCCTTGGAAAACCAAGAATTTGTATTTCGAACAAAAGTCGCCATTCTGCCTCACAATGTGAGTCGATGTTTTCCTTCTCTGGAAGAGTATAACAATATAATTCATCTAAAGTGTTTCATGTCAATCTCATGAGTTATATTTTCCCCTGAAGACAATTTTTCCCATATGCTTAACATTTCCTGACTTTTATGTCACTGCTTTACGTAAATCTAACCTTGCACATATTTATTCTACGAGCATCATCATCGTCAACAAATAGAAAATCTAACAAATAATCAAGTAAAATATCTGGCTATCTGGGCATCTCGCTGCCGCATTTACGACCGACCAAATCTGAACAGAAAGCGCTCTCGCAGTCAGACCTGTCTCTTTGGGAGCCGTTTCTATTCAATCCTAAAACTGAGATTATCTCCGGCTGAATGCTTTCCAACCTCTGGCTTTCGTCTCGGAAGCATCCACAGGAACTTTTGCATTCGTTCAAAGGCGGCGCCGATTTTATTCGATTATATTTTATTTTATTCGCATTTTTGTTCTCGACTGCCAAGCGTTCCTTCCTGCTTGCAGCCTTTCCGACGTCGGTTCGTACTTTGTGACAAAAAAGAAAAAACGCTTCCACATTCCGCAGGTGCCCCTGACGGGAAACATGCATTATCGATATCCAAAGCAAGCACGCGATGGGAGTTGGTGCTTGCGAAGAATAGGTAACAAACGCGCGTTTGAGAAACTACAAACGCATTTCTATTGTATCACAGCATTTGTATATTGCATTTTTATCAATTCAAAATAAGAGAGAGAGAGAGAGAGAGAGAGAGAGAGAGAGAGAGAGAGAGAGAGAGAGAGAGAGAGAGAGAGAGAGAGTTTTGTGTGAAAACTGTATATACCTGGAGTAATTATGACTGATCGCTTATAGTGATTCAAGGTACGGTTAAATATTTGACTTCTTGGATGTACTGTCCAGTGGATACAACTCATTATGGATGACAGATTGATAGATAGAGAGATAGACAGGCAGGCAGGCAGACAAGTAGGTAGATAGACAGAAACAAGAACAAAGAAACTAGATTTATTTTTCAATCACTCACACTCCTGTCCTTTCATATTAGTTACGTCAATCGACCCTTTTCTGGAACGGCTCAAAAATTGCTCAATTTAAAGAAGTCTCTCTCTCTCTCTCTCTCTCTCTCTCTCTCTCTTCAGAAAGCTCCTCGAGAGTTAACCAACATTTTCGCATTTTCTTGCCATTTCTCTTTTCCATAAGTATTCCCTCATGACCTCCGGACTGGAATCGAACAAATTCTCTCGAAAGGAAACCTGAGGTTTTGTCAACTGGGAAGAATTTCTTAACGTGGAGTCTGGCTGAGTCTTTGTCTAATGACAAATACCTTTTGTAGTAGTTCTACTTGAATAGTGTTTTCTAACCAACTCTAACTTATATATATATATATATATATATATATATATATATATATATATATATATATATATATATATATATATATATATATATATAGTGAAAGAGTGTTGATGCATAAACATGCACAGCTACATGAATCTATCTGGAAGGAATAACGTTTACATAAAGGTGACTTCCTTTCTCTGTAAGTAATATATTTACATGACTAAAAATTAATTTTCTTTCTCTCTAAAGCATCAACATTTAAATGAGGTCTTTTCAATAAAAAATTCTTACTAATTAGGCAGTTTAATTTCCTTAACTGAAGCATTTCTAAATCACTTTACCCACCCACACCACACAAAGCTTTTATCCTCTTCTGTTTTACGCAATTTTCCGAAACAGTTAATTGCAACATGTAATTACGCAGCTGAAATGCTTTGGTCTCGCAATGAGTTAAAGCGTAATAACTGAAGGATGTAAACAAGAAAAAGATAACGATTACAAAAGAGGAATGAAAATAAAATGGCAAGGCAGTTCCCTTTGAATATACCACTCACATTATTTCGTCCAGGCGTAATTAAATTTAGAAGGACATTAATTTTCATTGCAGATTTGCACAAAGCACAGGTGGATTCTGTTGCAAAAATATGGAAGCATTGCGCATTTTTCATCGGAGACAGATTGCAACACTCCAATGCCTTTGTCAATTCAATCAGTAACAGAAATGCATGTGACTTCATATTTGCTCTTTATTATTTCTGATTTATATTAAATACATCCAAAGGGAAGAATGGAGAATAACTGGAAAAAATAAAGTCACAGCCAGATAAGAAATAACCGTCTTCGACCCAACTGTAAAAATAATCTGCAACATATACAATTTCTTTTTTCATCACATATTTTCTTATTTCATTTATTTAATCAATTTCATGATATTATTTTGTACCATTTCATTTTCTGCGTTTTTTTTTTTTTTTTTTTTTTTTTGGAGAGAGAGAGAGAAAGAGAGAGCACACAATCACGACAAGAAAGTCTGACTTTTCCCTCACAAAACATGAAGCAAGGCAGCAGCCGTATGCAATCTCAGCCAGCACGTTAATACCGGAGGCTTTTTAATCGAAGGCCAATTCATTCAGACACAATATCAGACCAGGGCAGAAATGACCCCGTTTTGTTCACTCACTCCGGCGACCATGGGTGTGCTGGCTCAGGTCAACTCGCCATGAGACAATGACCCTTTGTTTACGGTTGTTAGCCAAATGAAAAAGCACTAAGGACCTGC
The DNA here is from genome assembly GCF_040412425.1 of Macrobrachium rosenbergii. Classification (NCBI taxonomy): domain Eukaryota; kingdom Metazoa; phylum Arthropoda; class Malacostraca; order Decapoda; family Palaemonidae; genus Macrobrachium; species Macrobrachium rosenbergii. The sequence goes on along the minus strand of NC_089786.1, from coordinate 12,963,931 downwards.
CGTTGTCCTCCAGTCCATTTCAGTGGAACTCTGGAACATAATGGAATCCCGGGATTCAGTTTGAGAAAATGTTTGTGTAAGGGGAATTTTGTTTATATGATTGGTCTTCCTTTCTGTAATAATTTTTCCTTAAGGTTATTTTGGCAAATTGGTCTTTAAATCGGTTCTAACCAGAGTATATCAAGAATGGAATGGGGTCAAATCGACAAAACTGCTTCGACATTTCTTAACAATGATTTACATTCAAAAGGAAAAAATATTAAGAAATAACAGTATGAAATATAAATCATTCTATAATTGAACTGCCGTGCATAGAACACCTCACTTATATTAATTAACCTACATCTTCATCGTTTTTGTAAGAAAGTAAAAGGCCTAATTACTGAAAACCAAAAATGATTTCACTCGCATTACTCAATATTTGTGTAAAACATCATATGAAAATGAGGTCTATTTAATGAATGAAAAACATATTCTTCCATATTCTTATCGTTCCTCATGGACAAAGTTTAGCTTTAAATTCGGCTTTCTAACAAGTATGGGTTGAATCTCACCCTAAAATGACAATATTTTCAGAAATTTTCTCTCTGATTTCGAAACTTTAATAAAGTGAATATAAAAATACGTTAAGTTATGGAGAAGTTAACAAGCCACTGACGAAACCCTTACGGATATGCACGCACGCACACACACACACACTTATTTTTCCCTATCTTTAATGCTACGTTCGCTATTTGAAAACTGAATATTCCTCACGGGATGCCTGGTCCCGAGCTTGGATCTCTGAGAATCGCTTATACTTTTTGCACTGAGGCCGAAATACTGACTTTCGCCATAGTGACGTCAGGGAAAGAATTTTATTTACGAAAATTAAAACACAAATTTATGTTTAAATCTCTGGTGATGAATTTCTGAAGCCCTAATTTTCTGAGGTTTCTCCTAATTAACTAACCCCTAATCTCACTTAGACAAACGTACAGAACGTTCACTGAACGAAAATTAATTTGCCAAATTGCAACGAACGTCAAAATAGGTAAATATCATTATTATTCCTTAAATATAGCGTTAATCTGACAAAATGTTAAGAAAAATCATTGAGAAAAATTCTCTTTATGTATTCATTAATTCATAACTCGCAATGAATAATTTTTTCTCTGAATGAATCGACATAAAGTAGACTACAATTATGAAGAAACTATGGGGATTTTTGTAACGTATGGAAAATGTAAAAAATAATTACTGCAACTTTCGTTAAAGGTAGAAAAGCAGTAAAAACAGAAAAAAAGATAATAACTACCAACATACAAAAGAATTCAGTAGTGGAACGCAATCTGTTGCATCACAGTTCTATAAATGGATAAAACATCCTAAGAGCATCACAATCGAGCAGGCGGAAGGCTTCCGATATTCGTGTTTCGTGTTTTGTTTGAGAAGATTCTATAGACAAGAGAGAGAGAGAGAGAGAGAGAGAGAGAGAGAGAGAGAGAGAGAGAGAGAGAGAGAGAGCACTTTTTGACAGCATGATAATAATATATGGTATAGTTGTCTTGCATTGTGCAAACAAAATTCCCCCTTCCCTTTCCCATCTAAATTCTGTTCTATAAATTACCGCCGTTCCCTGATTGTCAATAAATCAGTAACAAAGACAACAGATGCATCTGCTGCTTCTTCTCCTTCTCCTTCTCCTTCTTCTTCGTTTCTCAACCCTTCCTGTCGTCGCCTTGTAGCCCGCTATAGCATCCATTTCGGGGAACAAGGATTTCATCTTAGAACATGGCACAAAGTTTTGCCTCTAAAACGACGGACTGAGATCGTCTCCGAGCGGTCGCCCTCAGGCATAACGTCCTCTTCGTCTTCATCCCAACATGAAGGCAGATAGGACGTCCAAATGGGTTTAGGATCTGGGCGGAAATCGGTTCTACGAGGTCAAGAAAGCACGTTTCATTGTTTGAATTATTAAATTTATTTATTACTATTGCTATTACCCTTCATAATTATAGTCTTAATTTCTATGTGATTTTATATCTCTGATTATTTGCCAGTTTTTCAATGACAAACTTAACAAAATTAAAATGAATCAGGTGAAGTTTGTAGACAGGAAAAAATGGCTTAATTTCGGTGATGGGTCGTCATGTTTTCAACAGCTACCCAAAAATATAATAAGTCTGAAACGTGTACTTCCCAACAACATTGCCAATTATCTCCCAGGAAATGAAAACCTAACGAACTCCGCTGGAATAGGTTAAAGATATATGTATATATCATTTCGTATATATTGTTCGTAAGTTAGCTAGAAGGGGTTTTTGAACACGTTGAAGAGCTGATCATTTTTACTCCATGAGGTAAATGTTGAAGTGGTAGCTCCTACCCTGATCACCCCAAAACATTTCGTTGTATTATAAAGACATTTTTAACAAACAGATTGAAAGAGTAGTTGCTGACAGGCGTTTACTTGTGCTCCCTGGGTGACTATCTCCTCCCATTACTATCTATATTATGAATTCACTATATGGAATTTCATGGAATATATAGGATTTAGGCCAAAGGCCAAGCGCTCGGACCTATGAAGTCATTCAGCGCTGAAACGGAAATTGACAGTTAGAAAGGTCTGAAAGGTGTAACAGAAGGAAAACCTCGCAGCTGCACTATGAAACAATTGTTAGGAGAGAGTGGATAGTAAGAAGGAAGAAAGAGAATGTGAACGGAGGTACAACAAAAGGAATGAATGGGGGTTGCAGCTAGGGGCCCAGGGAAGAAAGAAGACAGAAGAGAGAGAGAGAGAGAGAGAGAGAGAGAGAGAGAGAGAGAGAGAGAGAGAGAGAGAGAGAACACTTCATAAAAAATAAAACCATGGTAGACCAGCAATTCATTCCACGAACTGTACACACCTAAACCTTCTCGACTGTTACCACATGATGGTGGAAGGAAGTTTCTGTGTACATCAGACGTGGAAAGATCCCTTCGCTATTTAGGGAGGCTCTCGATATCAGTCTTTTCCCACTGGGCTTCGATGTAGGATAAAATTTCACAGGTGATTAAATTTGATTCATAGCTATAAATGTTTTCATACCAAGCTTCTCGGATACCTGTTGATACACAGACACACACACACACAAACACACACGTAAAAATGCGACACTGATTCAGCAGTCTTGCAAAGAAAATGGGAACAAAGTTCAATCAATTATTATACATGGTGGTTCTAAACAGTTATGGTATGCAAAATGTCAACTAATCTAATGTTTTCCTAAACGCTTCATTTTGTATAAATGAACAAAAGTTCTCATTATCATATGTTATACCACCACGACTAGTAATGTCATTACCAGTGCACCCTTCCTATTGAAATGATGTTCATATCCTTTACTGCGCAATGAGAGAAATAAATAGCATTAAACTTTGTAACTTTACAATGCAGTAATATTAAAATATTGTAATGTTCTGGGTCCCGCGTAGACACATACACATTGTCCTTCAACATCTGTCTTTACAAATGCCATCACATACTTCAATTTTTATGTGACTTTTACAGATTATGGAACTACGAGACGAGTCCCCCCTTCTTCCAAATCTAATGACTTTGCTCCTATCTATAATTGCCAGAATTTTTTTTCTTTATGGCACCTTACAAGAATGTGACATGTGACTGCCGTTTGACTCAGAAAAAAAGGGGTTTCTATCATTTAGGGAACATATCCTCCCAACAAGAAGTCAACAGCCAACCTGTAGCTGCTCTGTCTTGGAAAACCAAGAATTTGTATTTCAAACAAAAGTCGCCATTCTGCCTCATAATCTCTTAATGTGAGTCGTTGTTTTTCCTTCTCTGGAAGAGTATAACAATATAAGTCATCTAAAGTGTTTCATGTCAATCTCATGAGTTATATTTTCCCCTGAAGACAACTTTTCCCATATGCTTTACATTTCCTGACTTTTATGTCACTGCTTTACGTAAATCTAACCTTGCACATATTTATTCTACGAGCATCATCATCGTCAACAAATAGAAAATCAAGTAAAATACCTGGCTATCTGGGCATCTCGCTGCCGCATTTACGACCGACCAAATCTGAACAGGAAGCGCCCTCGCTGTCAGACCTGTCTCTTTGGAAGCCGTTTCTATTCAATCCTAAAATTGAGATTATCTCCGGCTGAATGCTTTCCAACCTCCGGCTTTCGTCTCGGAGGCATCCGGAGGAACTTTGCATTCCCTTCAAAGGCGGGGCCGATTTTATTCGATTCTATTTAATTTTATTCGCATTTTTGTTCTCGACTGCCAAGCGTTCCTTGCTGCTTGCAGCCTTTCCGACGTCGGTTCGTAATTTGTGATAAAAAAGAAAAACGCTTCACATTCCGCAGGTGCTGACGGGAAACATGCATTATCGATGTCCAAAGCAAGCACGCGATGGGAGTTGGTGCTTGCAAAGAATAGGTAACAAACGCGCGTTTGAGAATACACAACCTCATTTCTATTGTATCACAGCATTTGTATATTGCGTTTTTATCAGTTCAAAAGAAAATAAGAGAGAGAGAGAGAGAGAGAGAGAGAGAGAGAGAGAGAGAGAGAGAGAGAGAGAGAGTTTTGTGTGAAAACTGTATATACCTGGAGTAATTATGACTGATCGCTTATAGTGATTCAAGGTACGGTTAAAAATTTGACTTCTTGGATGTACTAGCCAGTGGATGCAATTCACTTTATTATGGATGACAGACTGATAGACAGATAGATAGATAGACAGATAGACAGACAGGCAGACAGGTAGGTATATAGGCAGAAACAAGAACAAAGAAACTAGATTTCTTTTTCATCATACAAACTTCTGCCATTTCATATTACCTACGTCAATCGACCCTTTTCTGGAACGGCTCAAAAATTGCTCAATGTAAAGTCGCTCTCTCTCTCTCTCTTCAGAAAGCTCCTCGAGAGTTAACCAACATTTTCGCATTTTCTTGCCATTTCTCTTTTCCAAAAGTATTCCCTCATAACCTCCGGACTGAAATCCAACGATTTCTCTCGAAAGGAAACCTGAGGTTTTGTCAACTAGGAAGAATTTCTTTACGTGCAGTCTGCCTGAGTCTTTGTCTAATGACAAATACCTCTTGTGATAGTTCTATTTCGAATAGTGTTTTCTAATCAACTCTAACTTAATATATATATATATATATATATATATATATATATATATATATATATATATATATATATATATATAGTATACACACACACGTATATATATATATATATATATATATATATATATATATATATATATATATATATATTATACTGTATATATATATGAAAGTGTTAATGCGCAAACATGCACACCTACATGAATCTATCTGGAAGGAATAACGTTTACATAAAAGGTGACTCCCTTTATCCGTAAGTAATATGTTTTACGACAAAAATATTAATTTTCTTTCTCTAAGCTACTAAAGCATCAACATTTAAAGCAGTTCTTTTCAATAAAAAAATTCTTACTAATTAGGCAGTTTAATTTCCTTAACTGAAGCATTTCTAAACCACTTTACCCACACACACCACACAAAGCTTTTTATCCTCTTCTGTTTTACGCAATTTTCCGAAACAGTTAATTGCAACATGTAATTGCTTTTGGTCTCGCAATGAGTTAAAGCGTAATAACGGGGGAAGTAAACAAGAAAAAGATAACGATTATCAAAGAGGAATGAAAATAAAATGGCAGGGCAGTTCCTTTGAATATACCACTCATTATTTCGTCCAGGCGTAATTAAATTTAGAGGACATTAATTTTCATTGCAGATTCACACAAAGCACAGGTGGATTCTGTTGCAAAATATAGAAGCATTGCGCATTTTTCATCCTTCACAGATTGCAACACTCCAATGCCTTTGTCAATTCAATCAATAACAGAAATGCATCTGACTTCATATTTGCTCTTTATTATTTCTGATTTATATTAAATACATCCACAGGAAGAATGGAGAATAACTGGAAAAAATAGTCACAGCCAGATAAGAAATAACTGTCTTCGACCCTTGCTCAATTGTTGTCTGCCACGAAGATCATCCAACTGTAAAAATAATCTGCAACAGATAAGATTTCTTTTTTCATCACATATTTTCTTATTTCATTTATTTCATCAATTTCATGATATTATTTTGTACCAATTCAGTTTCTGCGTTTTTTTGGAGAGAGAGAAAGAGAGAGCACACAATCACGACAAGAAAGTCTAACTTTTCCCTCACAAAACATGAAGCAAGGCAGCGGCCGTATGCAATCTCAGCCAGCACGTTCATACTGGAGGCTTTTTAATCGAAGGCCAATTCATTCGGACACAATATCAGACCAGGGGGGAAATGACCCCGTTTTGTTCACTCACTCCGGCGACCATGGGTGTGCTGGCTCAGGTCAACTCGCCATGAGACAATGACCCTTTGTTTAGTGTTGTTAGCCAAATGAAAAAGCACTAAGGACCTGCCGTTGTCCTCCAGTCCATTTCAGTGGAACTCTGGAACATAATGGAATCCCGGGATTCAGTTTGAGTAAATGTTTGTGGAAGGGGACTTTTGTTTATATGATTGGTCTTTCTTTCTGTAATAATTTTTCCCTAAGCTTATTTTGGCAAATTGGTATTTAAATCGGTTCGATGCAGAGTATATCAAGAATGGAATGGGGTCAAATCGACAAAACTGTTTCGACATTTCTTAACAAAAAATATTAAGAAATAACAGTATGAAATATAAATCATTATATGATTGAACTACCGTGCATAGAACACCTCACTTATCTTAATTAACCTACATCTTTATCGTTTTTGTAAGAAAGTAAAAGCCTAATTACTGAAAACCAAAAATTATTTCACTCGGATTTTACTCAATATTTGTGTAAAACATCATATGAAAATGAGGTCTATTTAATGAATGAAAAACATATTCTTCCATACTCTTATCGTTCCTCATGGACAAAGTTTAGCTTTAACTTCGGCTTCCTAACAAGTGTGGGTTGAATCTCACCCGAAAATGACAATATTTTCAGAAATTTTCTCTCTGATTTCGAAACTTTAATATAGTGTATATAAATATACGTTAAGTTATGGAGAAGTTAACAAGCCACTGACGAAACCCTTACGGAAATGCACGCACACACACACACTTTATTTTTTGCTAACTTTAAGGTTACGTTCGCTATTTGAAAACTGAATATTCCTCAAGGGATGCCTGGTCCCGAGCATGGATCTTTCAGAATCGCTTATACTTTTTGCACTGAGGTCGAAATACTGAATTTCGCCATAGTGACGTCAGGGAAAGAATTTTGTTTACGAAAATGAAGACACAAATTTATGTTTAAGTCTCTGGTGATGAATTTCTGAAGCCCTAATTTTCTGAGGTATCTCCTAATTAACTAAACCCTAATCCCACTTAGACAAACGTACAGAACGCTCACTGAACCAAAATTAATTTGCCAAATTGCAACGAACGTCAAAATATGTAAATATGATTATTATTCCTTAAATATAGCGTTAATCTGGCAAAATGTTCAGAAAAATCATTGAGAAAAAATTCTAATTTATAACTCGCAATGAATAATTTTTCTCTGAATAAATCGACATAAAGTAGACTACAATTATGAAGAAACTATGGGATTTTTGCACGTATGGAAAATGTAAAAAAATAATTACTGCAACTTTCGTTAAAGGTAGAAAAGCAGTAAAAACAGAAAAAATATAATAACTACAAACCTACAAAACAATTCAGTAGTGGAACGGAATCTGTTGCATCACAGTTCTATAAATGGATAAAACATCCTAAGAGCATCACGATCGAGCCAGCGGAAGGCTTCCGATATTCGTGTTTCTTGTTTTGTTGGAGAAGATTCTATAGACAAGTGCATGGTAGCGTCCTGAGAGAGAGAGAGAGAGAGAGAGAGAGAGAGAGAGAGAGAGAGAGAGAGAGAGAGAGAGAGAGAGAGAGAGAGAGCACTTTTTGACAGCATGATAATAATATATGGTATAGTTGTCTTGCATTGTGCAAACAAAATTCCCCCTTCCCTTTCCCATCTAAATTCTGTTCTATAAATTACCGCCGTTCCCTGATTGTCAATAAATCAGTAACAAAGACAACAGATGCATCTGCTGCTTCTTCTCCTTCTCCTTCTCCTTCTTCTTCGTTTCCTCAACCCTTCCTGTCGTCGCCTTGTAGCCCGCTATAGCATCCATTTCGGGGGAACAAGGATTTCATCTTAGGAACATGGCACAAAGTTTTGCCCTCTAAAACGACGGACTGAGATCGTCTCCGAGCGGTCGCCCTCAGGCATAACGTCCTCTTCGTCTTCATCCCAACATGAAGGCAGATAAGGACGTCCAAATGGGTTTAGGATCTGGGCGGAAATCGGTTCTACGAGGTCAAGCACGTTTCATTGTTTCGAATTATTAAATTTATTTATTACTATTGCTATTACCCTTCATAATTATAGTCTTAATTTCTATGTGATTTTATATCTCTGATTATTTGCCAGTTTTTCAATGACAAACTTAACAAAATTAAAAATGAATCGGGTGAAGTTTGTAGACAGGAAAAATGGCTTAATTTCGGTGATGGGTCGTCATGTTTTCAACAGCTACCCAAAAAATATAATAAGTCTGAAACGTGTACTTCCCAACAACATTGCCAATTATCTCCCAGGAAATGAAAACCTAACGAACTCCGCTGGAATAGGTTAAAGATATATGTATATATCATTTCGTATATATTGTTCGTAAGTTAGCTAGAAGGGGTTTTTGAACACGTTGAAGAGCTGATCATTTTTACTCCATGAGGTAAATGTTGAAGTGGTAGCTCCTACCCTGATCACCCCAAAAACATTTCGTTGTATTATAAAAGACATTTTTAACAAACAGATTGGAAAGAGTAGTTGCTGACAGGCGTTTACTTGTGCTCCCCTGGGTGACTATCTCCTCCCATTACTATCTATATTATGAATTCACTATATGGAATTTCATGGAATATATAGGATTTAGGCCAAAGGCCAAGCGCTCGGACCTATGAAGTCATTCAGCGCTGAAACGGAAATTGACAGTTAGAAAGGTCTGAAAGGTGTAACAGAAGGAAAACCTCGCAGCTGCACTATGAAACAATTGTTAGGAGAGAGTGGATAGTAAGAAGGAAGAAAGAGAATGTGAACGGAGGTACAACAAAAGGAATGAATGGGGGTTGCAGCTAGGGGCCCAAGGGAAGAAAGAAGACAGATAGAGAGAGAGAGAGAGAGAGAGAGAGAGAGAGAGAGAGAGAGAGAGAGAGAGAGAGAACACTTCATAAAAAATAAAACCATGGTAGACCAGCAATTCATTCCACGAACTGTACACACCTAAACTTTCTCGACTGTTACCACATGATGGTGGAAGGAAGTTTCTGTGTACATCAGACGTGGAAAGATCCCTTCGCTATTTAGGGAGGCTCTCGATATGAGTCGTTTCCCACTGGGCTTCAGCGTAGGATAAAATTTCACAGGTGATCAAGTTTATATCTAGAAATGCTTTCATACCTAGCTTATCGGATACCTGTTCATACACAGACACACACATATACAGACACGCACACACACAAACACACACGTAAAAATGTGACATTGATTCAGCAGTCTTACAAAGAAAATGGGAACAAAGTTCAATCAATTATTATACATGGTGGTTCTAAACAGTTATGGTATGCAAAATGTCAACTAATCTAATGTTTTCCTAAACGCTTCATTTTGTATAAATGAACAAAAGTTCTCATTATCATATGTTATACCACCACGACTAGTAATGTCATTACCAGTGCACCCTTCCTATTGAAATGATGTTCATATCCTTTACTGCGCAATGAGAGAAATAAATAGCATTAAACTTTGTAACTTTACAATGCAGTAATATTAAAATATAGTAATGTTCTGGGTCCTGCGTACACACAAACACATTGTCCTTCAATATCTGTCTTTGCACATGCCATCACATACTTCAATTTTTATTTGACTTTTACAGATTATGGAACTACGAGACGAGTCCCCCTTCTTCCAAATCTAATGACTTTGCTCCTATCTATAATTGCCAGAATTTTTTTTCTTTATGGCACCTTACAAGAATGTGACATGTGACTGCCGTTTGACTCAGAAAAAAAGGGGTTTCTATCATTTAGGGAACATATCCTCCCAACAAGAAGTCAACAGCCAACCTGTAGCTGCTCTGTCTTGGAAAACCAAGAATTTGTATTTCAAACAAAAGTCGCCATTCTGCCTCATAATCTCTTAATGTGAGTCGTTGTTTTTCCTTTTCTGGAAGAGTATAACAATATAAGTCATCTAAAGTGTTTCATGTCAATCTCATGAGTTATATTTTCCCTGAAGACAACTTTTCCCATATGCTTTACATTTCCTGACTTTTATGTCACTGCTTTACGTAAATCTAACCTTGCACATATTTATTCTACGAGCATCATCATCGTCAACAAATAGAAAATCAAGTAAAATATCTGGCTATCTGGGCATCTCGCCGCCGCATTTACGACCGACCAAATCTGAACAGACAGCGCCCTCGCTGTCAGACCTGTCTCTTTGGAAGCCGTTTCTATTCAATCCTAAAATTGAGATTATCTCCGGCTGAATGCTTTCCAACCTCCGGCTTTCGTCTCGAGGCATCCGGAGGAACTTTGCATTCCCTTCAAAGGCGGGGCCGATTTTATTCGATTCTATTTAATTTTATTCGCATTTTTGTTCTCGACTGCCAAGCGTTCCTTGCTGCTTGCAGCCTTTCCGACGTCGGTTCGTAATTTGTGATAAAAAAAGAAAAAACGCTTCACATTCCGCAGGTGCCCCTGACGGGAAACATGCATTATCGATGTCCAAAGCAAGCACGCGATGGGAGTTGGTGCTTGCAAAGAATAGGTAACAAACGCGCGTTTGAGAATACACAACCTCATTTCTATTGTATCACAGCATTTGTATATTGCGTTTTTATCAGTTCAAAAGAAAATAAGAGAGAGAGAGAGAGAGAGAGAGAGAGAGAGAGAGAGAGAGAGAGAGAGAGAGTTTTGTCTGAAAACTGTATATACCTGGAGGAATTATGACTGATCGCTTATAGTGATTCAAGGTACGCTTATATATTTAACTTATATTGGAACTGGCCAGTGGATGCAATTCATTTTCATATGGATGACATATTGATAGATAGATAGATAGATAGATAGATAGATAGATAGATAGATAGATAGATAGACAGGCAGGCAGACAGGTAGGTATATAGGCAGAAACAAAAATAAAGAAACTACATTTCTTTTTCATCACACAAACTCCTGTCATTTCCTATTTGCTACGTCACTCGACCCTTTTATGGAACGGCTCAAAAATTGCTCAATGTAAAGTCTCTCTCTCTCTCTCTTCATAAAGCTCCTTGAGAGTTAACCAACATTTTCTTATTTTCTTGCCATTTATCTTTTCCAAAAGCATTCCCTCATGACCTGTGGACTGAAATCGAACGATTTCTCCCGAAAGGAAACCTGAGGTTTTGTCAACTAGGAAGAATTTCTTTACGTGGAGTCTGGCTGAGTCTTTGTCTAATGACAAATACCTCTTGTGATAGTTCTATTTCAATAGTGTTTTCTTTCTAACTTAATATAACTCTATATATATATATATATATATATATATATATATATATATATATATATATATATATATATATATATATATATATATATATATATATATATATATATATATATATATATATATATACTGTATATGTTGAAAGTGTTAATGCGCAAACATGCACACCTACATGAATCTATCTGGAAGGAATAACGTTTACATAAAGGTGACTCCCTTTATCCGTAAGTAATATGTTTACACGACAAAAATATTAATTTTCTTTCTCTAAGCTACTAAAGCATCAACATTTAAAGCAGTTCTTTTCAATAAAAAAAATTCTTACTAATTAGGCAGTTTAATTTCCTTAACTGAAGCATTTCTAAACCACTTTACCCACACACACCACACAAAGCTTTTATCCTCTTCTGTTTTACGCAATTTTCCGAAACAGTTAATTGCAACATGTAATTGCTTTGGTCTCGCAATGAGTTAAAGCGTAATAACGGGGGAAGTAAACAAGAAAAAGATAACGATTATCAAAGAGGAATGAAAATAAAATGGCAGGGCAGTTCCCTTTGAATATACCACTCACATTATTTCGTCCAGGCGTAATTAAATTTAGAGGGACATTAATTTTCATTGCAGATTCACACAAAGCACAGGTGGATTCTGTTGCAAAATATAGAAGCATTGCGCATTTTTCATCCTTCACAGATTGCAACACTCCAATGCCTTTGTCAATTCAATCAATAACAGAAATGCATCTGACTTCATATTTGCTCTTTATTATTTCTGATTTATATTAAATACATCCACAGGGAAGAATGGAGAATAACTGGAAAAAATAGTCACAGCCAGATAAGAAATAACTGTCTTCGACCCTTGCTCAATTGTTGTCTGCCACGAAGATCATCCAACTGTAAAAATAATCTGCAACAGATAAGATTTCTTTTTTCATCACATATTTTCTTATTTCATTTATTTCATCAATTTCATGATATTATTTTGTACCAATTCAGTTTCTGCGTTTTTTTTTTTTTGAGAGAAAGAGAGAGCACACAATCACGACAAGAAAGTCTAACTTTTCCCTCACAAAACATGAAGCAAGGCAGCGGCCGTATGCAATCTCAGCCAGCACGTTCATACTGGAGGCTTTTTAATCGAAGGCCAATTCATTCGGACACAATATCAGACCAGGGGGGAAATGACCCCGTTTTGTTCACTCACTCCGGCGACCATGGGTGTGCTGGCTCAGGTCAACTCGCCATGAGACAATGACCCTTTGTTTAGTGTTGTTAGCCAAATGAAAAAGCACTAAGGACCTGCCGTTGTCCTCCAGTCCATTTCAGTGGAACTCTGGAACATAATGGAATCCCGGGATTCAGTTTGAGTAAATGTTTGTGGAAGGGGACTTTTTGTTTATATGATTGGTCTTTCTTTCTGTAATAATTTTTTCCCTAAGCTTATTTTGGCAAATTTGTATTTAAATCGGTTCGATGCAGAGTATATCAAGAATGGAATGGGGTCAAATCGACAAAACTGTTTCGACATTTCTTAACAAAAATATTAAGAAATAACAGTATGAAATATAAATCATTATATGATTGAACTACCGTGCATAGAACACCTCACTTATCTTAATTAACCTACATCTTTATCGTTTTTGTAAGAAAGTAAAAAGCCTAATTACTGAAAACCAAAAATTATTTCACTCGGATTTTACTCAATATTTGTGTAAAACATCATATGAAAATGAGGTCTATTTAATGAATGAAAAACATATTCTTCCATACTCTTATCGTTCCTCATGGACAAAGTTTAGCTTTAACTTCGGCTTCCTAACAAGTGTGGGTTGAATCTCACCCGAAAATGACAATATTTTCAGAAATTTTCTCTCTGATTTCGAAACTTTAATATAGTGTATATAAATATACGTTAAGTTATGGAGAAGTTAACAAGCCACTGACGAAACCCTTACGGAAATGCACACACACACACACACTTTATTTTTGCTAACTTTAAGGTTACGTTCGCTATTTGAAAACTGAATATTCCTCAAGGGATGCCTGGTCCCGAGCATGGATCTTTCAGAATCGCTTATACTTTTTGCACTGAGGTCGAAATACTGAATTTCGCCATAGTGACGTCAGGGAAAGAATTTTGTTTACGAAAATGAAGACACAAATTTATGTTTAAGTCTCTGGTGATGAATTTCTGAAGCCCTAATTTTCTGAGGTATCTCCTAATTAACTAAACCCTAATCCCACTTAGACAAACGTACAGAACGCTCACTGAACCAAAATTAATTTGCCAAATTGCAACGAACGTCAAAATATGTAAATATGATTATTATTCCTTAAATATAGCGTTAATCTGGCAAAATGTTCAGAAAAATCATTGAGAAAAATTCTAATTTATAACTCGCAATGAATAATTTTTTCTCTGAATAAATCGACATAAAGTAGACTACAATTATGAAGAAACTATGGGGATTTTTGCACGTATGGAAAATGTAAAAAAATAATTACTGCAACTTTCGTTAAAGGTAGAAAAGCAGTAAAAACAGAAAAAAATATAATAACTACAAACCTACAAAACAATTCAGTAGTGGAACGGAATCTGTTGCATCACAGTTCTATAAATGGATAAAACATCCTAAGAGCATCACGATCGAGCCAGCGGAAGGCTTCCGATATTCGTGTTTCTTGTTTTGTTGGAGAAGATTCTATAGACAAGTGCATGGTAGCGTCCTGAGAGAGAGAGAGAGAGAGAGAGAGAGAGAGAGAGAGAGAGAGAGAGAGAGAGAGAGAGAGAGAGAGAGCACTTTTTGACAGCATGATAATAATATATGGTATAGTTGTCTTGCATTGTGCAAACAAAATTCCCCCTTTCCCCTTCCCATCTAAATTCTGTTCTATAAATTACCGCCGTTCCTGATTGTCAATAAATCAGTAACAAAGACAACAGATGCATCTGCTGCTTCTTCTCCTTCTCCTTCTCCTTCTTCTTCGTTTCCTCAACCCTTCCTGTCGTCGCCTTGTAGCCCGCTATAGCATCCATTTCGGGGGAACAAGGATTTCATCTTAGGAACATGGCACAAAGTTTTGCCCTCTAAAACGACGGACTGAGATCGTCTCCGAGCGGTCGCCCTCAGGCATAACGTCCTCTTCGTCTTCATCCCAACATGAAGGCAGATAAGGACGTCCAAATGGGTTTAGGATCTGGGCGGAAATCGGTTCTATGAGGTCAAGCACGTTTTGTTGTTTGGAATTATTAAATTTATTTATTACTATTGCTATTACCCTTCATAATCATAGTCATCATTTCTATCTATGTGATTTTATATCTCTGATTATTTGCCAGTTTTTCAATGACAAACTTAACAAAGCTAAAAATGACTCGAGTAAAGTTGTAGACAGGAGAAATGGCTTAATTTCGGCGTTAGGTCGTCACGTTTTCAACAACTACCCAAAAAAATAATAGTCTGAAACGTGTACTCCCAAACAACATTGTCAATCATCTCCCAGGAAATGAAAACCTAACGAACTCCGCTGGAATAGGTTAAAGATACATGTATATATCATTTCAAAGAGGGGACCAGAAGTGTTGTAGGTGTGAAATATATTGAGTATTAGTGTGATGACGGTGGAAATAAAGGCTATCATTTGAAGAGCAAACCAACCCCATATAAGGAATGACCTCCACATTATTACGACAGCAAACGGAGCAATTCAATTCGTCACATTCCCGTTTTCCTGTTGCTAAACTGATTGCTGTAGGTATTCGGGTATGTGAAATTTAATCATCTGACCTTGGTACTTGGGAATTGTAGACCCAAATGGTCTGTTTCATTGTTTTCTTGAGAAAACTGTTCATTAACTTAGCTCCAGATCTCCGTTATTGTTCGTAAGTTAGCTAGAAGGGGTTTTTGAACACGTTGAAGAGCTGGTCATTTTTACTCCATAGGGTAAATGTTGGAGTGGTAACTCCTACCCTGATCACCCCCCGAAACATTTCGTTGTATTATTAGAGAAATTTTTAACAAACAGATTGGAAAGAGTTGTTACTGACAGAGTTTACTTGTGCTCCTCTGGGTGACCTTCTCTTCCCATTACCATTATGAAACAAGCTCACTGCTTAATGTAGACCTGTGGGTGCTGAATCTCTTAACAGAGATGTGGCTAAAATTAGCACAAGGTGCACATTAATGAGGATGATGTTGAATCCTAACAAAACTCAGGTATGACTACTAGAGGATGTAAGATAATTGATCCCCACAGATAACATGACCTCTTCAGTAACGGTGTTCCTTTAACTACATGCAAATCGATTATAATGCTTTGAGAGTCAATCTTGACTCCAGATTCACTTTTGAGAAAGATGGCCTGTCTATTTCTCCATAAATCGCACAAAAAATCGGTAAACCGAGAAATTCTTTTAAAAATTTTGGTAACCCTTCTATCCTAAATAAATTCTTTTATTTCTATTACTCTTAGATGTTTTTAATATCGTTTGGTCTGTTTGGTATTCTGCAGATGAATCGCATCTTGAGTTGCGGAACAGAACTTGAGATATTTTAAATTTCTTCTACGAATATCAGTATGCCCGTCTGAAACAATTGAACAATTAGCTTACCGTGAATGCATCGTAAAATTTGTCTTAATTATGCTGACCACCTTTGCATTCAAATATTCCTGACCATCCTATCCACTGCATATAATCGGTATATGCAGTGAATTCCAGCATTCGTGCCGTTCTGCTGTGCGGTTCAGTCCACAGTGCTCTAGAAGCTTCAGCTGTGACCAAATTGTGGAGTGTACTTCCTTATCAAACTTTGTACATTTTTTTTTTTTCGTTATGCAGTTCACATGAGTCTGATTTAATAGCTTATTAGCATTATCTTATTGGTTCCTCTTGCTGTTTATCTTGTTTTTCTTTGCTGTTTTTATTTATAGTTTATTCATTACTTCTCTTCTTTCCGCACTGGTGCAGTTGAGCTTGTAGTACTCTGCTTTTCCAACTCGGGTTGATTAATAATAATAATAATAATAACCTCGTCACCTCTTCTATTGTATCTCTCTCTCTTTCTTCCTGCGTGTGTATCTATGTTTCTTAGCCTGTTATGGTACCAAGTCACTTTTAGGAA
>NC_089786.1:12867183-12944683 GCF_040412425.1 Macrobrachium rosenbergii | reverse complement strand
AGACTGGGTCGAAACTGGAGTAAGGGGAGTGAAAGCTTGGGAGATCAGGACGAAGTCATAATATGAAAATGGAAGGACTGTAAACTTTATGGAAAACTGAATATGAAGACGAAGAGGGCGGATCAGATGTGAATATAAATGCAATGCAAAATGATGCAATGTTATCTATATATACGTGCGGGAAGTAAGTAGGAAGATGGCTGCCCTTTATGCGTGGGAGAAATAAAAGCAAATTGAAATAAAAGCATATTGTATTGCCTGTTATGCTTGAAGTCTTGGACCAGAACAAAGATGTAAATAGTTAAAGCTTGAAAGCTTTCAATTCAGAATTCCAAATGTAAGACAACATGGATTCAATTCTGGACTGGCAATGTTTTATCGCGTGGGTCGTGGATGGACGACATTGGTAAAGAAAACTATTTTGAGGTAAATGGGAAATTATTGAATGGACTTGCTTTACGGGGAATTACTGAGAGAGCAGATTGACAGAGCAATAAAGAGTATTGACGGAAAGAAAAACTATTTGCATTAAGATGCGCGTGGAATAGATTATAGAAGCGGTGACTAGAATTATGCATTGAATGAAAAATTAATAAAGGGAAAGGGAGGAGGAGGAGGAGGAGGAGGAGGAGGAGGAGGAGAGAGAGAGGAGGAGGAGGAGAGAGAGAGGAGGAGGAGGAGGATGATGAGATGATGATGATGATGATGATGATGATGATGATGATGATGATGATGATGAGATTATTATTATTATTATTATTATTATTATTATTATTATTATTATTATTATTATTATTATTATTATTATTAGCCAACCTTAGTTGGGAAAGGAAAACGCTAAAATATCAACCGCCCAATCAGGGAAAGCAGTCTAGTAAGAAAAGAAGAGAAGGAGATAATAAACTACAAATAAAAATAAACAAAGAAAACCAAATTAAACAAGGACGGAGAACAAATAAGGTAATAGCACTTATTAACTCTGAAATCAAAATCGTTTCAGCTGCATAACAATAAATCATATTCACTAACTCTGATAAGGAAGCACTCTATAAATTGGTCACAGAAGAAACAAGCTTGTAGAAAACCCCGCAGTAAGAACTTCACAAAGAAATGGCAAGATTTGTAGATAGCATAGCCTGTAATTCTTTCACTGAACTGATGACTGAAAGGAAGTTGTGTATGATAATCCTCTTCTAACAACATTTGATGCATTTGGATTCTATACGCTTTTAAGTTTTTTCCGCAGAATCTTATGCATAGCAGATTCTGAAAGCCTCATCTCCAAAGAAGCTCGTCTTACTCTTTCTCGGACTTCTTTCAAAGGACTGTTCTACAGATGCTAGTTACTCCTTCAATATTTGGTCTACCAGACCGTGGTTTATCAATAAGAGAACCTGTTTCCTTAAATTTCCTCTTCCACCTGGCTATGCAATTCCTGTGTGGTGCTTCTTTATTGTACTGCATTGTAAGCCTTCTTTAGACAGCGACAGTACATTTTAGCCCAGCCAACCAAAGAACACAGTTTACTTTCTCTTCTAGTAAAGCAATGGGTCAACAGCAGTTCTGAGAAAAGAAGTAATTTTTAAGTTTCACAAATGAAAAACATTTGATAAAACAAATATTAAATATTACTTCAGAAGAACCGAAAAACAAGTTTTTTAAATTGCACCAAGACTTTATGGACACACTGTATATATACTGTATATATACATATATATGTATATATATCTACATATTTGCATATATGTATGTGTATACAGATATACATATTTATATGTATATATATATAATATATATGTATATATATATATTTATATGTATATATATATATATATATATTATATATATATATATATATATATATATATATATATATATATATATATATATATATATATATATATATATATATATATATATATATTTTTATATATCGTGATTTATATACAATCATGAAGCTACAAATGTCGCTTAATATCAAATTCACGCTACCTCGGGAATATCTCCGAAGGAGAATTATCAACGAAGGGGAATTTATATAAGTGATAAATGAATTGGCACCCATCGGGAGTCGCTGAATAGGCCCATGTCAAGGGTTCGTGTCCCGATGAGTACCAATTCATTTATCACTTATATAAATTCCCCTTCGGTGATAATTCTCCTTCGGAGATATTCAATTTGATATTGAGGTAGCGTGAATTTGATATATATATATATATATGTATATATTCATGATTATATATATATAGTGGGATGGGGTTTCAATGCAGACGTCCATTTCGTATTAGCATATTTTATTTATGCAATGTTTCGGGAACCAGCCCCATTTTCAAGCTAAAAATTACAATAAAACATAGATACAATAAACATACTCATCTAAAAATACACAATTACAATGAAAAGCAAATCAAAAGAACACCAACGAAACTCAAGTACCATTTCCAGTAGAGGAAGAAAGACAAGTGACCTTTTTAAAGAAATATTTTACTGACAATTGTTATCTGAACAGTTTACTTCTTAAATGACTTCATAAACTTACGAAGATGAAGTTTTTACCTAAAAAATACTATTCCGACTGTATCTAGGATGCCTTTCTACGTCAATTTTCTTTTTTACTTAATACAAAACTTTATACCCAAATGGAAAAAATCATTAGATACTATCGCCCTGCCTTGCAGTGTCAGCTGATTCCAACAAACCCGCTGACAATTGGATCTATGTTTAAAATATAAAGACAAGTTGAACCCTCTTATGGCATCTAACGTTGTCTAATTATATACTTGTCCTAGATGTGATCTAGGAAAATATATCGGCGCTTCAAGAAGACTTCTACGTCCGAATAGATTGCCATAGGGGGGTGAGTTTTCGTACTGGAATTAAATTACTATTTCCTGAGTTTTCCAGCATCCGTGACCATGCAAAGAGATGGAAGTGTAATACTTAATATAAACACTTCAAAATGATTACAAACGCGTCTTCTCCACAACAGCTAATAGCAATCGTCAAATCGCTTTTAGTTTTCTGTAAAAGAAAACTATTGTGACGGCTTTGTCTGTCCGTCCGCACTTTTATCTGTTCGCATTTTTTCCTGTCCGCCCTCAGACCTTAAAAGCTACTGAGGCTAGAGGGATGCAAATTGGTATGTTCATCTTTAGCTAAAATTAGTCATAATCGTGCGTCTGGCAACGATATAGGCCAGGCCACTACCAAGCCGTGGTTAAAGTTTCATGGACTGCGGCTCAAACATCATTATACCGAGACCCCCGAAAGATAGATCTATTTTCGGTGGCCTTGATTATAAGATGTACAGAAAAATCGACTGCGCCGAAGAAAACTCAGCGCATTTTGTACTTGTCTATTGATTAAAATGGCTGTTCCGGTACTGACCAACGAAACTGCCTCCCCCCTCTATACCTGTCGCAAACAACGGATATGCTTTCGTTATTCTAGTCACTAGCCTTGTTTCCTCCACTGAAAATGATACTTGAGTTTCGGTGGTGTTCTTTTAATTTGTTTTTTATTATAATTGTGTATTTTTGAGTGAGCATTTTTATTGTAAATATATTCTATTACTGTAATTTTCTGCTTCAAAATGGGCTGGCCCTGAAACATTACATTACTAAAACTAGGCTAATATGGAAAGGACGTCTGCACTGAAAATCCTACCACTATGTGTCCAGTCTGAGGCATTCCCTTCTGTCGTCGATATATATATATACATATATATATATTTATTTATTTATTTATATATATATATATATATATATATATATATATATATATATATATATATATATATATATATATATATATATATAAATAATCAACACACTCACCTGTGGAACAGAAATACATTTCTGACGTCCATCAGGATCGAACCCAGGTCTTTCAATTGAAAGGCAAGGGCGCTGCCCACTAGGCCATACAAGTCATAAAACAAGTTGGAACCTGAGGGCCACGGCACCCAAGGAATTACCTGGGCAAGTTAACTGCTTGCATACCAGCGTGTTGTCCCCAACTTTTTTTATGACTTGTATGGTCTAGTGGGCAGCGACCTTGATTTTCAACTGAAAGACCTGGATTCGATCCTGATGTGAGTCAGAAATTTATTTCTGTTCCACACGTGACTGCGTGTTGATTATTTCTATCTTATTCACTCAGAAGGGACAATTCGAATGAAATGCTGTCAATTGGGTCACTGCTGAGTCGGGAAGTTTGGGAAAACACGCTGGTATGCAAGCAGTTAGCTTGCCCAGGTAATTCCTTGGGTGCTGTTGCCCTCAGGTTCCAACTTTTTTATGATTTGTATGGCCTGGCGGGCAGCGCCCTTGCCTTTCAATTGAAAGACTTGGGTTCGATCTTGACGTGAGTTATATAATATTATATATATATATATATATATATATATATATATATATATATATATATATATATATATATATATATATGTGTGTGTGTGTGTGTGTGTGTGTGTGTGTGTGGGTGTGTGTGTATATAAATATAATATATTCATAAATATTAAGCCACAAAGGTTTAATATCAAATTCACCATACCTTGGAATGTTATTCCCAAGGTATAGTGATTCTCATATTATACCATAACTGTAGCTTAACATTTCTGAACATGAAATATTCACTCACATATAAGAGGCAAAAATTCATATATATACATACATACATATATATATATATATATATATATATATATATATATATATATATATATATATATATATATGTGTGTGTGTGTGTGTGTGGTATGTATGTACATATTATATATGTGTGTGTGGGTGTGTGTGTGTGTATAATCAAGCTACCTCTATCTCTATACTACAACAAAATTCACCCTTTTTTTCTCGTTGATGACTACTTCTCTTTTACAACTGTTACCACATTTGCCTTAAACACCCTCCAAATTCTAGTGAAACGTACATTTACATAAATTACTTCCTAATCTTCAAAGTACACCTTCATTTATTTTCGACCGAACGCATACCACGCTAACATTGACATGCAAAGTTCAATCACAGGAACTTCAAGCACAACCCTTTTCTTTCGTTTATTTGCCTGACACGGCCCTTTCATACATTTACTCATATTTTCGAGTTCTCGTTACCTTGTTTTTCTGCACTGTGGCTATCAATGAGTCATTTGGCCCAATTATGAATTTTAGGGAAAGATCATTAGAAAAATGTCAGAGATAATTAGTTCGTGGAAATTTCTGGACAAAATGTGAAGGTCTCTTTTGTCAAATGTTCACTGAATTAGCTGTGTATCATCAACTATACTCTTTGAAATGATGTTGACTTATTTACTTCCAGATCAAATGTGCTCTTACTTATTTCTATAAGTAACTTATATAACTTATATTCAAATCTGTGACAGATACAATTGCCTTTATTTTTAAATTTTATTCAGGCAAGACAGATATTTACCAAAAATCAGAAAATAGATTTCTTGAGTTATATCATATGCAGAAATGGGAATTTCATAACACTATCCACTATGATTAAAATGTATTAGAACATTTCACATTCCAAAAGACAGTATTTCGAAAGATAAATGTATTTATTATATATGAACCCGTTTTTTAACCATATACCCGTCTCGTAGCGTTACATAGTCTTCCCTATTCTACATTTTGGAACCAACATAGATATGATGTATAATCAAGGCCACCAAAAACAGATCAATCTTTCGGTGGTCTCGATATAATGCTGTATGAGCCGCGGCCCATAAACTTTAACTACGGCCAGGTAGTGGCCTGTCCTATATCGTTGCCAGAAGCGCGATTATGGCTATCTTTAACCTTAAATAAAATAAAAACTACTGAGGATAGAGGGCTGCAATTTGGTATGTTTGATGACTGGTCAGTGGATAATCAACATACCAATTTGCAGCCCCCTAGCCTCATTAGTTTTTAAGATCTGAGGACGGACAGACAAAGCCGGCACGATAGTTTTCTTTCACAGAATACTCAAAACTACCACGATGTTAAAAATGTTTAAATCTGGATCCTTGAACTAAGATCACATGAAGGAATGTGAACGTGAATAAATAATGAACCACACTGATATGTACAGTTTCATGATCGCCATGCACAAGAAAAGCTGCGCATTAAAACTGCAATAAAAAAAATACAGTGAATGTAAAACCCTAATTTCCTTTAATAGCCTTTAGCTTCCTCGTTAGTTTCAGAAAAAAAGGGAAGTAAACAAAGAAATCATCTTTAATTCCGTTCATTTGCAGAGAAATGTTATGGCAGCGTTCGTTAATGAGATTTCAAATTATCGACTTTGCAGTTCTGAAAAGGACTCTGTGTGGGATTTAACTTCGGGTAAAAATATATTTTTCAGATTTGTTTTTTCTTTTTTTTGTGGACAGAACAAAAAGCAGGAGCGTGATTTCTCTATTCATTTTCTTGTGTGACGTCATGTACAGAATGTTGGTTTCCATAATTAATTCAGTATAAACAAAGCAGTCATACAATCTTATAACGATGGTGAAAAACTATCGACAAACCGGAGTATTTAAGAATCTTCAACTTTTTACGAATGATAATTGTGATGTTTAATCTACAACAAAATCCGAGCTAATAAAAGTACTTCTATTTACATCAATGTTTGCATATTCACTGATTACACTCCTTCAAATGGTGTATGAAGGTAGCTCATCAGCTGTTAATTTCAACTCCAATATTTACCGTAGAAATCATACTTTCCAAAACGCCCCAACGATACCACGATACCGGATTTTAAGATGAAGACGATGGTTAAATTACACGATTCGGCGTCCAGCCAAGACTCCGACAATCTTCCATCCTTGAAGAGGCTGATCTTTCCAATCAATTTCACTCTTATCACTCCATCCCCTTTCCTTGGGCCTGGTCTAGATTAGGACCTCAGGCGGCGTGACCCATCGGCAAAAGATGGAAAGAAAGAAGCTAACAAACAAGAAACATACAAGGAAAAACTCTAACGCCCGTCAGCGGAAAAATTTCTGTAAGTTAGTTACCGAACAGTAGACATGTTTCAAGGTTCTTCTACATAAGTAAAAAACGTGCCGAAGTTTTTTCGGCGCAATCGATTTTTCTGTACATCGTATAATCAAGGCCACCAAAAATAGATCTATCTTTCGGTGGTCTCGGTATAATGCTGTATCAGCCACGGCCCATGAAACTTTAACCACGGGAAGGTGGTGGCCTGTCCTATATCGTTGCCAGACGCACGATTATGGCTAACTTTAACCTTAAATAAAATAAAAACTACTGAGGCTACAGGGCTGTAATTTGGTATGATTGATGATCGGAGGGTGGATGATCAACATGCCAATTTGCAGCCCTCTAAAAATTGAGACTTCTACGATGTTATTTAATATATGTTTAATATATATTTTATATATATTTAATATATGGTAGATGATGTAATCGTCTGTTAGTTTGCCTTTATTTGGCGACTTAGAGGAGATATCACCCTCAACTCTTTCATTCATAAAATGTGGAGTGGAATTCTTGGGAACATTTCATGTGCGAATTCACAAACCATCATCACTACGATTCGTAACTTCCTGTGATCGCACTGTTTTTCAACTTTCACTCTGGAGTTACATACAGTGTATAACAAGAGAGAAATCTCGGAAGCATATAATTACAACTTCAGTACAATGTGACACTGACTAATTATCAATTATCGATAGAGTTTCAGAAGTTTTATGAACTGAAATGTGTTAACGATCATGAATATGATACCCTTCATTTAATTTCCTCCTTGAAAAACACTGTTTTATAAGTCTAACTTATAAAATAGTCTATCCTTATAGTGTTTTCTTCCTAAATCCCTCTTTTTCTCAAATTTTTTTCGATATTTTCAGTTTTCCACCATTTGAAATCTCTTTGAGAAGTGCTAAGCGGGTTACGTGAACTCAGACTTTCTATTTTGGCTAAAGGTATATCTCCATTTTTTGTGATAATTCTTACTAGAATATATTCCTTTTAGTTTAGTCAATTTTATAGGAACTTTTTAAGTAAAATTCTTTAATCTCCTCTTCCATTTTTTCAGAATAGCATGTTTTCACTGATTTTTATACACATGCATAATGTAACCTACACAAATAAAACTGAGTGTTTTTATGAATGGTACAAGCTACGGTTTCTCAGAGAGAGAGAGAGAGAGAGAGAGAGAGAGAGAGAGAGAGAGAGAGAGAGAGAGAGAGAGAGAGAGAGAGAGAGAGAGAGCACTTGAGGCCTCCAAATGTAGGTTCATTTATGGTAGGGCATAACACGACCCTTTGTATGTAAATCATGGGAAAGTACCACATGTGGTTTTGTGATTATAGGCACGCAGTCCCAACAATTTTTTGCCTAGGAGAGAGAGAGAGAGAGAGAGAGAGAGAGAGAGAGAGAGAGAGAGAGAGAGAGAGAGAGAGAGAGAGAACCTAAATAAATACATCAACTTCTAATGATATGTTATTTTTTTGAAAATTGCCAAACGAAAAAAGAAAAAACTTGAATAAATCTTAAAAGAACTTACACCTAACATTTTATAATTAATCATAAACGAGCAATATTTTTCACGCATACATGATTTATTTTTTGCATTCATAAGAGAACCATATTCATTACGCACACGTGATTTATTTTTCTTATGTTACTATTCATACAGTTATATGCATACGCATCTTACGCGTAAACACATGAAGTGATCCACGAGAAACACTCTTGTTTACGCATGGCACAACGCTGAAAGTCCCCGAGAGGGGAGCCACTTTGATCGACCAATAGCAACATGTTATGCTTGGCTATAATGCCAGCCTCTGTATGCAAATCTTGGGAAGGGGGTATAATGTGGTATTGTGATTACGGCCAGGTAGTTCCGCCTATTCAGTGTTACAGAGAGAGAGAGAGAGAGAGAGAGAGAGAGAGAGAGAGAGAGAGAGAGAGAGAGAGAGAGAGAGAGAGAGAGAATTTTCATGGAAAGCATGGTTAGACAAAGCTTCAATACACCTAGAAGTTAGGGGTCTGAATGACACGAGAGAGAGAGAGAGAGAGAGAGAGAGAGAGAGAAAGGTGGGTTTCTAATGAAAAGCATTGTTAAACAAAGCTTCCATGCACTTGAAGGTTAGGGTTCTGAATGACACGTTCACGAGAGAGAGAGAGAGAGAGAGAGAGAGAGAGAGAGAGAGAGAGAGAGAGAGAGAGAGAGAGAGAGAGAGAGAGAGAATTCTAATGGAAAGCACTGTTAAACAACGCTTCCATACATTTGAACGTTAGGGTTCTGAATGACACGTTCACGAGAGAGAGAGAGAGAGAGAGAGAGAGAGAGAGAGAGAGAGAGAGAGAGAGAGAATTCTAATGGAAAGCATGGTTGAACAAAGCTTCAATACACCTGGAAGTTAGGGTTCATAATGACACGTTCACCAGAGAGAGAGAGAGAGAGAGAGAGGATTCAAATGGAAAGCGTGGTTATAGAAAGCTTCAATACACTTGAAAGTTAGGGTTCTGAATGACACGTTCACGAGAGAGAGAGAGAGAGAGAGAGAGAGAGAGAGAGAGAGAGAGAGAGAGAGAGAAAGCTCTAACGGAAAGCATGGAACAACAAAGCTTAAAACCTGGAAGTTAGGGTTCTAAATGTCATGTCCACAATGTCTTGAGAAAACGAGAAGATTCAAAAAAAAAAAAAAAAAAAAAAAAAAAAGAAAGCGAGAGAGAAGTCGTGTCCTTGAATACAAAGACCCTCCAAAAAAGTGGAAAATGGAAAATACTGAAAAATCCGAAGGTCATGCACTCAATTGCCCTGCTTTCCTGCACAAACTTCAGCGAAGAAATAATGCCTTTTGTTTTCACATTCTGGGAGGCAGAGAAATCCGAATACAATTTGCCTCGACGAGATGTCAACATGTGACGATGAACACTGCTAGTTTATTCTTTGCATTTATTTCTTCGTCGGCTTGTTTGTTGGTCACCGAATTGAATAAATTAAGATAAATTTAACAGAAATGGCAAAATCAAAATCATTCCTTCGTTGCTGAAAATGTTGACTACAATGTTGCTGACTTGATAAATTGAGGGTCGGTAAACTTGGTTATTCTGCGCCACTCGAAAGTTTAATACTTGACATTTGTTGCAGTATAAAGTCAACATTCTACATTCAAATACTGACGTCTTTGTGGAATAAATACATCGCAGATTTCAACAAATTATTCATATCTGCACAATATCATATGCTACAGCAGCAGATCAAAATCAACTATGTATTGTCTTCGGATTGGCTGTAAGTCGACACACGTGAAATTGACGTTCCTACATGACACAGGAGAAACGATCCGGGATTTAATCCATAATACAAAACTAGAACATTTTCAGTTACACCTGAAAGCAAGCGTGCCATTATGGCAGACCTGGTGTAGATAAATACTGATGCCGTTCAGGAGGGCTAACTACAACACCAACTTGGCAATGTTAAGTGAACAGACAATTTCCATAGAAATAAAAATGGAAGTGCTGAGGGTAACAACTGGTTATATTCCGTGTAACTGGAGATATCCAGAACATTCGTATTCTGCAACAGATCTGCACTTAATAGCAAGTGACGATTCGAAGTTTCTTGCGAGAAAAGCGATGGACAGAAATGACAGAAGGAATAACAGATTTATGGAGAGAGAGTATGTGTTTGTTAGAGTTGAAAGTTTAAAATGGATTACAGCAAGAGTATGGGGTGTTTAATTTCCACTCCATGTCTCCATTGCCTGATTAGTCTCTTTTTTTTTTTTTAGTTTCACCAAATTCTATCTAAAGGGGAGTCAGTTTTTGATATCACTATTTCTCAGAACCTGAAAAACTCGGCCTCATTAACCCTAGTAACCATTTAATGTTGTTTCGTCCCTATGTGCATACTCTGTCCTCAATGCTGCTGTTTTCTTCGATTTTTGCCTCATCATACAATATGCGAAGCACACTATCAAGGAGCTTGGAAAATCTCAGAGTTTTCCTGATAAAGTTAGCATGATCTGCGCGTTGTAAGTCCGTTTCTACTGACTATCAAACCTCTTCCAGCTACAATCAATTTTTCAGTATAAACCGCATGACAAGGGCAACAGCAAAGGTGAAATGACATTTTGTAGCGTCTCGCTCAATATTGCAAGTTCACTTGACAAGACACCATCCATATTAAATTTGCATGTATCGTTCATGGTTAGTTTCAATTAATTTTACATATTTAATGGGCGTACCATTGCAACGCAAACCCTTCCGTAATATCGGTCTGTGGAAATTGTCAAAAGCCATCGGAAAGGTATTTTCAAGTTTGATACACTGATTCACAATATGTATTATTATCACAAATATTTGATCTGTGCAATTCCTGCTTTTTCTAAAACTAGATTGTCCAGCTCTAAGAGCTTTATCATATTTCTTTCTCCCGCCTGAAATACAAATAAAAAGCTCGTTAAAAGTAGTCTTAATAGGTTATTATCTTTTAACGAGCAAATTGCATCGAGTTGAGAGTCGAATCGCCTCTATTGGCGATCATCTCGCCGATTATCCGATTCTGATATTTAGTCAACGGACGCAGCGCTCTCTAATTGTCTCTGAGGATGATTAACTCGTGCCTTAATTGCTCTGGATGCCGAGTTATTATTACAGTTACAACAGACACAGCAGGCTCCAATTAAGCCTCTCTAACTTTCACTATTACTCAACATTAATATCCTCGTGCTTTCCAACTCAAATTTATATGGAGTCATTTCAACGTTCCGACCCGCCCCTAGAGGGGCTCATCTGAACGAGAGAGAGAGAGAGAGAGAGAGAGAGAGAGAGAGAGAGAGAGAGAGAGAGAGAGAGAGAGAGAGGTGTCATGACATAACAACATATGTTTACAGTATATTATTTTGGAATTGAATCACTTCTTTTAGTTGCCGATTTTTTCATATATATATATATATATATATATATATATATATATATATATATATATATATATATATATATATATATATATATATATATATATATATATATATATATATATATATATATATATATATGTATACATATATATACACAGTTATATATTTATATATGTATGTATATACAGATATATAAATATATGTATAAAATATATATGCATATATATATATATATATATATATATATATAAATATATATATATATATATATGCATATATATATATATATATATATATATATATATATATATATATATATATATATATATATAAACTATATATGAATATATAATACATATATATATATTCGCAAAATAACAAACCAAAACATTAAAATATTAACTCCACCTCCATCCATACAAACAGATGCATAAAAAGATAAAGTATTCAACAAACAAACACACCTGGGATTAGCTGTGCTCGTATAATGAACAGATTACTTATCTCACCTTTGCATACAGCCAGCTGCCCAACGGGGGACCTCAAGATTATCTTCACCGATAATAAGCTCCCTTAAGCCTTCACCTACTGTCTAGACACCATTTATTTTTTGAGGGTCTTCGCTGAGACCCATATTCCCACTATGGAACCAAATTACTTTTTCTTGTCCTTATATATACACATCCTTATTTTACCTGAAGCCTTAAAGATAATGTATCAGCTTACTTCAGCATATAATGCAATTATCATTATCAGTATTAATAGTAATAATGATATTGGTAGCAATAGTACACAAAAACAAACCTATAAAATTACCTAAAACTTACTACCTTCCAGAATGAAATGCTCGTATCTGGTAAACGGGGAAACCAGGTGTATATAAGGATGGTATATTATAACGAAGTAACTTCCCATAAAAAATAAATTAACATGGGAAACACATGTTGTATATTAGCCTATTAGCTTAGCCATGTACACTAGTTAATGCATTAGGGTAGAACAACAACCAAAATACCAGGCCTCACTATATATATATATATATATATATATATATATATATATATATATATATATATATATATATATATATATATATATATATATATATATATATATATTATATGTATATATATAATATATATTATATATTCATAAAAAGAGGAATTGCTTGTGGTGAACAAAATAAAGTGGTACCAGGCACCTTCACTTACAATAGTCTCTCATTCGGTTATAGATACTGTTTTAACTTGTCCACTTTTCGAAATAAACTGTAGCACAGGGGACTAACGTGTAACCTTAACTGTACTAACATGCGTGGGTTCGAATCCCAACGCCAGAGGAAAAGGCTCCTTCATTCATTTCTCATTGGGGTTCAAGGTTTGTAGTGAGAAGCGAATGTGAAGTTGAGAGGTCAAAGGAACTATCAGAGACACACAAACACAACCATACACACACACACACACACACACACACACACACACACACACATTATATATATATATATATATATATATATATATATATATATATATATATATATATATATATATATATATATATATATACGAGTATGTATATATATATATATATATATATATATATAAAACAATTGAATGACGGTTCCAGAGATTATTACGATTATCGATACAGTTTAATAGAACTAATTTTTCCGTTCAAAAAATTTACGATGCAAGGCAGCCGCCGAAGAGCAAACGGGAACGATATTCAAACCATGGAAAAATAATAAATTATAAGAATTCATTAAGATAGACGGATCTCCAAAAATTCCAAGAGACTCTCAGTATAACAATTCTTCACACAGTAAAAGTGAACCTGCTAAAAGGAATAACGCTTAGAATTCATAAATGAGTAACTCAAAATTGAGTCTGCACAAAAACCTGCAAAAAGGAATAACGCCTAGAATTCCCAAAAGAGGAGCTCAAAATTGAGCCTGCAAAAAAGAATAACGCCTAAAACTCTTAAATGGGTAGCTCAAATTGAGACTGCACAAAAGCCTGCGAAAGGGAATAACACCTAGAATTCGTAAATGAGTAGTTCAAAATTGAGCCTGCAAAAAGGAATAACGCCTAGAATTCCTAAATGAGGAGCTCAAAATTGAACCTGCAATAAGGAATAACGCCTAAAATTCATATATGAGTAGCTCAAAATTGAGCCTGCACAAAAGCCTGAGAAAGGGAATAACGCCTAGAATTCGTAAATGAGTAGCTCAAAATTGAGCCTGCAAAAAGGAATAACGCCTACAATTCATAAATGAGTAGCTCAATATTGAGCCTACAAAAAGGAATAACACCTAGAATTCTTAAATAAGTAGCTCATAAACGAGCCTGCAAAAAGGAATAATGCCTAGAACTCATAAATGAGTAGCTCAAAATTGAGCCTGCAGAGAGGAATAACGCCTAGAATTCTTAAAATGAGTAGCTCAAAATCGAGCCTACAAAAAGGAATAATGCCAAGAATTCTTAAAACGAGTACCTCAAAATTAAGCCTGCAAAAAGAAATAACGCCTAGAATTCTTAAATAAGTAGCTCAATACTGAGACTGCAAAAAGCAATATTGCCCAGAATTCTTAAATGAGTAGCTCAAAAGTAAGCTTGCATAAAGGAAAAACTCCTACAATTCTTAAATGAGTAGTTCAAAATTGATCCTACAAAAGGGAACAACGCCTAGAATTCTTGAATGAGTAGCTCAAAATTGAGCCTGCAAAAAAGCCTGCAAAAAGGAATGACGCCTAGAATTCTTGAATGATTAGCTCAAAATTGAGACTGCAAAAAGGAATAAGGCCTAGAATTCTTGAATAAATAGCTCAAAATGGAAACTGCAAAAAGGAATAAAGCCTAGAATTCTTAAATGAGTAGCTCAAAAGTGAGTCTGCAAAAAGTAATAACGCCTACAATGCTTAAATGAGTAGCTCAAAGGTGAGACTGCAAGAAGGGATGATGCCTAGAATTTTTAAATGAGTAGCTCACAATCGAGCCTGCAAAAAGGAATAACGCCTACAATTCTTAAATGAGTAGCTCAAAATTGAGCCTGCAAAAAGGAATAACGCCTGCAACTCTTAAATGAGTAGCTCAAAATCAAACCTGCAAAAAGGAATAACGCCTGCAATTCTTAAATGAAAAGCTCAAAATCGAACCTACAAAAAGGCATAACGCCTAGAATTCTTAAAATGAGGAGCTCAAAATTGAGCATGCAAAAAGGAATAACGCACAGAATTCTTAAATAAGTAGCTCAAAACTGAGGCTGTAAAAAGGAATAACGCCTAATGAGTAGCTCACAAGTGAGAATGCAAAAAAGTAATAACGCCTACAATTCTTAAATGGGTAGCTCAAAAATTATCCTGCAAAAATTAATAACGCCTACAGTGAGAGTGCAAAAAGGAATAACGCCTAGAATTCTGAAATGAGTAGCTCAAAAGTGAGCTGCAAATAGTAACAGCGCCTAGAATTCTTAAATGAGTAGCTCAAAACTGAGCCTACGAAAAGGAATAACACCTATAATTCTTGAATGAGTAGCTCAAAATTGAACCTGCAAAAAGGAATAACGCCTTCAATTCTTAAATGAGTAGCTCAAAAGTGAAAGTGCAAAAAAGGAATAACGCCTAGAATTCTTAAATGAGTAGTTCAAAAGTGGGCCTGCAAAAAGGAATAACGCCTACAATTCTTAAATGAATAGCTCAAAAGTGAGAGTGCAAAAAAGGAATAACGCCTACAATTCTTAAATGAGTAGCTCAAAAGTGAGCCTGCAAAAAGGAATAACGCCTATAAATCTTAAATGAGTAGCTCAAAAATGAGCCTGTAAAAAGGAATAATGCCTAGAATTCTTAAATGAGTAGATCAAAAGTGAGCCTGCAAAAAGGAATAATACCTAGAATTCTTAAATAAGCAGCTCAAAATTCTGCCTGCAAAAAGGAATAACGCCTAGAATTCTTAAATGAGTAGCACAAAGTTTAAGCAGCGCAGTCAAAAGCAAGTCCAATGTCCTAGGACCACAAACATTCAAACACTGAGTTTGTTATGGGGTAACGTCAACTCCTGTAATTTGTACCATGTGTCAACTTTATCTAAACCACTGTTAACAGAATGAGCAACCACATGTTAACGATGAGGAGATGGAATCGACATGAGTCGCGTAGCATCCATCTGCAAATGCAACCAACCCGTTTTATAAGCAAACCCAAACTACCCTGAGATACCTCAACGAATACATTCCCGGACAGACTCTTAGTGCCTTCAACAGCTCTTTTTGAACATTTATTAACTGTTCTAGGAATGATCCACCATTTGTATAAAAGGGCCTCATGATTAACATGGATAAAAGCCGAGTTCCTTAACTAGAATCTAGAGATTTCTGAACGGCAGTGGAGATTAAAAGGTGAGCACCATAAGCACCCAGACCCTTGCAAAAGCCAAATGCAAAATATGGAACGCATGTTTTACGGATAAGCATTCTGACGATTTTGAGAACAGACGTTCAAATATTAAACATTAACCGACAAACGTGCATTCATAAATTGCTACTTCATCTGTTGGGCAGCAATTTCAATTAATCACAGCAAAAAATTAAAAAACCAAGATTCATCAAACGTGTCGAGTAATGATATGATGATTCCGTTACGTAAATCAGTGATGCTGATGCAAGAGAACGAGAGAAGAACAAGATCATTTTCATTCTGCTCAACGGTACAGCATTCCTGATACCTACATGTGAACATCTCGCTTTCTTCCTATGTTTGTGACACGAACGTAATTACTTTAGAGAGCTGTAAAAAAAAAGGGGAATGATTACTAGACGCATTGGAAATGAGAATCCTCCGGAATAATGGAAACATGTTTCCGACAATGCCTTAAAAATTACAACTAAGCCAAGCAGAAGTTATCTTTTTTAAAATGCTAGACAGGAAAGAGCTCTTTCCTAGAAGAATGCGTCTTAAAATTAAAATAATAATGTGAAGTTAAATTTACATTTACTTATACTTTAAAAACCAAAGGACAAAGATTCCTATCCTCCAAGAACAAGAAATGTCCACTTCATTCACTCTGAAAAAAGCTTAAATGCGTTAGGCCACTGATCTATAAACATCTTTTCCAGTGCACATGAATATGGTAATGAACGCAAGCCTCAAGGGGAGCCCATCGCTATTTCCGTTAATTCGTTCCTAAATTGCAGTGGGCTTCAGTTATTAACCTACTCCCTTAAGAGTTGCTAGCCAAGGTCTTGGGTCTCATTAAAAAAAAATATATATTTGAAAATTCTCCGCATTCCAAACTATACATTATTGTGTCACCACTATATTGATTGTACGGCTTCACGGTTCTGAATTCATTACTATACAGCCACTCCCCTCCATTTCTCCTTACCTTATCTTGAGTCCCTTATCACTGAACAACTATTCCCAAGTCTCAGTCGCCTACTGTAGCCTTCCTACCTCTGTGCCGTCAATTGTTACGTTGAGACCTATTCCTGCCTCGGCTCTCAACAGCTATGTCTGAATCTTCTTCGCACCTTCCATTACTTCTTCGTCTTGATCTCAAGCTTACCCAGTAAGTTTTGTGAAGAAGTGTGAAATATAATTTGTGTAGGCGAATGCCTCGTGTGTGTACAGTATTTTTTTGTTTTTGTTTTTGTTTATTCCATTACTCATCTTTTAATCCTATATACTAGCATTTCTTTTTTATTCGTTTTATTTTTCGTATTCCAATTCTTTATACTACAAGTTTGTGCAATGTTTATTTATTTAGCTTAGTCTTCCTTGAATGTCAAATCCATATGACAAAGAGCAAAGCATCGCAGAAGTATTACACTAACTGTACAAATAGTTTTCACTCTTCTTCTTCGACCTTTCCTTGCCCTTCCAGCATCCCTGTGAGATTACGTTTTGCCAGCATCTGTTCCAGACTCCTTTGACAGCCTCAAGACAATAAGGCAGAACAGGAGGAGACCTCAAACTTCTCCTCTCCTCCCCGAGTTAACCATCGTTCCCAAGTTCAACATTAAGTTTTAATTGCTTCCTCCGAAAGGAAAAATAGGGATGATCAACAGCTTCTCCTATTGATTTTCATTCAATGGAATGATGTAAGATGGAGGAGGATCGTGCTTAGCTGCTTTCACCGTCATTGAGGATATCTCTCTCTCTCTCTCTCTCTCTCTCTCTCTCTCTCTCTCTCTCTCTCTCTCTCTCTCTCTCTCTCCTTTGTTGTTGATTTATGGTTGTGTTTGTCTGTCTGTCTCCTTTAGTAACTTTCTATTAGACTGGGTAATGATAATGTCTGCTCTCTCTCTCTCTCTCTCTCTCTCTCTCTCTCTCTCTCTCTCTCTCTCTCTCTCCTTTAGTATCGTTCTCTTGTTCTTGATCCGGCGTGAGATAACTCTCCCTTTCTCTGTGGTTGTGTGATACAGTAACTTTCCTTTGTTCTTGATTCATGGTTATGACTTTCTGTCTATATCCATTAGAGAATTTTTCTTATTCAAGATTTTGATGAGGCCTTTCTCTCTCTCTCTCTCTCTCTCTCTCTCTCTCTCTCTCTCTCTCTCTCTCTCTCTCTCTCTCCTTTAGTATCTCCCTCTTATTCTGGATTTTGATGACGTCCTCTCTTTCTTTCTCTCTCTCTCTCTCCTTTAGTATCTTTCACTTATTCTGGATTTTGATGACGTCTCTCTCTCTCTCTCTCTCTCTCTCTCCTTTAGAATCTTTCACTTATTCTGGATTTTGATGACGTCTCTCTCTCTCTCTCTCTCTCTCTCTCTCTCTCTCTCTCTCTCTCTCTCTCTCTCTCTCTCTCTCTCTCTCTCTCTCATTAACGTTTATATCCCTTTCTTCTTGTCATTCAAAGCTACAAATCATGTAGCAACTGAGCGTGACCATAAGTCCCGACAGCCCTAAATTTAAATCAGGGATAATTCATTGTACTTTCTATAGGAACAGCCTTGACATAAGGGATTCAAATCGTATCAGCAACCTTTGACAATATACTGAATGGAAGAGTAATGATTTGTTTAAAGAATATAAATAACATGGGTTATCTCAAGACTGAGACTGGTTTAATACCCGAATATCTATATAAATTATAAGAATAGCTAATTTTCGTAAAAAAAATAAAGCTATTCTTCTCTTCGTTAATTCTTACAAAAGAACTGTATTACAGTAACGTTATGGTTGGAGTTTTCACATTTTTATTAGTATGCCGTTTTGATATTGCACAAGGACAATGAATTTAGGATCTCAAGTGTTATTTTGTGCCCGAAAATACAACCTATGGAACCATGCTGTTTTGTCTAACCTCTCACTGATGGAGTATAATAAGAAACATGTTGACAACAAACTATTATACACTAAAAACAGATGGAAATGTCTTCACCTTGGTCCTTGAATGTTAGTGCCACTATGAATTTGACCAAACTGCAACACTATGAATTTGACCAAATTACAACAGACTTAAAAGCAGTGTGCGTGAAGAGCGACGCAACTAGAAAAGCCAATTTAACAAGGAAACATACTGAATATTTTGTCAGGCAACAAACGACAGCCGGAAGCTTGTACTCCAATCAAAGCATTTATATAACTCGCATACAGTTTCAGCTGCCTACAATTAACCATCGTTGGTTGATGCTGTCGAGAGGAAACCATGATAAAATATTTGTAATTTATGGAGTCGAGTCCCCTCGCATTTATACAAGATAGGAACCTAGAAAATATTCCCGGCCAGCATACAACTGTTAAAATCTCGTAAAAATATACAATATATTTCATATGAGAGAGAGAGAGAGAGAGAGAGAGAGAGAGAGAACGTCCATATACATTTGTTCAAATCAATATTTTTTGAGCCACGTTTCTTGGAACAATTCCCGCAGAAATTCATCTCCATCAAAGTCACCGGGAAATGGAATTCTCTTTTGTGTTTTCTTCTTGCGCTTTAAATTGTCGTCTGTCAAAGAACACGTTTTGTCCATCTCTCCTTCTTTTTCCTTCGTTCTTTCCCCGAGTTCGGAAAACTTTTATAAACAAATAAAAAATGCGGCGAAGTCTCTTCAGCGCAATCGAGTTTTCTGTACGCGTAGTCAAGGCCACCGTAAATAAATCTATCTTTCGGTGGTCTCGGTATAATGCTGTATGAGCCGCGGCCCATGAGTCTTTAACCACGGCGCGTTGGTGACCCCTCCTATATCGTTGCCAGATGCACGGTTATGACTAACTTTAACCTTAAATAAAAATAAAAACCACCGAGGCCAGAGGGCTGCAATTTGGTATGTTTAATGATTGGAGGGTGGATGATCAAAATGCCAATTTGCAGCCCTCTAACCTATAGTTTTTAAGATCTGAGGACGGACGGGCACACAAAGCCGGCACAATAGTTTTATTTTACAGAAAACTTTTATAAAAAGGGGGAGCTTCTCGGAAGAGAAAAAGGTAAGAGGGAATTTTCACTGTATTTTCTTTGGAAGAATTTATTCAAATGTTGCATGCAAGAAATTCGCTCCTTTTTAAGTTGAACCTTTGATCTCACTCATCAGAATGGATGATGAATACGAGCACTGCAAAGAGGGAAAATAATTTTTTTTTCTCAGAACCGCGTTCATCTGTAATAAAGAAAAGACTCATTTGACCAGGATTTTTAAGGAATTACAAAAGACTCCAGGAAGGTCAACGTACAAAGGTGGGCAGATCTTGCATTAGTGTTAACACTCTCCCCCCATAATTTCAATGCACGTAGTCTAATGATGCTGAAACATTGTTGCCCTACATGGAAGATTACATTCTGAACAACCAATCGGGATCTGAGTCTGGAGAACCAGTAGATATTAAACAGTGCCAAGCTGGGTGGGTAATGGGCATGAGGCAACAATTTAAAGCCACATTTCACCACTTCATCCACCATTATGCATGCTGTGAGGACAGAGGCAATTGTCCTCAAGCACTGACATGACATGACAGCTCGCATGCTTCCTCTGCTTTCCTTCTTGATTTCTTTTTTCAACTCGCGAAATCCTGATGCACCGTACTTTCCACTATGGTTTGATCCTCTACCTAGTAGTCTATCATGAAAAGGCCCCTTAAAAAAAAAGGTAAAAAAAAAAAGTAGGCACCCACGTACTTGAATTTTCTAGGAAGTGGGGAACCACGAGGTTTCCACTGAATTACTTTTGAGTCTTTGATTCAGGGTCCAAGTGTTGAACACGCGTCTCATCCAAGGTTACTAATCTGGTAGAATTGCCTTGATATGTCTTAACTGATACAAATTGGTCAGCTTCTATTCTGCTTATGGTACCCATCTTGCAAGCAGCTTGCTCAGCCCCTTGACATCAGTCAAAATAGAATACCTTTGACATCCACTTATTCTTCGTTCATATTACTTGATGTCTTGACAGGAGGCCACCTCTCTGGCACTCTTGAGTGAAGCAGCCCAATTCTCATTGGTGGACCAAGAAGACAGTCGTCACCATGTCTTCTGGTTATATTATTCGTTTACAGATGCGTAAATGCGGTGCAGCTTTCTATTTTCACCAACTTCACGAGATCCTTTCAAAGGACCTTATCCGCAAAGTAAAACAAGTAAAACTGCGCCGAAGTTTCTTCGGCGCAGTCGAGTTTTCTGTACATAATATAATCAAGGCCACCGAAAACAGATCTATCTTTCTGTGGTCTCGGTATAATGCCGTATGAGCCGGGGCCCATGAAACTTTAAACACGGCTCGGTGGTGGCCTGGCCTGCATCGTAGCCAGACGCACGATTACGACTAACTTCAACCTTAAATAAAATAAAAATTAATGAGGCTAGAGGGCTGCAGTTTGGTATGTTTGATGAATTGGAGGGTGGATGATCAACATACCAATTTACAGCCCTCTAGCGTCAGTAGTTTTTAAGATCTTAGGGCGGACAGAAAAAATTGCGGACGAACAAAACCGTAACAATAGTTTTCTTTTCAGAAAAATAATAATAAAAGTCAAATTACTGAGTTTTTGTGAAGACCCTTACAACTAGTTGCAGTATTAGTCACACCAAATTGTTTTCCTTGCTACCTTTCTTGCTGGGCAAGGCCGAGAACATTTTTAAAATATTCTCGGATCTCCATACCAGTCTGTTTGGTCTCAATAAATATTGTTAATATTAAAATAATCGACTGCGACTAAGCATTTATTTGAGAAACTTCTTGAGATATGTTCCCTCCGGTTACAGAGGTCTTTTAGTCTAAATTAGTGACATTTTTACCACTCTCGCTGAGAATTTTGTAATGTGTTTACCGATTATCGACACCGTAGCTCATACCCTAAGCTTCCAAAAGAATTTTCTTTATTTTTTGTTTTTTTTTTTTCGCTTCCATCGAAAACTGAAGGCTGGAAATGTAGGGATTTCTACCAGAACTTATTTCCGTCACGTTTTCCTATCCGTCCTTTCGATTCAAAGCGTGGAACCTTCAGTAACAATGTTGATTTCTTTTTTCCTATATACCACACTTTTCAGTATGTTATCTGTAACCGTAAACAAGTAAAAAATGCGCCGAAGTTTCTTCGGCACAATCTAGTTTTCTGTACATCGTATAATGCTGTATGAAACTCTCAGCCACAGCCCATGAAACTCGTAGCCGTGGCCTATGAAACTTTCATCTACGGCCCGGTGGTGGCCCATGTTTTTGGCACAGCGATGCCAGACGCACGATTACGGCTAACTTTAACCTTAAATAAAATTAAAACTACGGCGGCTAGAGAGCTGGAATTTGGTATGTTTGATGATTGGAGGGTGGATGATCAACATACCAATTTGCAGCCCTCTAGCCTCAGCAGTTTTTAAGATCTGCGGGCGGACAGAAAAGGTGCGGACGGACAAACGAAAGCCACCTTAATAGTTTTCTTTTACGGAAAATTAAAACCAGCGTTTATGTTATCTCAGAACCGTAGCTCACCAAAATATAATACTGTAATACAAGGCTTCATAAAGTGAGATAAATACCCCCAGATAAATTGTCGAATTGCCTTATGACAATTAGTAAGCTCCACTATGCCAGAGAATATACTTACTGTCTTTTTTTTTTTTTTTGAAAATAAGTATAAATACTTATCATTATAGCACACTAATACACAGCACATCTCAGAGGTTAGAAACTTTAATTTGATGTTAGATTGGATACCTAAAGTTCATGAGGCAACAAAAATTAATTAACCAATTATGTCAGGTTATTACTCCTAATATAACAAAAGTTGATATTTCTATTGAGAAACCACACAGAACTTGGGCTGTAGCCATTGAAGGCACACGTCAGTTATAAGAATTCAGCGTAGTATTTAAAGGATCGTTTCGAATCACCCTGAAATCTTCAGTTTAGTGCAGAGACGATTATTGTTTGGTTTCAACATTTCTCTCGAAACGTGGCTAGGTGGAATTTTCACATGCTACATAAGCTGCCATTCTGGATGAGATACCCCATGAGTGACAAACGGTTAGTAAATGAGAGGCATATTGAATATTACAATTTCCTTTAAAATTCTTACATTTCGTGACATTCCTACCCGGTTTTATATGACTCTTGAAATTGTTGTGGACTCTTTTAATCTTAAAAATATGTCACTGTCTTGATAATCCCGATAAAATAATTTGAGACCATGAAATGCGTTCCTGTTATATATTCTGTAATCCGAAGAAAACTTATGATCTAATAATAACGATAAATTTTCAAGGAATATTCGGCTTCCTGCGAGAGGAGTGCGACCGAAGATTCTTCGAACGAGTTAATAAAAGTCACATCGAGTTATCGACAACGCGACGAAATTCCTCCGAACTTCGACAAGGACCAAAATGGCTCGGCGACACAGGACAAAAGTTTTAATGAAGTGACTTTCGATTTAATGAATCTGTAAATGAACTCTGATTGTCATAGCCGAGGGAAAGTTTGTAACGTCTGATATTACGATTCAAAAATTCACCACCTGCGGCTACGTAGATCTCTGGTGAGGGTTTCCTTCCTATTGAGGGGGTTTCTTTTCGTGCATGCATTATGCATTTATTGCACTTATTAATCAAGTGTGATGGAAACAGTTCTATTCATACGTCTTGTCAGAGTAGTAGTATTAAAGTAGTTTAACCAGACCACTAAGCTGATGTAATTGTTGTACGTATCCATAGTAATGGGGATATGAACCTAATACTTTCGTATATATATTAATCAAGTATAACGGAAATAGGTCTATTCATACGTCTTGTCTGAATTGCTGTACGTAAGTCTTGTCAGAATTGCTGTACATATTCATGGTAATGGGGATACGAACCTAATACTTCCGTATATACCATGTATACTTTCATACAGACATCCATTATATAGTACAGGGAGCTCCAAGTCATATCAGTAATGAGTAAATGCTAAAGTATTAACAGAACTCTCTCCCCCGTGCGACCAAAGTCCTCCTACAATTTAAAAGAGAACTTCCTGTTTCATATAAACAAAGAGGAATTTTCTAAGAGACGCAAGTTGTTATCCGTTCTTGGAAAAATCCGAATATTGATCACATCCAGGCGTCTAAACCGATAGATAAACAGGAAGCCTTTGTTGATGATGCCATTAGGGTGCGTCCAAACTACGGTGAAACATGTCACAAACACACGGTGGCAACTTAAATCTTAAGTATCACCAACAGCTTGAAAATAAGTTAACGATCTTAAGTGGAGAACGAACCTTTAGCCAATGCTGGATAATCGTAGGGGGTGCTTGGTTAGAGCAACCGCTAAGTCATTAACTAACTTCTACCCAACCTGTTTGTGATGTGTAGCCTATGTAAGAAGTTTCCGATGCGTGTTGATGACAAGTTTTACTTTAGTGTGGACACACCTAAAGCCAGACCAACCTCGTTGACTTTTCTATAAAAGAATATTCTGGGGCGGTTGTTTTTGATCTACCGGAGAATTGAATTGAATTGAATACAGAATTTAGGCCAAAGGCCAAGTGGGACCTACGAGGCCATTCAGCGCTGAAACGGAAATTGGCGGTAAAAGGTTTGAAAGATGTCACAAGAGGAAAACCTGGCAGTTGCACTATGAATCAATTGTTAGGAGAGGGTGGGGAGTAAGATGGAAGAAAGAGGATATGAAAGGAGATACAGTTAAAGGAAGGAAAGGGTTTGCAGCTAGGGGCCGAGGGCGCGCTGCAAAGAACCTTAAGTAATGCCTACAGCGCACTGCATGAGGTGCACTGACGGCAATACCCTCCTTGGGAGTCTACCGGAGCGATGACTTCTATAATTCATCGTTTAATACGAAAAAGACGCAACGCTTGATTACCTGCTCCCTATCGTCTAATGCTGATGTAACGATCTGGTATGGATCGTTAAATCGCGTAGTCTTCCGAGCAAGAAGCTGATGCCCAGCAACACTAGGATTTCATTGGTCTCCGTCCTTTCCCCGCTATCATTCCGGGATCTTGAATGTCTCAGTTGAACTTTATGAGTGGTTTATTTTTCCCAATTATGGCAAATCTAATGTAGATCCTAGCTTCCTCGGTCGCATTTTCCCGAGATGTAACCGAGTACCGAGACCTTTCCCTGAAAAAAGCGGGACGCCATATCTTAAAAACCAACCATAGAATTTTATTGAAAATAATCTCATTATGTTTCCCACACCCAAATTACGCCCTAATAATCAACTCTATATTAACCAAACCCAAATTACTCCAAAGATACTAATCTAATCTAATCTAATTTAACCTAATCAAATCTAACCTAACCTAACCTAGGGCATGGAAAAAAAACCGGGGCTGGTGCAATACTAGCATACTCTCAGGAATTTGCTCCCGGGTCATGTGCCGAAAAAAAACATTCATAACGTTTACGAACTTCGTTACATTCTTTACGAATGATTTTGAAGAAAAATAAAGTATAGGATAAAAAGCAACAGGGTTTAAAAAGTAACTTTCAAACTACCGTAGTCCGACTGACAGATATATGTATACCTACGTCTAAACGGCTGCGAATCTATCGCTGAGGAAGAGAAAGAAAGGCTTGAATATAGAGAAATTATATAAGGAAAAGTCTAATGCTTTGAATCGCATCAAGTAAAAGGTAAAAAAAAAAAAATAATCAAAACATTATTTGAGGCTATTTGCTACAATGAATAATCACCAAGTCACCACCAATTCGATTACAAGAGTTATAGATTTGTTACAGACTTCCAACTTTATTCTTTACATTCAGCTATGTTAGTTCAGTCTATGACCAATTTCTACCGCAGTGTTAATAACCGAATCTACTTGAACATTCCCGTCATGCGTTTATCATTCCAGAAGACAAAAGAATGCTTAGAGACCTCACTTATGAACTGAAGATCCACTTAAGAGGAAAACAGTTAATGAAGGCCAAATGAACTTCTTTCCCTGCGAATAATTGCAAAAAAAAGGGGGGGAACTATAGTGTGTTCATTCACCACTCAATATGATATTGGATTCACTAAAATATATATAGTATAAATGTATATTTATTTTATTATATTTATATATATATATATATATATACATATATATATATATATATATATATATATATATACGTTATCAGTTATATAACGTTTTTTATTTATTAATTTGTATATACACAGATATATATATATATATATATATATATATATATATATATATATATATATATGTATGTATGTATGTATGTGTGTGTGTGTACTACAAGCCAAGGCCATATCCAAAAACAACTGATGAGACAATAGAACGTGATAATTAAAACGGCATTAAACACAATGACGGTTAATCGCCAGAGTCCGCTTTACGTAACATCTCTGAAGATGTGGACACCTCGCTAACAATATGCTAAAGCGAGAATCGTTACATCAGGCGCGAGCAGGAGGCTTAATGACACCACTCCCACTGAGGGAATGAGATATATATGTATGTATGTATGGGTATGTATATATATATGTATGTATGTATATATATATATATATATATATATATATATATTTATATATATATATATACATGTATACACACACACACACACACACACACACACACACACACACACACACACACACACACACATATATATATATATATATATATATATATATATATATATATTAGTTTTTTGAATACAATGTGGCTCTGTAGAAATATAAAATAAAAAAGGAAATCACTATTTTGTTCATCCTTCAACTGTTTTACTCTGGGAGAACTCTCTTGCAAGGAACTTCTTCACTATTCTACAACATTAACTACTTATTATCCCTATACAGAAGTCTCACCAACAGAATGTCTACTTTCCCCTACACACACACTTCACGCCCACCTCCACCTTTCACAAGTTCTTGAGCTTTGTCTGATTCAACAACTCGTTCCCCTTATCTATCCAATACTCTTTCCAGTCTTCATACGGTCCTAGTTCCAAACTCCTTTCAACAGCTCAGTTCTCACATACTAGCAGTTCCTCGTTGGACGAGTCGGCAGAGTTCTCGGTTAGCACTCTGCTAGGCCCGAGTTCGAGTCTCCGGCCGGCCAATGAAGAATTAGAGGTGTTTATTTCTGGTGATAGACATTCATTTCTCGGTGTAATGTGGTTCGGATTCCACAATAAGCTGTAGGTCCCGTTGCTAGGTAACCCATTGGTTCTTAGCCATGTAAAATAAGTCTAATCCTTAGGGGCCAGCCCTAGGAGAGCTGTTAATCAGCTCAGTGGTCTGGTTAAAACATAAGGTCCATTTTCTCCACAAGACTCACATACTCCATTCTCTCCACTAGACCACACCCATCTGCACACCAATTATCTTCCATTCTTTCCACAAGACCACACCCATCTTTACACAAAGATAACGACTCTCCATATTCCTATATTTTTCACCCTTTCCAAACTCTTACTCTAAGCTTTTGGGTGACTGGCAAGATAACGTCGCATTTTGGTAGAGTCGTAATGTAAAATTTGGAAAAACAACCTTTAAAATGATTTATCTGCTAAAAGACATTCTTTCTCTCAAACAATGAAATTCATCTCATAATTAAAATTAACATCATATAATTAACGCTTTGTTGACACTGTATGAATCATCTAATATATCTATTACGGTTCATATGATTACCTATCATTTTAATAGAAAATATCAATCTTTTTTGGTAATTGTGTATCAAGTAATTACCTAGAATTATACGTCTCATATAATCTTCCACAATAATTAGGTGGCATGTAATTATCTTTTAATTAGAACGCAAAATTTAAGATGCAATTATAACTCGAAGACTTTGTTTTAATTATTTCATTTTGTAATCACGTTGTACCATCAAAATGAACAAGATATCAAATTTAGATACGTCATGGACAG
Organism: Macrobrachium rosenbergii; assembly: GCF_040412425.1. Taxonomy (NCBI): domain Eukaryota; kingdom Metazoa; phylum Arthropoda; class Malacostraca; order Decapoda; family Palaemonidae; genus Macrobrachium; species Macrobrachium rosenbergii. The sequence goes on along the minus strand of NC_089786.1, from coordinate 12,916,466 downwards.
TAAGATCTTATTCCGTATAAGATTATTAGATTGTATACTCTCTCTCTGTGTATGTATGCATACATACATACATACATATATATATATAATACATATATATATATACATACATATACATATATGCATAATATATATATACATATATATATATATATACACATACATACATATACACATACACACGACACACACACACACACACACACACACACACACACATATATATATATATATATATATATATATATATATATATATATATATATATATATATATATATATATACATTCTTTTTCCCTAGACATGGCTTTACAGGTGTTACCCTTCAGATTATCAACAATCATTTATAGCGTTAGGTTGCTGGCCCATACCCTGCCCTACTGATGCTCAAGAGATTCATATGCCGAAATCAACTGCTTTTCCATGTGGAAACCCAAATGTATAATCCGGAAGTGTCAGGACTGAGAAAAAGCCGAAGCTCTAGAAAGCGCTGGAGAGAAGACGTGAAAAAGAGGTCCTGGAAAGGTACGGCATTAATATCCAGGAGGCACGGGAGTTCATGCAAGATATGGGTAAATCGAGAAGGGTGTATAAGGGGTTGATTCAACTGAATATAGAGTTTAGGCCAAAGGCCAAGAACTGGGACCTATGAGGTCATTCTGAGCTGAAACGGAAATTGACAGTAAAAAGTTTTGAAAGGTGTAACAGGAGGAAAATCCCGCAGATGCACTATGAATCAATTGTTAGAAGAGGGTGGAGAGTAAGATGGAAGAAAGAGAATACGAATGGAGGTAGAGTAAAAGGAATGAAAGGGACTGCACCTAGGGGCCGAAGGGATGCTGCAAAGAACCTCAAGTAATGCCTACAGTGCACCGCATGAGGTGCACTGGCGAAACTAACCCCCTACGGAGGAGAAAGTTTAGAGTTGCGGTCTATAACATGCCTGACTGCACAGCAGTGTGAAACAGTTCGCACTGTCATTTGCAATATGCATTTTGCCAAATGCAAAAGCCACCCATTTCAAGCACCAGCACTGGGTATATCTATAGTAAAAGGTAAACGAGTAAAAAATTTAATGCAGATGCTCAATGCAAATGTCCTGGTGTGGTGGTAATTACCGAATCAGAGAAAGATTTCCTAGAAACAACGAACTCAAAAAGTGAACGCAAATAAAACAACGGCCATGAACTGTAATGCAAATGGAGTCGAGCAGTATATGTTAGAAATGGGAAAGGTTAACTGCTAATTCATTGTTCCTTGAAGTGCTTTGCCTCATTCCACATCTCCCCCACCCCCCAACCCCCAACACCCGTAAACTCTCGGCATAATACAGGATAATGCCGGCCCCTTTACCCCTTCAAGTTTTATTAAACAATAATCAGTAATTTTTTATGCCAGCGTTCTTTGCTTCATAGTTAAAGCGGGATCCCTTAAGTGAATTTTAAAACAAATTTAATTATTTTTTTCGAGATTCTGGACTTAGGAAAGGACTTCTTGCGTTGCTATATTTTAGTTTTGCTTCACTATCTTTACATACCTCCCTTCAATGAAGCATATAATATTAATTGGAAATGGTAACTGAAATTAAATTAAAAAAAAAACTATATCATTTTCACTACAATGAAACCAAAAATGTCCTTATGTTCAGGAAAGAGACGGGACGTCAGTAAAACGATCTCTCTCTTTACGTACATTTTACTTACGTGCATCGTCATTCTAATTAAGCACTCTTGGCGTTAAATAAACAGTCACTGGAAAACAAAATAACGTAAGTACATTGTCGCCACAAGTCCTGTCCAATCATTAAGTCGCAGACAAGATGATAAATTACATATTCATAATCATCTTGACGAGTTCACTCCAAAACAAATATCTCTCTATCTGACTGCCCATCTACCACCTAACCTCCCTCTGCATTACCTGCCGCCCATTTGGGAACAGGGGCACGCCTTTAAGAACCACTGTGCTAATTTTTAGCTGTGTGGAGTCTAGGATAACCAACAACAAATGGAAGAGAACCAAGTACTAAGAAAGATTGAAAGCGTCTTGACTGAATCATAGACATTATGGCGAGGAGTTAGGTGCGCGATAAGGAGAGAAAAAAAAAAAAAAGAAAGAAAAAAAAAAATGCGCCGAGGTTTCTTCGGCGCAATCGAGTTTTCTGTACAACCACTACAGCTTGTAATCAAGGCAACCGATAATAGGTCTATCTTTCGGTGGTCTCGGTATAGTGCTGTATGAGCCGCGGCCCATGAAACTTTAACTACGGCCTCGAAGGTGGCCTGTCCTATATAGTTGGCAGACGCAAGATTTTGGCTAATTTTAACCGTTAATAAAATAAAAACTACTGAGGCAAGAGGGCTGCAATTTAGAATGTTTGATGATTGGAGGGTGGATTATCAACATATTAATTTGTAGCCCTCTAGCCTCAGAAGTTTTTAAGATCTGAGGGCGGACAGAAAAAGTGCGGACGGACAGAAAACTAGAAACACCAGCGGTAAAGGATCACAAAAGTTATCATATATCAGTTTTGTCTTCCAGTTCTGACGTCCACGCTCTAAAGTAAGAACACGCATCTTCCTAAGGGTAAGACTGAGAAAAAGAAAAAGAAAGGAAAATGCCTGGTGTGACAGTTACACTCGAAATTATAAAGAGCTGAAACATTAAAATTTTGGGATAAATTCTGAGAAGGAGGTTGATCCATTCAAGGAGCAGTAAGAGGGATATCATCAATATTCAAGTAATAGGTTTTAACTATTAAAATGGAAAAAGTAACATAACATTCGAGAATACAATAATAAAACCTGTATGTCCAAAATTTTAGTTTCGAGACTGTCTTTTGTGGATTTCTACAACAGGATATGCTACTTAATTGCAAACAAGGACATACTTTAAAAAGGTTTAAAAGCGGTACTCAAAATATTTAAGTATTTCTCAATATCCAGACATTGAATTAATAAGTCATCATCACAGTTTCCCCTTAACTCTGAGCAAAACTCTGATATTCTCTTCATTACACACGAAATGTTCGCCATTCAAGTTCACATTAATAATAAAAAAAAATTCTTTATCATGTATTATTTTTACTATAGCTAGACTCCATATAGAAATATAATTAAAAACGTTGTATTTTTCTTTAGTCTGTCAACTTGAAACTAGTTGCAGCCTATGTTTCCTTGTTGCTCATTTTAATAAGGCGTTTGTTGATTGTAATGCAGACATTTCGGGGGTTCTTAACATTCTTCCTGCCGACTGTAGGATGTTTCATAAAAAAATAAGAAAACTGAAAAAAAGTTTGTCATTCATACCAATTCATTTGCTGATCTTAAATAATACTGATTTTGAAATAATATCTTATAAAGACAAAGAAAACATATGACTCAGTTTCTTCGCCAGAACGCTCTCTGATTTTAAAGACTCAAAAATCTCATGAAGAAAAAAAAAGTCCTTAAATTGCTTCTAAAGAATACTCTCTGATTTTAAACGACTCAAACCGTAAGACAAGACACTTTCAACAAATTCTCACCTTCATGCAAAGCAATACCGCTTGAACAAGCATCTCCACCAAAACTTTCGCTTCATATTCGCAAGACAACTTGCATCATAAAGGTCTCTCTGCTTACAACTATTGAGAAACACAGTAGTGATTTGCAAAGGGACCACCAAGACTTCAGGAGGAAGAGACTCTAATTTAGGCTGTTCACATCCGCTTTCCTTCTTTGCTTTGTTCTCAATACAAAAAAAAAAAAAAAAAAAAGGAGTCAAGTCCACGAGATATATACAGAACATTTTGGTAGTAAAATGGAAACGGGAAAGTTGGGTTTGGGGGTCAAGGCCTTGGATGCTGAAGGGGATAATACCAACAGCTTAGTATCCAGAAAATTCATGCTCAAAAATGTCGCAAATTGTTTTAAAGGAGACACACGCAATCAATCGACCACCTAACGAATGGTTAGTAAAGTTTAGCAAAATTTACAAAGGTAATCAATCTCCTGCCCACAAAAGACGCAGGAAGAAAGTGCATTACTGGAAACGACTTCTTCAAGAAGTTCTATGGATGCCCAAAATTTCTAACGGTTTTCTCTACATATTTCATCGCCAAAGAGGCACATTAAGCGCCGTAATGGGGAAACTTTCCTCTCACTTCTAGAGCCTGTGGAGATGTCCTCCTCCTCCTCCTCCTCCTCTGGGGGGGAGAAAGAAAGCAGGAAGGCGAAAGCATTTTATTTCTTAACCTAAATGGACGCTCTTTCCTTTGCATTCAAAGAGGGCACCTTTGCTTGAACGCTCTTTGGGCACTGAATCTTCACAAGTTTGCAAAGAATTTTTCTTAATTCATAGTTTTTCAGTAATCACTCATAAGAAATGACTTATGTTTTTTATTTTGAAAATGAGGTACTGCTCACTGTTTAAGACTAGTATGATATAAGTGACTCCATCCGGTACTAATTAAGATTTTATATACGAGAAAGACAACTTGGGATTTTGCATCATCTGATAATTTACGATAGAAAAATAGAAAGGTCTTTGGAATTTATGGCTATGGATATAATTAAATATTTAGAAAGAAATTTTACAGCTCCCTTACAGAGATAACATTTCAACAGATTCCGAGGATATACATAACCACAAGCTTTGTATCTCACTGGATAAATACTAATAAAAATAAATACCAATAAAGTATATAAGTCACAGTTCCAGTCATTTGCTTATTATCGCCATTTTAGAATTCCATTTATGAGAAATGGCTGAAAATTTAATGATTTTATTGTCACTGGGAGAACAGGTTCCTGATAAGGTATTACGTGTCTTTAACAGATATTCAAAAAATTACAATAATTAAACATAGCCCGTGAGCGTTCGCTAATACCAGAGGAAAAACAGCATACAATCAGCTTGGTAATCGCTCAATAATTGTCAACGAAACCAATGTATCATCCGAGGGAAGGAATTATGTTAAATACCACTAATTCCAGCGCACTGGAATTACAGCACCTCATTGGGTATCTACATCTGTTCAAGTGCCGATTCTTTTGAAATACAACTGTAAAGGCAATAACGATGTAATTTGCACAAAATAGGATAGGAGTACATAACGTTCAGAGTCATGTATAATAAAAAAAATCTATGAGCAAGATACATATATATATATATATATATATATATATATATATATATTCTTATTCGTTTTAACGAGGAAAAAAAAAAAAAAATATATATATATATATATATATTATTATATATATATTTTAATATATAAAAAAAAATATATATATATATGTCTTATTTTAATTATTTTTTAAGATGTATCACACTCAACATTTTGTATCTGATGCAAAACATCTGTCGAGAGTCCTTTGCAAAGAGGCCTAGCCATCAACCGTGCCATATACCATCAATATTCACTATCCACGTCCTCTTTTTATTGAGCATAAGTTCGACCATTAAACTCAAATTCTGCGACTGCGGCCCGAAGGGGCGAGGCCCAGTTGGTGTCGGAAAGCATTATGAATGTCGAGAGGGACTGGTAAGCATTATGTTTACAAATTTTATGTCCAATGCATTTTTCACTCTCATTCATATGATCTGATGCCGGTAATGGTTAGGGGCTAAAGATCAATTGTTGACTGTTATATTTTCTATAAAAAGCACCAGCAGTGAAGGTTCACAAAGTTCAGTATGTTAGTTTTGTTTACAGTTCTGAGGTACACGCATTTTCTTATGAGGTAAAAATAAAGTAGAATATCTGGTCCAACAGTTACACCCAAAATAATAAAGAGGAGAGCCATTACAATTTTTTGGTGTATTTGGAGGAATTGGGAAGCTGACTCAGTCAAACTGACAAGGAAAGGAGCAGAATGAAGAAGGATATCGCACAGAAAAGAACGACTGATGTTGGCTGATAAGCTCTGGGAATGGAATGGACATGGACTACGGAAGGGAGACGCAGTGAATGGAAGCCTTTGGAGATGACTGATGAATTAAGACCTGCTTGGTCCCTATTTGAACGCTAGGAAGAAAAAGGTACTGTCGAGTGAAGTGACGTTTTATTAAACTGTACTGATATGTGAACACTAATTCGATTGTACTGTACAAAGAACCTAATAGTTATGATGGAATGGAACGCAATATAAAATTAAGATCAAAGGCCAAGCTCTGGGTCCTACGAGGTCATTCGGCTCTAAAAGAGAAATTGAGAGTAAAAGGCTTTAAAGGTGTAACAGAAGGATAACCTCGCAGTTGCGCATGAAAAAATAGTTAGGAGAAGGTGGAAAGTAAGATGGAAGAAGGAGAATATGAAGCAAGGGCAGAATTTTTTCATCATTATCAAAACGATATTCCCCTTTCGGCAATTTATAGTTGTTGATATTAATTGTACTCGTTTTTTTTTACTATTAAAATGAAAAGGAAACATTAAATTCCAGATAAAAATAAGGAAACCTTTAAGTCTAAAATCCTATAGCCTCGAGAATCTTTCGTGGACTTCCAAGACGGGATGTTTTACTTAATTGAAAGCAACAACATATTTTCTGACAAAATTTCAGCGAGGTTCTTCAAATATGTAAGTAACTCTCAAGTTCCAAAGACGGAATCAGTATATTATTATCACAGTTTTCCCATACATTGTGCAGAATTCAGGAGAAGTTCATTTACAAAGGGTTTTCCAAAATAGAATTCCTGCCGTTACATAGGAAACGTTCGTCATTTAAGTTCTCATCAATCATTTTTAAAAATCGTTATCGTGGTATATTCCTACCATAGTTAAACTCCGTATGGAGGTGTAAACCAAAAATCCTATTTTCATAAGTATGTCGACTAGTGGCTGAGCACAAATAGGGGATTCACTAAAGCTATGGGTTATTTTGATGGTAGATCCCAAAAAAAAATAAATAAAAAAAAATAAAAAAAACAACGGGCAACAAAATTATTTTGATGGTAGATCTACAACAAAAATACAACGGGCAAAAGCATTATTTTGATGGTAGATCTACAACAAAAATAATACAACGGCCAATTAAGTGAATGCCACCTTGTGGTAAGGCAAACGACAAACCTCTTACGCCAGGCTGTTCCTTGCAGTTTACATAGCCAAGCTGACAAGAAGAATCGAACTGACTTATATATTACAATTTTCAGTCTACAATCTTTTGAATTTTAAACAAGGGGTTATTGACTGTAATCCAGACATTTCGGAGATTCTAATCACTCTCGTACTGACTGTAGGATATTTATCTCAAAATTTCTATGATAACCTAAAGAAGTTTCTAAATCATCCCAATTTATCTGCGGATTTTAAACAATACTGACTTTGCCTCAACTTCTCTGATTTTAAACGACCAAAATGTTTTACAAGGACAAAAAAAAAAAAAAACTCAATTTCTTCTACATATCAAGTCTCTGATTTTAAACGACTCAAAAAGTAAACTAAGCCACTTCCGGCAAATTCCCCAACTCCATGCAAAACAACACCACCTGAACAAGCGTCTCCACCAAAACTTTCGCAAGACAACTTGTGTCATAAAGGTCTGCCTGCTTACAGTTATCGAGAAATATAGCGGTGGTATACAAAGGGACCACCACGGCTCGAGCTGGGACGAGACTCTCTAATTTACGTTGTTCGCGTCCGCTTTCCTTCTTTGCATTGTTCTGAATAGGAAAGAGTAGTGAGACTCAACGAGATGTAAAATAAATATTTTGGTTGTAAAATGAAAACGGAAAAGCTGAGTTTGGAGCTGAAGGCTTTAAATGCTGAATGGGATAATGCCAATTATTTAACATCCAGAAAATTCGTCCTCAAAACAGTCGCAAATTGTTTTGAAGGAGACACACGCAATCTATCGACCACGTAACGAATGATTAGTAAAGTTCAGCACAGTTTACAAAGACAATCAATTTCCCGCCCACAAAATAGCCCACAAAAGATGCAGGAAGAAAATGCATTACTGAGCAAAGACTTCTTCAAGAAGTTCTATGGATGCCCAAAATTTCAGACGGTTTTCTCTTCATCGTCAAAGAGGAACATTAAGCTCCGTAATGGGGAAACTTTCCTCTCACTTCTAGAGCCTGTGGAGATCTCCTCCTCCTCCTCCTCCTCCTCCTCTTCTGGGCGATAGAAAGAAAGCAGGAAAGCGAAAGCATTTTATTTCTTAACCAAATGGACGCTCTTTCCTTTGCATTCAAAGAGGCCACCTTTGCTTGAACGCTCTTTGGGCACTGAATGTTCACAAGTTTGCAAAGAATTTTTCCTAATTCGTAGTTTTTCAATATTCACTTATAAGAAATTACATATGTTTTTGAAAATGAAATACTGCTAAATGTTTAAGACTGGTATGATATAAGTGACTCCATACGGTATTAATTAAGATTTTATATATAAGAAAGATAACTTGGCATTTTGCATCAGCTGATAATTTACGATAGAAACATAGAAAGGTCTTTGGAAATTATGGCTGTGATTACAAATAAATATGGAGAAAGAAACTTTACAAGTGCCTTAGAGAGATTTCATTTCAACAGGTTCCGAGCATATACCTATGTAGAGCCTTTGTAATTCAATGGATAAAATGTCAATAAAAATAAATACCAATAAGGTATATAAGTCAAAGTTCCAGTCATCTGCTTATTATCGCCATTTTAGAATTCCGTTCTTGCTAAATGGCTGAAAATTTAATGATTTTATTGTCTCTGGGAGAACAGGTTCCTGATGCGGTATTCCGTGTCGTTATCAGATATTCAAAAAATTACAATACTTAAACAAAGCCCGTGAGCGTTCGCTAATACCAGAGGAAAAACAACATACAATCAGCTTGGTAATCGCTCAATAATTTTCAACGACGCCAATGTATCATCCGAGGGAAGGAATTATGTTAAATGCCACTAATTCCAGAGCACTGGAATTACAGCACCTCATTGGGTATCAACATCCGCTCAATTGCCGATTCTTTTGAAATACAATGACAAGCGTAAAGGCAATAACGATGTAATTTACACAAAATAGGAGTACACAACGTTCAGTGCCATGTATAATAAAAACTTCTATGAGCAAATATATATATATATATATATATATATATATATATATATATATATATATATATATATATATATATATATATATATATATATATATATTTACGTTTTCCTGGCGATTTAGTTTGAAATATTCTCTGTGAGACAGGTAGCAACAATTTAAGGTAATTTAGCCTTGTGATTCTGACTTCGTGGGTCCAGGAAAACATAAAAAAAGAGGAAAACAAAGGGAATTTCATATGAAACCCAAGGCTCTTGTTACTGAGGAAGATATTACATAAAACACGTGGGCAAAACTTGCGGAGTGTATTTACATAAATAACGTAAGCACGGGAAGAGGAATGCTAGTAGATTATTGATCCTGCTGAAGGATTCTGAGGATGAATGAACTGGGGATTCCAGACACAGTCAAGCTTCCACGATATAAGTCCCTCTGAAATGAGGAATATGCATTATACGCCAATAATGAAAATAGACAAAAGATTAATGAATTCAGAAGCTGCACTGAGAGGTGCAAGGAGGGCTTCGATGAATTAATGGCTTACTTACTACCGACACTCGAGAGCACCGGACATTTGACAGAGATTCGGTGATTACTGGCTCACAATTTAAGTAAATGTTACGAGACAAAAGCGTGACTGAATGGAGGTCTTCCAGGGCGCCCCCACCATTGGTTCCAGCGCAGGCGGTCCGTGGATGACTTGCGATTTCCGAGGGCGAGGTTCCTTCCATGTGTTAGGATGCACGGGCTTCAGTACAAGGGCAATGCGTGGGAATTTCACGAAGGGCCGGGCAATGGCATGTGAGCATCAGGCAGGTCAACGGTGGAGCGAACACGTGGCTCGAGGTCGAAGGGCACGAGGAGAAAGTATACTTTGAAAAGGGCCACGTGGTTAGCTAAGGGCACTGCCAGGGGCAGGTGTTTTGGGACTTCTTCACTCCCTCTCTTCCCGCGCGCGTGTGAGAGCGAACCTCAGTTTGGTTTCTGCTTTTATCTCCTCCTATGGGCAGGGGGCACGTCCAACACATAGGGAGTTGGTCATGTTCAGCTGATGCCTGCAGAAGTGTTGCCTGTAAGAAAACGACCAGACAGAAATCACTTTTGCCTCGAAAGATCTGTAAAGGGAGTAAGCCTTAATCCATTTAAACCCTTGTATTCAGACCGTGCGAAGTCAATAGACACGTGTCTATCGATCGAACAGCTTGCAGTAAATAGAAACAACAAATAAACCAACAACAACAAAAGGGGAGGCAATTTGCTATGAGTTCTTGCTAATCATAATACGCCTCCCCATACAAGATGATGTACACACCTTCTTCGGTGTGTACATGCGATATCGAATAGTAGCAAATGCTTTACGTTTACTCTACATTCTGCCGCAATGAACTTTACTACTAAGGGCTTTATGAAACTGAAACGTAACAATAACACACTGGGCCAAATTTCTTTAACAGGACGCAAATTAATTTAAACACTTGCAAAAGAGTAATTACTTTAGATTTGGTTACACATTGATAACTTTATAAAGTGACTCGAACAATGTGAATTAATTAGGATTATAAGACCAAGTATGTGAGGCTATAGCAAACGAATGAAGAGAAAGGTTATTGTTCAAGACTTAAAACCTGTGGATTGTAATTCCTAAGATTAAATACATTCAGTTGATACAGTCTGCCTTGAAGGGCTGTGTAAATGAAAACAGCGTTTTATTTTTTGTAAATGACGTCCCCTTTGCGCGTGTAATGACTATCATATTACGCGTTGGTAATTCTTAGCTAATAGTTCAGCGTAGCCAGATGGCCGACCACTTTACGAGGATTTTGACGATGCATTATGCGAGCTGAGAGTATTCGCAGTTTAATTTGCTAACCTTAAACTAAAGCTAATTTTATGCATCCACTGCCCACACTCGTGTAATGTTATGACGAGGTGAGCAGACAAAAGACGTGGGGTCTAGGACAAACAGAGTTCTTAGAAGGAAGGGAGGAAAAGGAATAATAATAACAAAGGAAAATTAACAATATGTTCACGAATGGAAACGTGGCCGCATATGAAAGGCGGAACCGTCTCTGAGCCACAGAAGACATTTAAATCACAGGGCAAGTCTATGACTACATGATTCTTTAAAAGAGAGATAAATAAATAACTAAAAGAGAGCCAATGATATTGGCAGAAGAGCTAAGGAAAAGAGTGAGGTTTTATTGTATTGGGCAGGAATTTACCGTCAGCCGCCTATAAGTCTTTGGCCGGACTATCACTTCAGTACCGGTGAAGTGCACCCGAAGGGCAATCCTTCAGGAAGAGCTGACATGCACGCCCGGTGCCAAGGTATATGACGCAGGGCGTGCCACTTCTCACTCTGTTATTCTCAATGATTTATACATTGTGTGGGGAATGGTATCCCGTACTTAATTGCCTCTTGTGGTGATAATTTAAGGAAAGATTAATAGAGGATGATAAGAGGTAGAAGTTCCTGAGGAATGGAAGAAGATAGCGGAGGTCTGACATCCCCTTCTGGATTAGAGTGCAGACTGAAAAATGAAATGTGGCACAGGTGCCAGGGAGCTCTAGAGCTCTTTGTAAGAATTACCTGAATTTTCCCACGTCACTTGGTAATTTCGCCTCGAACCTTTCTTAATGGGACAGTCGTCCCCGGCGGGGAAGCGGAGGACCCGAGACCGGAGGCGGCACGGAGTGCCACCTGGGCCTGCTGCTGCGACAGCTGACGCAGGAGTTTTCCGTGCTGGTTCTGCCACTTGATCCATCGCACTCTTGTAGTTCATCGGCCAAGTGAGATGGCAGATCTGACTTGCAATTCGCGTCGGCGACGGACTGGGGGCAGAGAGGGAGGCGGTCGGGGCGGAGTAGGCGGCTCGCAGATAACGATGACCAGCTCAGAGGGGGTCCTGAATGGAGATCGGAGTAGTGCTCTGGCACTGGGGCAGAGTCAGAGGCGCTATCAGAGGTTTCTTGGGCTCGTCGGTCAGGAGGATGAAGCTTGGCACTGCTTTCGGGGGGCATGCAAGTGGCACCGGCGGTGGCATCTCAGGAGGGAGATCTGATTGGGAGCCCTGGCATGGCACTGAGGCAGGGCCGGGCACTGGAACTGGATCAGGAGACTGATCGGGGGCCCTGTACCTCGTACTCAGGTGGCACTGGTGGATATGTGTCTCCTGCTACCCAGGGGGCGCCAGTCTTGACTGAGGGCGGGGAGTTACTCGCGCGCCAGAATGATTCAGGAATGTGGACCCTACTGGTTGTAGTGTTCTGTGGGGACTGAAAGTCCTGTCCCAGGATGACGTCACAGCCTCAGGAGATGGCTTTACTTCTGCAAGATTGCAAATTTAGTTGGTAAAGGTCTTGTGACTCTCAATTGGACCGTAGGGAGTATAATTTTAAATTGATTTATTCCTCGATGATGACGAGTTTTCACGTCTATTGTGATAGCTCCGTGAGAACTCTGTCCTTCGGATGAGGGAGATTTCTGCCAGAGTCTTGAATGCAGTGACTGGCGTGCGGGGTGGCTGCAAGTGGAGGAGTCATTATCACAGACCCTTCTTGGGAGGGCCCCTGGCCAACCAGGATCTGTGATGGCCAGCGGTAGGAGAATTTGATTTATTATTGTGGACATTTACGCCCATGCGGAAGAATGACCATAAACCTTACCTGCGCCGTGCAAGGTCTGGCTGAAGTCTTTCCGCTGCCCTGTGGAGGCACAGCGGGAGTTATTGGGCGATTTTCTGCTGGGAGAGGAAGGCGGTTTCTTCTTCTGGCACTGTTCCGGAGGAATGCAGTTTTCTTGCAATAATGAGTTAGGGAGCTTGCCCGAGTTCCCATTTTTGTGGGATATTGATCCTCAAGGAGGACAGGATTTATCTTCCACCCATGGATCCTTCTTGATGGTGGTGATTTCCCACGTCTGCTATTCAGCAACACTACGGTGAGTGTTGCTGGGACTTCCACTATGTAGTGGTGAGGGCAGGAGAACTACTTGCGGGAAATGCTCAATTTAAACGCTCAAGTACCTCGGTGCTTATGGCTCATGAATCAATATTTTGTGCCATCAAGTGTGTCAATCAGTTAGTCTGCCTGCAAGCTTACTCTCTCAATCCTCACCACTCAGCAATCCTAGGTGCATAATGCTTTACTGCAGTGTATTGCCAGTTCCCTGTGAGTCAAGATGAGTTAGCCTTCCCTCAGGGCCTGTCTTGCCAGGGAGTTCGGCTGCACTCAGGGGCAAGCCTTCATTGTCCCGGCTGTCGGAGCCACACCTCGGGCTCTGACCTCCGTCCCACTTTTGGCATGCAGGCGAGAGCCTGGCTGAGCACTCGTCCCTGGGTGGCAGGTGGAGGCAGACAGCCACTCTGTTGCAGCATTGCGAGTTCATGGGCACGCTGCTTGTCCCTTACTTCCCTCTCTACTTCTTCTCGTCTCTCCTGAGCCTGCCTCTCTGCTGCTCGTTCCTGTCTTTCTGCTTTTCGTTCCTGTCTCTCTGCTTCTTCTCGTTTCTCCTGAGCCTGTCTCTCTGCTTCTCGTTCCTGTCTCTCTGCTTCTTCTTGTTTCTCCTGAGCCTGTCTTTCGGCTTCTTCTCATTTCTCTGAGGCCTGTCTTTCTGCTTCTTCTCGTCTCTCCTGAGCCTATTTCTCTGCTTGGCATGGCGTCCATCACTCCCTCCTGTACCCAGTCTCTTGGTTTTCTCCCGGAAGGCGGAGTTCCTTCCCTGAGGACATGAAGAACTTGAAATCCTCGCTCTGCTGAGACCGTGTTGACATTTTGCAGGTGGGAGGATGCTAGTAACACACAAATTAATTTCCCAGAGCTGTAGAATTTGAATTTTCCCCAAAGAGGCGTATGAATGATCTCCCGCCTGGCACAGGGCTCTGAGGAATTAGGGGTAAAATTCTCAGTCTCCCAAGTTGCCGACAAAACAGGCTTATTGCAGGGCGATAATGTGAGCGAATATTTGGGTCTCCCCAGGTATGCGACAAACAGGTATGGTTAGGAACAATGATTAACCAAATGATTGGTCTCGATTTACCCGACGGAGCGGGCTGGTTGAGCGGCGATGATTAACAAGTGATTGGTCTCCCAAGGTACCGACAAAACGGGTTTATTAGGACGATATTGAAAATGGTGGTCTCACCAAATTACCGGCGAAAGCGGGTTCATTGGGGACAAGAATAAATATTGGGTCTCCCGAATTACCGACACGGCGGTCTTATCTGGAGACTTGGAAATACGATTCGTTCCTTAGGACTTAGAAATTACTAACGGGGAAAACCCCAAGAAAAATGTTTGCTGAAATGAATGGAAAAAATGCTACACACACGCGGGCATGGGCGGGGGTGGGGGTGCAGGACATCAGCCAACACGGGTTATTTTGAATTCTGTGTGAATGGACCATCTGTTATAGACCAATCTGGGATTCTGGGGAAGGGATAACAGTAAAACGACACAGTAATCTTCCTAGCGGAGTTTAATTTCCTTTTGCTAACACCTAACTCGAATTCTAACTACACTGGAGAATTTCAGCAATGCAAGCTATTCGATCTTGTCACATTAGAGAGATTTATTGCCTAAATAACAGTCCACGCTAATCGAAATCTTGAAGTAAAATTTATCACAGAGAGATTTCTTTCACACTATTCCTCGAAGCAAAGAATATAGCGGGATTTTAACACAGGAATTTCGCACTATTCCTCGAAGCAAAGGATGGATTAGCACTGAATTTATTTCCTAACTACCTATCCTGAAAGGCATGCATTAATAGATCTAATACGGCGGTTCTTTTCTCTCGATGAATACATGCGTCCTATTTCTAATTCTAAAGACAGTCACGACTGTAAAAGGTTTTGCCAGATAAACACATTATATGTAGATTTCCGGATCTGTGTGCTGGTTTTACACAAGGTTCATGTTGTCTCGTAGCTTAGCTTTGCTAATAGCTGATCTGGTAAGTTGCAAATGCAATGAGGCAACACTAGGGAGTGCAACACAAGAACGAGATCTATGGCCAGGTCGCCATTTTTACGTTTTCCTGGCGATTTAGTTTGAAATATTCTCTGTGAGACAGAGTAGCAACAATTGGATAATTTAGCCTTGATTCTGACTTCGTGGGTCGGAAAACATAAAAAGAGAGGAAAACAAAGGGAATTTCATATGAGCTTGGAGGCTCTTGTTACTGGAAGATATTACGTAAAACACGTGGGCAAAACCTCGGTTTGGTTTCTGCTTTTATCTCCTCCTATGGGCAGGGGGCACGTCCAACACATGGGGGAGTTGAGTCATGTTCAGCTGATGCCCGCAGGGGGAGTGTTGCCTGTAAGAAAACAACCAGACAGAAATCACTTTTGCCTCGAAGAAAGATCTGCTTAAAGGGAGTGGCCTTAATCCGTTTTAAACCCTTGTATTCTGACCGTGCGAAGTCGATAGACAGATGTGTCTATCGATCGAGCAGCTTGCAGTAAATGAAAACAACAAAACAACCAACAACAACAAAAGGGGGGGAGGCAATTTGCTAGCGAGTTCTTGCTAATCATAGTATATTATATATATATGTATATTTATATTATATATATATATATATATATATATATATATATATATATATATACATATATATATATATATATATATATATATATATATATATATATATATATATATATATATATATATATATATATCATATTTTCATTATTTTTTAAGATGCATCACACTAAACATTTTTGTATCTTATGCAAAACATCTGATGAGAGTCCTTTGCAAAAAGGCCTAGCCTTCAACCGCACCATATGTCATCAATATTCACTATCCACGGCCTCTTTTATTTTACATAAGTTCTTCCCTTAAACTCGAATTCAGCTGCTGAGCCCCGAAGGGGCGAGACCTAGTTGGTGTCGGAAAGCTTTATGGATGTCGAGAGGGACTGGTAAGCGTTATATTAACAAATTTTATTCCAATGCATTTTTCACTCTCATTCATATGAGCTGATGCAGGTAATGGTTAGGGGCTAAATATTAATTGTTGGCAGTGAAGGTTCACAAAGTTCACCATGTTAATTCTGTTTACAGTTCTGAGGTACACGCTCTCAATAAGTACACGCATCTTCCTATGAGATAAAAATAAAGTAGAATATCTGGTCCAACAGTTTCACCCAAAATAATAAAGAGGAGAAATATTAAAATTTTGCGGTGTATTTGGAGGAGATGGGATGCTGAATATAAAATTTGGACCAAATGCCAGACTCCGGGATCAATGAGGTCATTCAGCGCTAAAAGGGAAGTTGAGAGCAAAAGGCTTTAAAGGTGTAACAGGAGGAACACCTCGCAGTTACACTATGAAACAATTGTTAAGAGAGGGTGGAAAGTAAGATGGAAGAAGGAGGGTATGAAGCAAGAGCTGAATTTTTGTATCATTATCATAACTATATACTCCTTTCGCCAATGATAGTTCTTGATATTTATTGTAATAGTTTTTTCTTTACCATTAAATGAAAAGGAAACATTATATTCCAGATAACAATAAGAGAACCATTAAGTCGAAAATTCTAGTATCCAAGATCTTTCGTTGACTTAAATGATACGGTTTTACTTAACTGGAAGCAAGAACATATTTTCTCACAAAATTTCAATGAGGTTCTTCTAATATATAAGCAATTTTCAGATTCGGGTGACTCAATTAGTAGGTCAATATCACACTTTTCCCATAAATCTGTTGCAAAATTCAAGGAAAGGTAATTTACAAAAGGTTTTCCAAAACAGAATTATTTTCATTACAAAGGAAACGTTTGCAATTATTTTCATATTCCTATTTTTAAAAAAAACCTTTAGCAAGGATTATTTTTATGACAGAAAAACTGCGTATGGAAATATAATCCAAAAATTTAATTTTTCTTCAGTCTGTTATTCTCAAATGCAAATGAAAAAGTCACTACAGCTAAGAATTATTTCGATGGTAGATTTACAATGCAAATGCAATGCCAATTAACTGGATCCCACTTCCTGGTAAGCCAAAGACAGACATTTCGGGGGTTCTAAGCACCCATGTACCGACTGTAGGATATTTCAAAATACAAATATGAAAACTGGAAAAAGAGCTTCTCATTCATCCCAGTTTGTTTACTGATTTTAAACAATACTGACTTCGAGACAGTCTGATAAAGAAGTTCTGGAAAAGAAACGTAAGAACATAAATGGACGTGTGTTTCTTCTCCAGAAACGAACTCTGATTTTAAACGACTAAAAACGCCTTATAAAGACACCAAAAAAAGGTCCTCAATTTCTTCTACCTTCTATTCTCTGATTTTAAACGACTCATACCCTAAGATAAGATATTTTCGGCAAATTTCCCAACTCCATGCAAAGCAACAAAGCCTAAACAAGCATCTCCAACAAAACTTTCGCTTCATATTCGCAAGGCAACTTGTGTCATAAAGGTCTGCCTGCTTACAACTGTTGAGAAACATAGCACTGGTTTACAAAGGGACCCCCACGACTTCAGGAGGAAGAGACTCTAATTTAGGCTGTTCACGTCCGCTTTCCTTCTTTGCTTTGTTCTGAATAAAAAAATAAAAAAAAAAAGTCGAGTCTACAAGATATAAGCAGAACATTTTGGTAGTAAAATGGAGACGGGAAAGTTGAGTTTGGGGGTCAAGGCTTTGGATGCTGAAGGGGATAATACCAACAGCTTAGTATCCAAAAAATTCATGCTCAAAAAAGTCGTAAATTGTTCTAAAGGAGACATACGCAATCAATCGACTACCTCACGAGTGGTTAGTAAAACTTAGCAAAATTTACAAAGACAATCTCCTGCCCACAAAAGATGCAGGAAGAAACTGCATTACTGGAAATGACTTCTTCGAGAAGTTCTATGGATGCCCAAAATTTCAGACGGTTTTCTCTACATATTTCATCGCCAAAGAGGCACATTAAGCGCCGTAATGGGGAAACTTTCCTCTCACTTCTAGAGCCTGTGGAGATGTCCTCCTCCTCCTCTGGGGGAGAGAAAGAAAGCAGGAAGGCGAAAGCATTTTATTTCTTAACCTAAATGGATCCTCTTTCCTTTGCATTCAAAGAGACCACCTTTGCTTGAACGCTCTTTGGGCACTGAATGGTCAAAAGTTTACAAATAATTTTTCTTAATTCATAGTTTTCAATAACCACTTATAAGAAATGACTTGTTTTATTTTGAAAATGAAGTACTGCTCTCTGTTTAAGACTGGTATGATATAAGTGACTCCATACGGTATTAATTAAGATTTTTTATATAAGAAACACAGCTTGGCATTTTGCATCATCTGATAATTTACGATAGAAACATAGAAAGGTCTTTGGAATTTATGGCTGTGGATGTAATTAAATATTTAGAAAGAAATTTTACAGCTCCCTTCCAGATATAACATTTCAACAGATTCCGAGGATATACATAACCACAAGCTTTGTATCTCAATGGAAAATACCAATAAAAATAAATACCAATAAGATATATGAGTCACAGTTGCAGTCGTTTGCTTGTTTTCGCCATTTTAGAACTCCGTTCGTGCTAAATGGCTGGAAATTTAATTATTTTATTGTCTCTGGGAGAACAGGTTCCTCATGCGGCATTCCGTGTCGTTAACAGATATTCAAAAAATTACAATACTTAAACAAAGCCCGTGAGCGTTCGCTAATACCAGAGGAAAAACAGCATACAATCAGCTTGGTAATCGCTCAATAATTTTCAACGACGCCAATGTATCATCCGAGGGAAGGAATTATGTTAAATACCACTAATTCCAGAGCACTGGAATTAC
Source organism: Macrobrachium rosenbergii (assembly GCF_040412425.1). NCBI lineage: Eukaryota > Metazoa > Arthropoda > Malacostraca > Decapoda > Palaemonidae > Macrobrachium > Macrobrachium rosenbergii. The sequence continues at coordinate 12,897,642 of NC_089786.1, read as the reverse complement.
AGCCCCTCATTGGGCATCTACATCTGTTCAATTGAAGATTCTTTTGAAATACAATGACAAGTGTAAAGGCAATAATGATGCAATTTACACAAAATGGATAGGAGTACATAACGTTCAGACTCATGTATAATAAAAAAAAATTCTATGAGCAATTTATACATTATATATATATATATATATATATATATATATATATATATATATATATATATATATGTATGTATGTATGAATATATACTGTATATAAATATATATATATATATATATATATATATATATATATATATATATATATATATATATATATATATATATATATATCTTAATCATTTTTAAGATGTATCACGGCCAACATTTTGTATCTGATGCAAAACATCTGTCGAGAGTCCTTTGCAATAGGGCCTAGCCTTCAACCGTACCATATACCATCAATATTCACTATCCACAGCCTCTTTTTATTGAAAATTTCGACCATTAAACCCAAATTCTGCGGCTGAGCCCCGAAGGGGCGAGACCCAGTTGGTGTAGGAAAAGCTTTATGAATGTCGAAAGGAACTGGTAAGCGTTATGTTTACAAATTTTATTCCAACGCATTTTTCACTCTTATTCATATGGTCTGATGCCGGTAATGGTTAGAGACTAAATATTAATTGTTGGCTGGTATATTTTCCAGAAATAGCACTAGAAGTGAAGGTTCTCAAAGTTCACCATGTTAGTTTTGTTTACAGTTCTGAGGTACACGCTCTCAAGTAAGTACACGCATCTTCCTATGAGATAAAAATAAAGTAGAATATCTGGTCCAACAGTTTCACCCAAAATAATAATGAGGAAAAACATTAAAATTTTGCCGTGTATTTGGAAGAGTTCGGAAGCTGACTCAGTCAAACTGACAAGGAAAGGAGCAGAATGAAGAAGGATATTGCGCAGAAAAGCTCTGGGCATGGGCATGGGATAGGGAAGGGAGACGCAGTGTATGGAAGACTTTGGAGATGACAGAAGAATTAGCCCTACTTGGTCAATATTTAAAAGCTAAGAAGATAAAGGAACTGTCGCGTGAAGTGACGCCATTGCTTTTCAAAAGATAGTTTACTTTTCAATCGGTTGATTTATATGAACACTGTATTGGAATGTACTGTACTAAGAAGATAATAGTTATGATGGAATGGAATGGAATATAAAATTTAGACCGAAGGCCAAGCTCTGGGACCTATGAGGTCATTCAGCGCTGAAAGGTATATTGAGAGCAAAAGGCTTTGAGGGTGCAACAGGTGGAACACCTCGCAGTTGCACTGTGACACAACTGTTAAGAGAGGATGGAAAGTAAGCTGGAAGAAGTTGAGTATGAAAGAAGAGCAGAATTTTTTTAGCAATATTAATTACAGTTGCTGATATTCATTATAATCGTTTTTTTACTATTAAAATGAAAAGAAAACATTAAATTCTAGATAACAATAAGGAAACCTGTAAGTCGAAAATTCTATAGCTTCGAGAATCTTTCGTGGACTTCCATGACGTGACGTTTTACTTAATTGCATGCAACAACATATTTTCTGACACAATTTCAGCCAGTTTCTGCAAATATGTGAGTAATTCTCAAGTTCCAAAGACGGAATTAGTATATCATTATCACAGTTTTCCCATATATTTGTGCAAAATTCAGGAAAAGTTAATTCACAAAGGGTTTTCCATAACAGAATTCCTGCCATTAGATAGGAAACGTTCGTCATTTAAGTTCATATCAATAATTTTTAATAATCGTTATCGTGGAACATTCTTACCATAGCTAAACTCCGTATGGGAATGTAAACCAATCATCTTATTTTTCCTTAGTCTGCAGACTTGAAAGTGGCTGAACACAAATAAGGAATTCACTAAAGCTATCGGTTATTTTAATGGTAGAGCTACAACAAATATACAACGGGCATAAAAATTATTTTGATTTTAAACGACGAAAATGTTTTACGAGGACAAAAAAAAAAAAAATACTATTTTTCTTCTAGATATTAAGTCTCTGATTTTAAACGACTCAAAAAGTAAAGTAAGCCACTTTCAGCAAATTTCTCAACTCCATGCAAAGCAACCCCGCCTGAGCAAGCATCTCCACCAAAACTTTCCCATCACATTCGCGAGACAACTTGTGTCATAAAGGTCTGCCTGCTTACAACGATCGACAAATATAGCTGTGCTTTACAAAGGGCCACCACTGCTCGAGCTGGGACGAGACTCTCTAACTTACGTTGTTCGCGTCTGCTTTCCTTCTTTGCATTGTTCTGAATAGGAAAGAGTAGAGAGTCTCGACGACATGTAAAATAAATATGTTGGTTGTAAAATGAAAACGGAAAAGTTGAGTTTGGAGCTCAAGGCTTTGAATGCTGAAGGGGATAATGCCAGTTATTTAACATCCAGAAAATTCGTTCTCAAAACAGTCGTAAATTGTTTTGAAGGAGACACACGCAATCAATCGACCACGTAACGAATGGTTAGTAAAGTTCAGCACAGTTTACAAAGACAATCAATTTCCCGCCCACAAAAGATGCAGGAAGAAAATGCATTACTGAGCAAAGACTTCTTCCAGAAGTTCTATGGATGCCCAAAATTTCAAACGGTTTTCTCTACATATTTCATCGTCAAAGACGAACATTAAGCACCGTAATGGGGAAACTTTCCTCTCACTTCTAGAGCCTGTGGAGATCTCCTCCTCCTCCTCCTCCTCCTTTTGGGATAGAAAGAAAGTTGGAAGGAGTAATCGGCCTTTTTTGCTCTTCAACTTAAATGGATGCTGTTTCCTTTGTATTCAAAGAGGGTACCTTTGCTTGAACGCCCTACGGACACGGAGTGTTCACACATTTACAAATACGTCTCATTCTTCTTAATTCATAGTTTTTGTATAATCACTTATAGTGACTCCGTACGGTATCAGTTAAGATTTTATATATAAGAAAGACAACTTGGCAGTTTAGATCATCTGTGATAATTTATAATAGATACACAGAAAGCCATCTCGAAACTATGGCTACAACTACAAATAAAATATCAAAAGGAAGCTATGAAATTACCACTGGAGATACAGATATCATATAGTAAACAGTAGTTAGATTACTAAACCATTTAAAGCTTACCTCGCCATATAATCTAATCCAGTTGCACGTTAAGCACACCCAGCCTGAAACAGACTAACAGCAAATAAAAAATTCGATTTCTGAAGTGGAAACAATAGGAACTAAAGTCTTGGAGTTTCGAAAGAAAATAATGATGTTACTGCAGATACTCGCAGAAGTTTAAAAATCAAAAGTGTTCCAAAGACACTGACTTCGTTCAGAAGTTTAGAAATCAAAGGTGTTCCACAGACACTGAATTCGTCCAGAAGTTTAAAAATCAAAGGTGTTCCAAAGACACTGACTTCGTCCAGAAGTTTAAAAATCAAAGGTGTTCCAAAGACACTGACTTCGTCCAGAAGTTTAAAAATCAAAGGTGTCCCACAGATACTGACTTCGTCCAGAAGTTTAAAAATCAAAGGTGTCCCACAGACACTGACTTCGTCCAGAAGTTTAAAAATCAAAGGTGTCCCACAGACACTGACTTCGTCCAGAAGTTTAAAAATCAAAGGTGTTCCATAGACACTGACTTCGTCCAGAAGTTTAAAAATCAAAGGTGTCCCACAGACACTGACTTCGTCCAGAAGTTTAAAAATCAAAGGTGTTCCATAGACACTGACTTCGTCCAGAAGTTTAAAAATCAAAGGTGTCCCACAGACACTGACTTCGTCCAGAAGTTTAAAAATCAAAGGTGTTCCATAGACACTGACTTCGTAAAAACCAAGTTTAAAAATCAAAGGTGTCCCACAGACACTGACTTCGTCTAGAAGTTTAAAATCAAATCAAAAGGTGTCCCACAGTTTAAAACACCGACTTCGTCAGAAGTTTAAAAATCAAAGGTGTCCCACAGACACTGACTTCGTCCAGAAGTTAAAAAAATCAAAGGTGTTACACAGACACTGACTTTGTCCAGAAGTTTAAAAATCAAAGGTGTCCCACTGATCCAGAAGTTTAAAAATCACTGACTTCGTCCCAAGTTTAAAAATCAAAGGTGTTCCAGTTTAAAATAGACACTGACTTCGTCCAAGTTTAAAAATCAAAGGTATTACAGACACTGACTTCGTCCAGAAGTTTAAAAATCAAAGGTGTCCCACAGACACTGACTTCGTCCAGAAGTTAAAAAATCAAAGGTGTTACACAGACACTGACTTTGTCCAGAAGTTTAAAAATCAAAGGTGTCCCATAGACACTGACTTCGTCCAGAAGTTTAAAAATCAAGTGTCCCATAGACACTGACTTCGTCCAGAAGTTTAAAAATCAAAGGTATTCCCGACACTGACTTCGTCCAGAAGTTTAAAAATCAAAGATGTTAAACAGACACTGACCTCGTCCATGAAACAATGAAATAAGTCCCACATAACTTTGTCCCCTTCCGAAGAAAGCTAAATCAAATATATCGATAAACCTATTCAAATAGTAATAATGTGCGCCCTCATGATGGGTGCATAAACGCGAAATCGCTTGGTACTGGTCTCCTGACTGTTATATAAACAGGAGCACACTTTCCTAATGATGATAATCTGTTAATAGTTCGAACAATTGCATGATAACATAATAATAAGGAAACAAAATTTACTTATAGTTTTCAAAAGAGAAAACGAAACAAAACAGAATTGTCAAATACTTCACCCACATCAGCGCTGGCTCCAGCCTACCGTGTAAAGATGTAAATGCGGTTCCTTGGTGATATTGCTGACAATGTGTATCGTTAGGAATCGAAAAACACTGTTCAACTTTGAATATAGAGTTGTTTAAACCGCTTCGCAAAACGAGACAAATTTTTTGCCTGATTGCAAGTTTCTGCATGAAACCAAAATACTTTCTTTTAACACCATGTACCTGCACAATATTTTGTTATTTGTAAAATACTATAAAAAAAATGAAAAGTTGAACATCTCGTACCAAAAGAGATAAAATCTTGAATATATATTTTAAACGTAAAACACAAATAGTTTCTTTAAGGTCACGAAGGCTGAACTCCATAAATGAAAAATGAAACCAAACATTTATTATCAGGCTTGTATTTAAAATACCCATGATAATAAAAAGTACATTTCTTTTCGAAGTGAAATCCTACAAGACCTCAGTACCTAAATACCCTATTCCATCTACCTAGAGAAGCTTAAATTTTTCTCCTTTGCCTGAAATAAAACTGGAATATGAACAGAATATTAACTTTCTTTTTACACAACACCACAATCTGCTCATCCGCACCTGAAAATGTGTTTTTAGTTTTCCGTAGAAGAGAACTATTACGCCGGCTTTGTCTGTCTGTCCGCCCTCAGATCTTAAAAACTACTGAGGCTAGAGGGCTACAAATTGGTATGTAGATCATCCACCCTCCAATCATCAAACATACCAAAATGCAGCACTCTAGCCTCAGTAGTTTCTATTTTATTTAAGTTTATAAATTAGCCATAATCGTGCGTCTGGCAACGATATAGGACAGGCCACCACCGGGCCGTGTTTCAAGTTTCATGGGCCGCGGTTCATGCAGCATTATATCGAGACCACCAAAAGATAGATCTGTTTTCGGTGGCCTTGATTATACGCTGTACCGAAAACTCGATTGCGAAGAAGAAACTTCGGCGCATTTTTAGTTTCATTTTATGCCGAGTATCAAGGCCTGTTTTTTCAAAAGTCCATTTTGTAAATTCTCGTCTGGAATAAAAAAACAATAAAACAAGAGCTTTATGTTCTGATTTTCTGTTACGCATTTTACCGAAACACTCTTAACAGTGATTTTTCAAAAGTCTGAAGGGAAAGGACTCAAAACTTTCCATCCCTGGAAACAGAAGGCCTTTTATTATATTCTACTTCTATTCAAGGCATCAATAAACACTCTTTCAGTTTTGTTTATTGATGTCTTGAATAAACAATACTGAAAGAGTGTTTATTGATGCCATGAATAAACACTCTTTCAAGGCATCAATAAACACTCTTTCAGTATTGTTTATTCAAAGCATCTATAAACAATACTGAAAGAGCGTTTATTGATGCTTTGAATAAACACTCTTTCAGTACTGTTCCTTATGTTATAGGCAAAGTGTTATTGTAAGAGGACAGTCTTTTCTTCTTAATTCCTCGTTATGCACTGTGAGTCCCAGTCCTTAGATTCTCTCAAAGATTGTTCGGAATTTTTCATTCGGATAACAATTGTAATAAAAAAATGAAACGACATAATTTTAATAATTTTCTTGAACTTCAGTTCAAACAATCCATTGAGGAACTGTATGTAACAAACCATCAGTAAATAGATATAGAGTTGTGAATCTTTTGTATTTATCAATTCTACTTGAATAATCTCTAAGGATTTACCAAAACCATAATTTCATCTCAATAACTGGAAGCCATACTTAATAAAGGATGCCCACAAAATTAATCATTGCCTCGACCCGGAATGCGGTGATTCCATTTCATTAATAATAAAAATAATAATAATATTCTGATGGAAAACCGAAGGTCATCAGAGGGTTACTGTATTATAAGATTTAGAGAATTATATGAAACCCGTCAGTTACCGGTCAATCATGGATTGATAACTGATAATCTGGGAGTTTTTTTTTTTCTCTCTCTCTTCTAACTATTACGCACATCCGGTATAATCTGGTTATGTAACATCACCTGCTATTGCCTTGGTTATTATTTAGAAGTATATTTTGAGATGGGTAAAATTTCTTTATCACTTCTTTGAGCTTCAATGTGACTGATTGATTGATATGTGGCTATTAAAACTGGCGTCAAAACATCTAGGTAATTGACGCCGTAATACAATTAAATAGCAAATTAAAAAGAGAAAATAATTAAGTTTAAAAGGAATTTCATATAAAAATATCTATCTATGCATAATATATATATATATATATATATATATATATATATATATATATATATATATATATATATTATATAATTATATATGTAAATACGCACATACACACATACTGTATATGCGAATGATCTAAATTTTGTTGAGGCCCGTCTTCCTAACAAAGACATACAGCTGCTCTAAATCACAATCCTGTCCGAAGACCGTAGCTAGGACTAAAATTTTCATCTCTGTCACGTCACCAAGAGAGGAACCTATGTCTTAAGATTCCCAAGACTGGGACATTCGACCAGCAAATGTCTCACAGTCAAGGGCACAATACAGTCACCGCAGAATGGAGGATTTTCGCCTGTCATCAAGAACCCGTGGGTAAGTCTTGTAGGTCCAATCTTTAGCCTGCACAACTTAATTCTTATCTCCTTGTTACAATGTTTTCCCAAAGGGACTGCCAAAGGTTTTTAATTTTCTGACCAACGAAACGATATACATCCCGATATGGTAGCAGGCATCTCCTGGGTTGTGGGGAGGTCACTGCTGACTTAGCAAGTTGATCAGCTTCCTCGTTCCCAACCTCCCCAAAATGGGAAGGGGCCCAGCAAAAATTGAATTCTTTACCTCTTCTTTTCTCTAAAAGCAGCCATTCCCATATCCTTAAAATCAGAGGGTTTAAAGGGTTAAAATATTCTACAGACTGAAGAACACTTCTCGAGTCACAACATATAGTAAAACTATTTCCATTCCGAGTTAAAATTTCCTTTAAGGCCTTTAAAATGGTATGCAGTTCTGCTGTAAAAATAGATGTAATACATGATAATCTCCTGCATCTTCCTACATCAGGGAAAGTCATTCCAAAGCCGACGCCAGCATCTGACTTTCAGCCATCCGTGAGAACTGCAACGGAGTCATCATGTTGAGAGGAGTGTTCTAAAAATACTGATTTTATTGCCTTACTGGACATTTCTGCTTTTGTTGAATTAAAGTATCTACAAAATTTTACCTCTGGAAGGTTCCAAGGAGGGCGAACCGAATACCTAGCAGGTAAAATTGCAGTTCTTTAGGTGTTTAATTGACGGATTTTAAGTTTTACTCTAAAAGCAAATGGTTGGGGTTGTTTGTAGTGATTTTCATAGCATTGGCAATGCCTTTCATTTCTGATACCAACGCTCATGAAGAACTTCGGGAGCCTCTGAAATCTGTACCAGCTCCGAACCAGCAGACGTTGGTAATGAAGATCCAGAGGCATCTTACCAGCATCTACAAGCATGTTCTCAGTGAGAACATGCTTGTGTAGCTAATCTTACTGCTCCATGATGGATTGGATTAGGCATTTTAAGGCTATTAGGGTTTGCCGAGGTGGACACTTCACACCCGTAAGTTAATTTTGAAAGTACTAAAGCTTTGTATAGTCTACATCTGAGTTCGGTCTGCACCCCACAAAGTGTGGGACAGAACTTTCAGCACATTCATTGCTTTCAAGCACTTTGTCTTCATAATACTTCAAATGTGGAATCCAAGTCAACATGTTATCAATTATCAAAAATCAACCCAAGAAACCTAGTTTCGCCAACACATGGAATTCTCTGCCCATGTATGAACAAATGTGGATCAGGATGGAATTCTCTTATGCGACAAAAGTGCATGATTACCATTTTACTTGCTGAAAACCTACAACCATTCACCTCAGCCTACTTTACTATATTATCAATGCAGAACTGAAGGCGGCATTCATCTACTGCCATCCTTGTTGCTGCAAAAGATATCGAAAGGTCATCAACAAAAAGAGTATAAGTTACATCTGGGCAAATTATTTTGGATGCCCACTGGTTGCTAAGGCAAACAAGGTTACACTTAAAACATTTCCTTGTGGCACTCCTTCGTCTTGGTTGAATACACCTGACATTATCGGTCCAACCTGAACCTGAAATAACCTATTTTTTGAAAAAGCTTTGATAAAAAGAGGCAAACTGTCTCTCAAGTTACATTCACAAAGAACCCTCAGAATGGCATATCTCCATGTATCATAAGCCTTCTCAAGATTAAAGAAAACAGTGACGTGATGCTGCTTGTTAGCAAAAGCTTCACATACTGATGATTCCATCCGAACCAATACACCAGTTCGAGTGCATACTTCAAAAACGACACTGAGTAGGTGACAGATATTTACCAGGTTCCGAATACGACATCAAACGTGTGTTCACCATATTTTCCATGATCTTACACAGATATGACGTCAGTGCAATGGGAATATAATTCTCTCTTCAATGGGTCTTTCCCTGGTTTCACAAATGGCAGTAATTTTAACATCTCCCATAGCTTATGGAAGATATGTTCTTGGAAAATTCTGTTAATAAGACTTAATATGAAAAATCTGGTATTTTCGGGGTATGTTTAATCACTGAATATGTTATATCATCCAGTCCAGGAGCTGATTCACTACATTTACTTAAGGCTGGTTCAGATTCTCTCATAGTAAAAGGTACATTGTAATGTTAATTCCCTAATGTATTAAAAACAGAATAGGGTCTGTCATCATTTTTCTTTGCAACATTAGCAAAATGTTTAGCAAACTCATTTTGCCACTAACCAGGGATCTGCTGCTTCACAATCACTGATCTTGATAACTGGAGGTTGACAAAGAGTAAATTTACCTACAATCTTTTTTAACTCTCTTCCAAACTAAAGTCAGAGGTGTTTTTGAATTTAGTGAAGATATGAGAACTGTCCAAGATTCCTTTCGTGCCTTTTTAATTTCCATGCGGAAATGAGCTCTTGCTTTTCGAAATTCAATATGGTAATACTCATATTTTCAGCGGCATCTGGCGAAAGCTGGCCTCGTAGTTATGAGTTTCCTGGCATTTACGAGTCCACCAGGGAACTGGTCAGCAGATAAATATGCCCGAAGTCCTAGGTACGGATTGAAGACCAGCCGAAAATATAATTGTATTGAAAAGGTCAAAAGTATCATCTACACAGGGAAAGTCATTGACAGAGTCATCAATTGAACTGTGACCCTGGAATGTTGCCCAATCAGCTTTACCAATGCTCCATTTATGTAGCCTTTAAGATGGATGATTTGATGCTATACTTATTACTACTGGAAAATGGTCACTGGTAAATCTATCATGTCACTCTCCAATTAAAATCAATAAGGCAGTCATCACTGCATATAGATAAATCAACTGCAGATAATGTGCCTGTTTAAACGAGAAAATGTGTAGACTCCCAAGTGTTGAGGATTCCCACATTTGCACCCTCTATGATGGGACACAGGCAATTTCCTCTTTGACTGGTAACGATGTCACCCCAATGAGGGTTTCTACTTTTCATATCTCCCAAATAACAAAAGGACGTGGCAGCTGTTGAATGAGGGATTTAAATTCACTAGGTGGTAGATGAAGAGAGCATAATGTATATTTTCTTTGCGAATGGATCTGCACACCTATCACCTGCAGTGCAGACTGGATACTAATAGGATTTTGTGGTGGGGTGTCAATAAGAATATATAAAGCTACACTCCCAAGGGCTTCCTATGTTTATGTTATAAGGGGAATGGTGGGCTGGGACACGTATTATTACCAATCATGGTCTCCTGCAAAGCTATACATACAGGAGACACTTCTGATATGAGCAGCCTTAGTTCTTCCCATTTATCTCTTCATCCCTGACAGTTCCATAGGAGAAAATGAATGAATTTTACTTTGCTTTTCAGGCCGTTAAAATGGAGCCTTTTTCAAATGCTTTCAGTTTACTGCCTTGCTCGGATTGTGCCTGCTTTTTTCTGGAGGGAGACTGATTATTTATGGCAGCCTTACATTTCAAAGTTGATGATGAAGCTGCTTCTCTGGAAGAGAAACCTGCTACAGATGGCGCAGCCAATAATCGGAGACACAAGAAATAAAACACCCCTGGACAAGACCACCAACAACAAAGCAAATTAAGACTGTTGGCCAGAGATGGGATTCACGCCCTTGCCCATGCCCGACAAAGTGCCAGGAATGCCCATACTGCCGCCCAGATGGCCAGCAAGAGAATGACACTTGCCAACGAAAAGAAATGCAGTACCCAATGACGTCATTTTTGAAATTCAAACGTCAGCACGCAGTAATAAAAAATATTGCATACCCATTTATAATCCAGTCCTGATGACGCCACCGAGAGTGGTGGAGAAACAGTCCGTCGCATAGAGAAAGAAAAAGAAGCAAACTGAAAGAACCTCGAATAATTTTTCCTTATTCCTGAGAAGCTTGCCAGAAGAGAAAAAGAAGAAGCATAGACTGATTCAAAGTCTTGATAAGAAGGTAGTATCTGAGAACAATGTCACTGACTTCAATAGAATTTGTATTATATATATATATATATATATATATATATATATATATATATATATATATATATATATATATATATATATATATATATATATATATATATATATATATATATATATATATATATATATATATATATATATATATATATATATATACACACACACACTCATACATACATATGAGACATGAGACAGAAGGAAATAATAAGAGGCATTAGTACTTGATGCGTTCATGTATTTGATATCACCTCTTCAGGATACAGTACCTTAAGAAGTGTAAATTAAACACACGAAACCTAGTACAAAATTAAATTCACTTAGTAAAACACCAGATATACAAAGACCGACTAAAATATCACTACTAAAAATCCATTACAAACCAATTTACAACGTAGAAAGGTAACAGAACCTAGCTCTCCTTGTTTCGGGACCTCAAAACTAGCATAGCAAGATAGTTCACCCCTGATACAAAACGTACGAACGCCCACCACTATCCAAACTTAATAACGATTCCATCACTGTGCTTATTAACTATAATTTCTAAACAAGATTCTCTGAAATACTAACAAAACCAATTAATTTTTTCATACTTATGCCTCTTATTTCCTTCTGACTCTTGCAGTGCATTTAGTCACGTGACCCTTGTGACGGTGCACAAGTTTTGATAAAATAAAAATGTGGTTAAAAACGGCAACAGTTCATGGGTCATGCGAAACTCTGTTGGTGATTACGTCTTTTGCAAACGCGATTTTCGTGCTTTTTGTTTCTACAGCTTTCAGGGATCGAAAATATCACAATGCCTAACGACTGACTATAGTTCTCTCATGGCTAGCCACAGTTCTGTGATTCAGCTTTAAGATTTTTTAGAATCATTAAAGCAAACACACTCACGTGAACACACACACACAGTATGTATATATATATATATATATATATATATATATATATATATATATATATATATATATATATATATATATATATATATGTGTGTGTGTGTATATATATGTATGCACGTGTATGTATTCAAGTTTTTGAGAATAATGATTCAGCAAACCACACACTTGAAATTTTTGCGGATACAATTATTATCCTACCTGGATATTCTTTTCGGAGACTAAAAATGACGATGAGAAAAGGAATAATTAAGAACTGAAATCACTGAAAAGACGGCGAACCCAGTCATCGACAAGCATAAAGAATCGGCGAAATAAAAAATAAAAACATGAAACTGCTATTATTTTTCATGTCAAAACCTTGCAGTCAGTTTCAGGAAATAAACACGTAAAAAATGTGCCGAAGTTTCTTCGGCGCAATAGTTTTCTGCACAGATGTTACAGCGTATAATCAAGACCAACGAAACTAGATCTATTTTTCCGTGGTCTCGGTACAATGCTGTATGAGCAGCGGCCCATGAAACTTTAACCACGGCTCGGTGGTGGCCTACCCTATATCGTTGCCAGACGCACGATTATGGCTAACTTTAACCTTAAATGAAATAAAAACTACTGAGGCTAGAGGGCTGCAATTTGGTATGTTTGATGATTGGAGGGTGGATGATCAACATAACAATTTGCAGCCCTCTAGCCTCAGTAGTTTTAAGATTTGAGGGCGGACAGAAAAGTGCGGACGGACAGACAAAGCCGGCACAACAGTTTTCTTTTACAGAAAACTAAAAATGAAAGCAAAGGGCTCTAGCGTTAAAGTATTAAGAAATGGGATGGTTAAGGACATCAGTGAAGGAACAGGATATAAGAGTAATAGAGATATTGTTAGAGAGAAGAGGGAGAAATGTTCATTCTTTATCAGGGATTTTTTTAAAACTCCTTGAATCTGCATTCTCTCTCTCTCTCTCTCTCTCTCTCTCTCTCTCTCTCTCGCACATACACAAACACACAAACCAACAACGCCCAATTTTATGCCGCTCTCCCCCCCCACCTTCTCCTTTAAGTAGTTGCTCGCGTATGCGTCTGTATTGTCCAATAAGCTTGAGCTCTAATGACCTCAGGAGAGCCTCTATCTTTCTCTCTCTCTCTATCCCCGTGCGCATTTGGTAATTAAAGTGATTTGGGCCCACACAGCAATCTCAATGTACACAGAACGAGACTATCTGCCTGATGATGCCACGTGATTTTCCAATCACGGAGGAAGATCCCTCCTGATGGGCGGAGCAGATGTAATCTCGGCTCTGTTTTACTCCCCTGGAAATCATATACCTTCCCAAAGCTTAGTTCGATGAAACGCTCGAAGGATTTCCTTTTCAGTTTTCTCTAAAAGAAAACTATTGTGCCGGCTTTGTCTGTCAGTCCGCCTTCAGAGCTTAAAAACTACTGAAGCTATAGGGTTGCAAATTGGTATGTTGTTCATCCATCCTCCAATCAACAAACATAACAAATTGCAGCCCTCCAGCCTCATTAGATTTTATTTTATTTTAGGTTAAAGTTAGCCAGAATCGTGCATCTGGCAACTATATAGGACAGGCCACCACCGAGCTGTGGTTAAAGATTTATGGGCCGCAGCTCATTCAGCATTATACAGAGACCACCGAAGGATAATCTATTTTCGGTGGCCTTGATTATACTCTGTACAGAAAACTCGACTGCGCTGAAGAAACTTCGGCTCATTTTTTACTTGTTTTTTCTATTCTACAGCCGCTATTTTTTTTTCCTTTTATTCTTCAATACAGTGGATTTATTTGAGACAGTGGTTTTATGGCATAATCGTCGAAATAAAACAGCAGAAGAATGCGGGGATTTCGGATAAGGTATTACTAGAAATAATGAAACGAAACAGAAAGTTACTATTAAACATAAGTATACAAAATCAACAAATTGAAGAAATTTTGAATATACATATATGTACAAATTGTTTCATTTCGGCATTCAGAATTAATAGGAACTTTCTACCAACCACCCTTCGGAAATTTACATTGTTTAACCCTGAAAACAATTTGTGGCCCTATTCCTACAGCTTATCTCCGTTAATGTTAAGAGATTCATAAAGGAGATTGCTACCTGCTTTTGTTTACATCTTTTCATGTCTCCTCTACTTAGCATTTCCCCGAAAATGCCCACCATCCAGTCCCCTGGCAAGAACCCATTTTACAGCTCCGGGAGAGCCTGCACCAGTTTACCCTCCATAGAGACACCGGACTCGAGAACAGGCGTTATCTATAATCTCAAGTTTAGGGGGCGGGGGTGAGATTTAGAGATAATGTTGCATCCAGAACTCAAGTTACTAGACGGTTTAAAGTTGATGTCACCTCCAATCTAATCCAATCTCACCGTTAGCAAGCCCCAGCCAGAGATGGACTAATGGCAATCGAGAAATGTCGATACCTGAAGATGAAACAGTAGGAACTACGACACTGGAGTTTCGAAAGCAAATAATGAGGCGACTGGAGACACTTGAAAATGTTAAAAAAATCTAAAAAATGTCCTACACACTGATTCTGACCATGACTCAATGACATAGTCCCACATAAGTTTGGCCTACGAAGAACGCTAAACCAATTATATCCGGTGAATAAACGCGAAAGCGATGGTATGGATCTTTTGACTGTTATTTTCCCGTGGTTTTCGCTTATTCAAATAACAGAAATAGCAACACATTTTCTTGATCGTGAAAACATGCTAATAGTTCAAACAACTACTTGATAATATAAGATATGTTTTTTTTACTTGTAGTTTTCAAAAGAAATAAAAAACAAGACTGAAATGTAAAATACTTCACCCGCATCAGCGCTGGCTCCAGCCTACCGAGTAAACATGTAAATACGGATTCTTGGTGATATTCCTGGCAATGTACATCGTTAGTGATCGAAAAATACTGTCAGACTTTAAACATTGAATCATTTAAATTATTTAATATGGTGACAGACAGACAACATTTTAGCTGGACTGCAACTTCCTGCATAGAACCAAGTATTTGTTTCAGGGCAATGTTACTGCACAATATTTTGTTATTTGCAAAATACAGTAAACAAAAATTTGAACATCTCGTTCGAAAAGAGAAAAAATCTTGAAAACATGTTTTGAATAAACAACACAAACAGTTTCTTAAAGGTCATAGTGACCAACCTTCATACATGAGAAACGAAACCAAATCATTATTGTCAGAACCGTATCTAATAAAACGAAGACTGTTTTCCTTTTCAAAGGAAAACCCTCCAGAATTTAGCGGTTATCTATCTTTTTTCAGCCGCCTACAAAAGCTTAAATATTTCTCCTTTGTCTGAAATAAAAATTAGTATGAATAAAGTATAAACATTCTTTATACATGACACCAGAAGCTGCTCATCCGTTCGTGAAAATGTTTTCTTTCATTTTATGTCGAGTATCAAGAGCATTTTTAAATTTTTTTTTTCAAAGTCCATTTCGTAAATTCGGGTTTGGGATAAAAACAATAAAACGAGAACTTTACGTTACGATTTTCTGTTACGCGTTTTACCGAAAGATCCTCGACACTGATTTTTCATAGGTTTGAAAAGAAAGGGCTCGAAAGTCTCCATCTTTGGAAACAGGTCTTTTATTATTGCCTACTTATATTCATGGTATCAGTAACTATTCTTCTCAGCCTTCTTCCTTACGTTATCTGCATATTGCGATTTTTAGTTGTCTGTAAAAGGAAAGTATTGAGATGGCTTAGTCTGTCCATCTGCACTTTTTCCATCCGACCTCAGATCTTAAAAACTACTGAGGCTAGAGGGCTGCAAATTGGTATGTGGATCATCCACCCTCCAATCATCAAACATCACCAAATAGCAGCCCTCTAGCCTCAGTAGTTATTTTATTGAAGGTTAAAGTTAGCCATAATCGTGCGTCTAGCAACGATATGGGACAGGCCATCACCGGCCCGTGATTAAAGTTTCATAGGCCGCGGCTCATACAGCATTATATCGAGACCACCGAAAGATAGATCTATTTTCGGTGGCTCTGATTATACGATGTATAGAAAACTCCATTACGCCGAAGAAAAGTCGGCACATTTAATGTTTGGAAGTTTTAATTCGGGTAATACGTGTAATTAAAATATTTTGCAAAATTATTTTATTAATTTCTTTCGATTTAAAGTTAAACGATGAAAAACAGAGTGCTGAGAAACTGTACGTAATAAACTATAAGTATATAAATGCTGACGTGGTAAGGCTTTTAATAACCAATTTCGTTTGCATAATCTGCAATGAATAACCAAAATCATAATTACACCTGAATATCTAGAAGCCTTTCTTGATACAGGAAGTCCACGGAATTACCTCGATCAGAAATTAAATTATTCTATTTCTCGATTAATAATAATAATAATAATAATAATAATAATAATAATAATAATAATAATAATAATAATAATAATAATAATAATAATAAGGAAAAGTGCATTATCAATATTCTGAGGGAAAATCTGACTGCAATCGGAGGGTCGTGTTTGTATTATGAGATTTCCAGGGTTATCTGAAGCCCGTCCGATACCGGTCAATCATGGATTGATAATTGATAATCTGGAAAGTTCTCATATCTCTCTCTCTCTCTCTCTCTCTCTCTCTCTCTCTCTCTCTCTCTCTCTCTCTCTCTCTCTCTCTCTCTACTATTACTCAGATCCGGTATAATTTAGTTTTTTAATTATCATCTGCTTTTTGCTGTCAAGCAAGCATCGCTATTCAGTTGCCTTGGCCTTATCATATAATGCTAAGAACCGTTTGATTGCAAACTTTAATCCAAACACATAATTATATATTTATATATATATATATATATATATATATATATATATATATATATATATATAATATATATATATATATATATATATATATATATATATATATATATATATATATATATATATATATTATAATATATACAATTTGAGTTAAAAATATCATTACAATGATAAAATTTGAGTTAAAAAAATAATTACGAATGATACCCCCAAGTGGCATCAAATTTCGTTACTAACCGCCAAATCTTTCAAAACACAAAATGGTCGAAGTATTCATTAAAGCAAGAAGGACAAGAAAATAACAACACAAAGCTACCACTGACTTTCAACATTTTTTCTGAAAATTACAGAGCAAAATTCAGAGACTATCAAGACGAATATCTTTTTATTAAGACACAATGAATGTTTAATCGCTCTAAATACATCGCCAGGTATGATACCGTGAAGCTGTATCTTTCAAAGGTCATAAATTGGTCAAATGTGAAAGACATTTGGCTTCCGAGACTACCCAGCACTCTCTGCGCCTATACATCAAAGCTAAGGAAACTATTTCACTAAATAAAACAAGAAAATCAGCAACAGTTTGAGGAAAAAAGAAGTAATTAAACCTGGCTACAGTTAAAATACCATTGATATATCAGTTCCTGGATCATGCGAAACTCTGTCACTGAATAAGTCTGGTCCTTGCCATTTTGGTGCTATTTTCTTTTCTCTTTTTTTTTTTGTCGCTTTTAGTGGTCGGGGAAAAAACAACACTTTCTAAAAAGATTGATGAGAGTTCTCGTTTGGCTGACCAGAATTTCTTATTCAAATTTCACTCCTGCGATTCAATTTTAAGATTTCCTATGGAGTCTACAGCACAATATATATATATATATATATATATATATATATATATATATATATATATATATATATATATATATATATATATATATATATATATATATATATATATATATATATATATATATATATATATTTATATATACATACATATATTTATATATACATATGTGTGTATGTGCACATTTATACAATTATATATATACATACATACTGTATATAATTATATATATACCATATACAACAAGTTTATAATAATGACACAGCATACCATAAATCAGAAATGTCCATTTACTGATATTCTATGGAGACTAAAAATGACAATGAAACAAAGAATAATAAGAAACAAAATATACCCAAAAAAAGGAGGGGGACCCAGTCGACGACAAGAATAAGGAATCGACTATCTGGACGAGGCAGCAGGATTAAAGAAAAATACGTATGGGAAACACCTACCATTTTTCAAGTCAAATCGCTTCCTAACCGTCTTGCAGTCAGTTTCAGGAAATAAGAAATGACAACAAAGGGGTCCAGCGTTTAAGTATTGAGAAATGTTATGGCTAAGGGCATCAGGGAAGTAAGGAAATAAGATATAAGAGTAATAGAGATTCTCATAGGAAAAAGAGGGAGGAGTGTTCGTTCTGTATCAGATTTCTCTCTTTAAGGCGCCTTGAGTCTGCATTCTCTCTCTCTCTCTCTCTCTCTGTTTAACACTCTTATACACACGAACGCACACCAACAATAGCCAATTTTATATCGCACTTTCTTCCACACTCCTTTAAGCAGTTGCTCGAGTATCCGTCTGTATTGTCCATTAAACTTGAACTCTAATGACCTCAGGAAAGCCTCTCTCTCTGCCTCTCTCTCTCTCTCTCTCTCTCTCTCTCTCTCTCTCTCTCTCTCTCTCTCTCTCTCTCTTAACACATACACACAAACATACATACCAACAACAATTTTATGCCGCACTTCCCCCCCCCCCTCTCCTCTAAGTAGTTGCTCGCGTATCCGTCTGTATTGTCCGTTAAACTTGAACTCTAATGACCCCAAGAAAGCCTCTCTCTCTCTCTCTCTCTCTCTCTCTCTCTCTCTCTCTCTGCGCATTTGGTAATTAAA
Source organism: Macrobrachium rosenbergii (assembly GCF_040412425.1). Lineage (NCBI taxonomy): Eukaryota > Metazoa > Arthropoda > Malacostraca > Decapoda > Palaemonidae > Macrobrachium > Macrobrachium rosenbergii. The sequence goes on along the minus strand of NC_089786.1, from coordinate 12,878,711 downwards.
GTGATTTGGGCCCACACAGCAATCTCAATGTACACAGAACGAGACTATCTGCCTGATGATGCCACGTGATTTTCCAATCACGGAGGAAGATCCCTCCTGATGGGCGGAGCAGATGTAATCTCGGCTCTGTTTTACTCCCCTGGAAACCATATACCTTCCGAAGACTTGGTTCGGTGAAAAGCTGGAAAATTATTTTCTCCTTTCATATTCTATCGCAATCATTTCTTGGAGTGGTTCTTCGATACAGCGGCTTTATATGAGACCCAGGATTTTATGTGGTGATAGTTTTTAGGTAGAAATATATTTTCAGAGAGAAATATGTAATTATACAATGGTTGTTGTACTAGCACTTACTATTGTCTAGCCTTTCCTTTATCCTGTCAGCTAATAGAGCAGAGAAACGGGGTGAACTTCGATGAACTCTGAAAAAAAAAAAAGTTAAGAAAAGCAAGTTAAAGAAAGATGTATTTTGAAATAAAGCAAGTTAACTTGAATATCGGTATCCATGACTGACAGATTAAAAAAAATCATAACATCAACGCTGACTGTGTCATTTTGAATTCCCATTTATATAACTCTTCACCAGCCACCCTCCGGCCTTTCGCTACAACGATACAAACTAAAAATACTCTGATCTAACTTCAACATAAACTAAACATTTCAGGACGTCCAAATTCTATATCCGCTTTATTACTACTTCAAAGTTCATTATATTTAATATATTAAGAGAATGACGGTTTTATCATTTTCTCACCATTTCCTTTATTATTCTTACATTTTCAGCTCTCCTACTACCTTACTACCACCCTCTTATCTTACGTACTGTGGACAGTACTAGGAGTTCCTTGCAGTGCCGTTCCAGCCACAGAAAGCACACTGTCTACCGTCATTTATTTCTCATTCATCCTTTGCTGTGCCGTTTCAGCCAGGGTTAATAGAGTACAAGGTTAGTCCACTTCTGACCAAAATAAGGACAATCTCGCGCATGACGTCGTGTGGCTGCATTTGGTCGAGGTCAAGATAAAGAATGGTCATCAGTCAGTATTTGACTTTTATAAAGAATGGTCATCAGTCAGTATTTGACTTTACCAGAGTGAAGAACAAGGAGGCTCTCTTAACCTGGATTAAGGCCGTCAGTCCTTTCAATCTCGACGACCCGACCAGTTCTAAACAGAAACATCTCTTCTGAGAGAAGTCAAATGAGAAAATATGCAAAAGTAATAAAATAGCCACTTTCATAATAAAGCTTTAAAAAGTTTTACTTGATTTCTAGTTTCTTTGTGTACTTTCGTTATACAACATAAAATTTAAACAGAATTTTCTCATCCTTTTTTATGTTGAATGATGTGGGTTGCTGGTGATATTTAAGACTCATTAAAAATAAATATATGTAATATTTTTTAAAAGTTTTACTTGATTTCTAGTTTCTTTGTGTACTTTCATTATACAACATAAAATTTAAACAGAATTTTCTAATCCTTTTTATGTTGAATGATGTGGGTTTATATGATATTTAAGACTCATTAAAAAAATTTATGTAAAAATTATATATATATATATATATATATATATATATATATATATATATATATATATATATATATATATATATATATATATATATATATATATATATATACACACACAGTGCACTAGCCACATGGCAATAAAAAGACATGGAGGGTTATTCAATCCTTTAATTCAGCAGTACCTGGAGATTAACGGGGACCTCTCTCACGTAAGGTCGTGAGCGAGAGAGAGAGAGAGAGAGAGAGAGAGAGAGAGAGAGAGAGAGAGAGAGAGAGAGAGAGAGAGAAGGTGTGGGCAAACATTTCCCACAGCGACCCTTCATTTCTTTGTTTTCCTGGTTTTCTTCTATGGTTGCCTACCAGTGACGTAACAAACATGCGCCGTACCGCCGGGACGGTCTAACCCTGTACTCTATTAATCCTGGTTTCAGCCACAGAAAGCACTGTCTACCGTCATTTATTTCTCATTCATTCCCTCCTGTCTGTTACCACCTATCTCTTCCACTTCTTTCGCTTCCTCTTGTTTTAATTTTTAGAAATTCTTTGGCCCGTCATCTAGGAACATCAATTTATCGTCTGATTAAACTACTAAATAATAATAATAATAATAATAATAATAATAATAATAATAATAATAATAATAATAATAATAATAATAATTTCTATTCGGTTACCGTCCATAATAAAAATAATAATTTCCATCAGGCCACCATCCATTCTAACAAGGTCACCATCCATTCTAACAATCATTATTTCAAACGCCCTACTTCGGTTCTCACAAAAAACCTTCACTTGAACACGTTCCTCTAATTAAAGGTCCCAAACTCCTTCACCTGATCGTATCAGTAGCTTCTCACCTTCGCCAGTCAAGGCTGTAACATTCGTAATTATACGTCAGTCTTTCATTCCATTAATTAACACCATCTGCTCTTCCACTAATTCTCACTCGTCTCATCTTTACAATTAAAATAAAAATTATGAGGCATAAAAGGTTCTCTAGCAACTACCACCAACAAACCAAGTGTTTTTCTATGCACATACTCGTGCACATAATTCATTATGATCGTAAGGAATCATAACTTTTTATAAACAAATGAGAGCTCCTCATTAAACCTACGATACTATAAACTGCCTTCTTACCTAACATACCCTTTCTTTCACAATTTTTGGATACATACTTCATTTAAAGCGTAACACTGTCATTCCGAGTGTTTATATCCCACAATTCCACTATGGATTATCCCGAAGTTTCAAAGGACTCTGGGCTTGGTGACTTGAATGCAAAAACACGTGAAAGATGGTTAGATAAAAGATTCAGCAATGTGACTGGAATAAGCGAAATACAGGAAACCTTATGGAGGCGTAAAGTGGATGAGCTAAGAGGTTGTGAAAATATTTGCAGAAGCGCTTTGCATAATGCTACCGTTGTCATGGTTGATCCACAGGAGTTCCTTTCAATAAATGACTTAAATTTACTTAAGCCTGAATTAACTTGCTCGTCATCATACAGTCACCAACTGCTTGTCTTGGCCTTTTATTTATCTAATTTTTCTTTTTGCCAACTCTTGACTCCATAATAATGACAAAAATCTCTTTGAGAATAAGAAGCTATGCAGGCAACAGGCACCTTTATTTAACAACAATAACAACACACACAACAACAAAAACAATTTCGCTAACCGTTCTGTAATTCAGTGCGGCGGTTGCCATGTATTCCACCAAAGACTGCACTCCGATCAGACTGTTGTCACCCTCACTTCCCCGAACTCTTTGTTTCTCTGTATTCATTGAATCAAATTTCAACCTTCCACTATATAAGAACGGTCATACTTGTCGATCTTTTCACGGTGTGTGTATATATACAGTATATACATAATATATATGTATATATGTGTCTGTGTATATAAATATTAACTTTATCACTTACACAATTGTTCTGTGCATTAATACAATTACTAACAGGACCTCACTGAAACTGGATGGTATCTAGCAGAGTTATTTATTAAAAAAAAATTATAAGCTTTCCAGGACTAACAGTCCTCATCGTCAAGTATCCGTACGGATACTTGATAATGAGGACAATGAGGACTGGTAGTCCTGGAAAGCTTGTAACATTTTTTTAAATAAATAACTCCACCAGATACCATCCAGTTTCAATAAGTTCCTGCTAGTAAAAAAAAATAATATATATATATATATATATATATATATATATATATATATATATATATATAATACACATATATATGTGTATGTACGTATGTATACGTATCGTTTATTCATAACTGACTCCAAATTCAACGTAGCTCTGAGCATTAAAAGGCTATGGACGTCTCAATCAGTAATTAAAAGAAAGTAAAAAAATACAACATTCCTGTTGACTAATTCTCCCTATGGACAGAAGAATATACAATCTAAATTTACAACAACCCAAACCCTCACTCACAATTACGAAATAAAACATACTCACTGAAAAGGGTCCGGTAGAGTACCTCCCCTTTTTCATTGGTTTAACGAGGATCTTTACAAATTCTGGGAGGGATCAAATTACACAGTACTCTTTTTCTGATTCCGTACATGGGCGAAGAGGTTTTTTTCGTAATGAGTCCGTTTTTATTTTCTAATTTTCGTTCACATTTTTTTTTTAAGTCGTTCCCTTCTTGGTCAGGCGCCGCTTTACCTGGTAGATCAGTTCAAAAGTTATTTAAAATTCAAAATAGTCATGTAAGTTATAATTAATGCCTTCATAACAGGAGCAATCGTTTACGACGCTGACGATAATTTCCGATTCAGAAAAAATCACAATATATAAAACTGCAGACTGCTTAAGGAGAGAGAGTGGAGAGAGAGAGAGAGAGAGAGAGAGAGAAGAAAATAAAATTTCAGTTCATTAGGAGCACTTCAGGAACTGTGTAATTTGTGTAAAAGAAAAAAAAAAAAGGGAAAAGAAAAGTTCCTGCGTGTTTATCGAGAGAAGGCTGTTATGTAACGAACGGAAGTATTGGCTAAAACTCTCCCTGCCGGGGAAACAAAAACACCGTCAGAAAATGGAAATGCGTGGAAGACGCAAAAACAAACCTAATGGTCGGAAAGGCGGCGTAGGGCTCACGTAAAAAAAAAAAAAAAAATGGAATGTGGAGAAAGAGGAACACAAAGAAATAAAAATATGGAGAGGTTAAAGGGGAAAGTGGGAGACGCAGAATTGAAAGCTGAAAACTCTAAGGAGAATCCCCATCACGTTTTCCCCTTCGGAATATCCAATACATTGTGGGAGGAAGACAACTGCCTGGAGAGAACCCAAGAAAAAAAAAAAAAAAAAGAAGCACAACCACACTCCTTACTGCCTTGTTAACAAAATTGGAAAAGGACCTAGCATAAGCAGGCAAACAGACAGACCTCTATACACAAAAACACAAGAAAAAAACTACTTACTGAACTGTTAACAAGACTAACAAAAGACCTAAAATTAATACACAAACCGACCCCTATACAGACAAGCGGGCATAAGGAATAGCGACTGATGGTATGGAAAGCCGAGCTAATTGAGCATTTGACAAAGAACGGGAGTAATCATCATCTGAAAATTTTGATGGTTTTTAGATTTATGTTTATATTTTCAAAATTGAAAGATAATGGAAAACATGAAACGTTTCCATAAACAAAACTATTAAAATCTATGTTTACATTGTCCTGTGAACAAGAACGTTCCTGCGCCAATATTTACATCATCGAAATTCTAACCTATTATGCATGCATCAGTATCTGAATAACATCGGAAATTCTGGAAATAAAAATGTTGATGATGTCGAAATTCTCTCATGAGTAAATAAATTGAATCATCAAAAGAAAAAGCCATCAATACTCTGACTAAAACACCTTTCTGGTTTTCAGATTTCTCGGAGTCTAAGCTTCTGTTTAATGGATATGTACGCCTTATAGATACGTTCTCATTCATAAATTATTCTAGTCATTTTCATAATGAGACAAGCTATTATTTTCAGATCCCTACCTAATCTAATTATTCTGATACGAATTCCTCTCGTGCTTTTAATATACAGTTGAAACCGCAAGAGAGAAAAATGAACTAGGGTCGACTTACATAATGCAGCGAAACCTAACATAATGCAGGGACCACCATCTATTATACACTACGCCTGGAAAGCAGTAAATCATGCATCACTTACCCAGCAATGAAGCCTGTCAAGCTCACGAGATAAATGAGTTATTACGCTCTTTTACCTATTCACGTGAATTAGCATGGAAATTGCCTGAGAATTCCTCCATATACGCAGAGCCGACAACTGAACGGCAATGGCGCAAAATTATTCTATAACTATACAGCATCCCGACTCGGAACGGGCAACGGCATAATCGATGGTGTTCTTATGTCAAATTCGCCCTCGGCTGCATCGCAGTCATCGCAAATGCGGAGTTGGGTATTCGAGGACATAAACGCCAAATACCTCCGCATTCCACTCGAGTTACAACTACATTACAGCGGGAGGCGAAATAAAGAAAGAACGAAGTTCAAGAGGGAATGGAGGACGCAAAGAGAAGAGATAAAGAATAGCGAGTGGAGAGAACTACAAAGAGGTGTGAGATGGAGGAGGAGGAGGGGTGGTAGGGTGGGGGATGGGGGCGGGAAGAGAGGTTAAGAGGGAGGAGGAAAGAGAGGGTCGGGGGAGGGAGGGGGGTGGTAGGAGTTAAAGAAAAAGCCTGATGCTGATCGAGCTTTTATTGTGGTGTGTGGGATTAGGCGCTCCCAGTTAAAAGGACAGAAGCGATAGCGGCAGATTCCCTTTCTCATCACGACATAGAGAGAGCAACATGCAGGTCAGCTTTAACCCTTCCTATTGCAGAGAAAGAAGAAGAAGAAGAGGGGGAAAAAAAGAACGAATAACAAGATTAAATTGCATTTTTAGTCTTTGCTTACACAGGGCTGGAGGGGGCCACAAACAAAATTTCAGTCGGCAGAATTTCAACATTACAGTCATTTTATCATCTTGTGGCATTTTCACCGATGGGTTTGTGCTTCGTAAGACTCTGAAATTGCTTCAAGAAAGTATTGTTTCACCTACATTCATAAATGAAGATCTATTAGTCAACTTTCAAAGACACGATGGATGAGTCTTGAAAAACTACTTCGTACTTTCGAGACGACTGAATAGAGCTATATTCCACGAACATTCAAAAATACAATTTGTGTATGATTTCTACCTTACTAAATGCAAAAGAACATATTCTTAGAAAAGCAAAACATCAAGTAGGGATAACAGATATTCCTTCAATAGCCTTATTCAATCTTCATATTTCTGTCAAAAGCACATGAATTATAAGATTCATATAGACATTGCTCTTGTTGTTGGTATACTGAAGCCTTGCAATGTTGGAAGATGCCTGAATGCTGGAGGAGAATGCAGTAGTCCAGCAAACGCCCAAACCGAAACACTTTCAACCAATAACAGAAAATCTCCGCTCACCCGAGCAACTCTTAACTAACAATGGACTTCAAGACAACTCGACAAAGAGGGCACTCGAAGAAAGAGGTTGAAACCCATTACCCACAAGTGGATCCAGGGGGGCCGGGGTCCTGGCCACGTGGCGCCCCCCATGAAAAATATACATATACATGCGCATATATATACATATACAGGTATATACGCATATATATACATATAATATATATACTGTATATGTATATATATATATATATATATGTAAATAATATGGTGCCCTGAAACTTTTCTGGATCCGCTAGTGCCATTACCAACACTTTTACTAAGTGGAGACCGACGAAAACCAGTAGCAATTTGCCCTTTGGAACTGAAAATAATAAAAAAAAACCAAGATAATTACTTTTATCACCCCATGAGAGAAGGACACTCAGGATTTTGAACTCCATAATCCTTGAATATGGGGCAACCGTACAATTTCTTGCAAAACAAGGGAACATAATTATGTTCATCACAGTAAGAATTTACTTGATTGGTTGGAACTTTTACACTCTTGTACGTAGATATTTTGGTGCTATCACCATGAATGGAATGGAATATAGAACTAAGGCCAAAGACAATTTTAGGTCATTCAGTGCTGAATGGAAATTGAGAGTAAAAAGGTCTGAAAGGTGTATCAGGAGGAAAACCTCGCAGTCACAAAATGAAACAACTGTTAGGAGAGGGTGGATAGCAAGATGGAAGAAGGAGAATATGAATATAAACACAGTAATAGTAATGAAAGGGGTTGCAGCTAGGGGTACAAGGGACGCTGCAATGAACATTAAGTAATGCCTACAGTGCACCGCATGAAGTGCAATGACAGCACTAACCCACTAAGGTGGAATCACCATGACACTGAAAGGTATCTCTGCAATATAACAGAAACTAAGGTGCAATCTTAAAACACTTCACTGAAAACTACGATAGAAGGCATGGAATAAAACTTACAAAGGGCATTTAATAGGCTCTTTATATCAGAGCTTCTCTTAATTTCTTAAATTAAAAGCAAAAAATTCAAAACGAATTTATAGCATTACACACAAAGTTTGATCTTGACATCTTGGCACTTGAAACTGTAAAACCACATCGATGCAAAAAGAGGAGACAATTGCTGCTGGAAAAAAAAAATAGTTTAAACACGCTTTTATTAAAATGCACTAAAAATTATAAAATAATTTTTTGAGACACACCAGGATTTTCTTACAATTAATCATGTCTGCAAAACGTGGGCACCAAACATGGAAAAAATGATACAAGAAATGAAAAAATTTATATATTTCTTTTCTTGTAGCATTTCCTTCCATGTTTGGTGCCTTACTTATTTTGTAGACATGATTAATTGTAAGAAAATCTGGTGTGTCCCAAATTATTTTTATTTTGTGCTTTTAATGTGCGTGTTTAAATTTTTTTCTATTTTTATATTATACTTTTTAGTTTTGACAGAAATTGTTACAAATTTGATTGTAACTAAAACTAATGGAACATGATATCCTGCCAGGCCAAAGAAGGTTTGAAAAACCCGTGGAGTTATTAACTTATTGTAACGAGTCAAAGAAGGTATGAAAAATCCGAAGAATTTCATACAAATCCTGATACTGGAAGAGGTCACTGTAGGGTCAGTAGAGGTCACTGCTGACTTACTGATCATGTAAGGTTGTATTGTCACCGGGATTGCGTAACCATGCAATATTTCAAGTCCATCGGACGAAGGGAACAGGTCGAAGATTGAGTTACAAGATTTGACCCAAATAACGGACAGACAGACGCAGAAGTCAAGTTAAATAAAAGTATGCAAAAAAACAAAAAACAAGGCAAATGCTGCTGGGAAAAAACAAAGAAAAAGTCAGCAATAATAAAGAAAGATTACAAAACATTAGACGCAGCAACGTCTTCATCTTCAACAGAAAGAGAGAACAGAGAGAGAGAGAGAGAGAGAGAGAGAGAGAGAGACCTTGCGCCAATGACTCAATACAAGCTAAAAAAAACTCTATTAAAGAGGCAACATTGAAAATAATCACTAAATCGCCCGAACTTCAAGAATAAAAGTGACACCGTTTGCAAAGAGTATGAAAAAGGCCACAAAACATCAGAGAGAAAAATCCCTTCATTTTTACCTGCCTTGAACCATTGGAACTGCCCTCATCAAAGCACACTAAGAGGGATTCGACATCAGAATGTGAAAAATTCTCCTTGCACCTACGCTTGTTGGAACATAAAAAAAAAGACCTATCAGATATGTTTTAAAAATCCTTTACAATTTTCCACCATGTACGACTCTGGGTATTAAATCAACTGGAAGGAATCTTCTTTGTTTAAAACCTGCTGCCCGTACAATAAGTAAATTATAAATGCAGCAGTTATCTTTTGGTCAAAAATTACATCCTCCCCATTCCCCCCTTCCCCAAGGGAGCTCACTTACTCTTGTATTGACTATTTTCAATCCTTGTAACTGACCTTTCTACTCTGTCCTTTCCATGTATGAAGCTTTGTGTTACCAGGTTTTTACATTAGTTTACCAGAAGAGCGCTACTGTGCAACATATAAAATATAATGCAATTTTCATAAGTGAATTTTCTTACACATTACATATATATATATATATATATATAAATATATATATATATATATATATATATATATATATATATATATATATATATATATATATATATAATATATATATATATATATATATATATATATATATATATATATATATATATATATATATATCACACATTACAGGTGAAAAATAAGAAACAGGGTGTAGGTCTGACCAGTTTCGACTTTATTTCAAGCCATTGACGAAGGACTGATACAGAGTTTGAGAAGTCACAAATATATATACTACAAGAACAGTACTGACGAACATACAAAAACCGTTAGAGGCTCCATATCCCCACTCAGGCCGGTGTCGAGGTAGGGAGTGTCCTTTAAAACTCATTTTGGCTAAAAATCACAATAGACTCTCAGGGGACATTGCTGATAAACAGACCATACCCCACCTCAGATCCCACCTGACAGGTGTCATGGAGGCGGAGTTTGGAAACTCATTAACATTACTACCCTCGTACTGTGTTTACAAATATGATAATCCTATTTTCCTTACATCTCTACTGCCTACCTTAAAGTTTAAACAATTTACAAATTTCTTTTGATATTAAAGGATCAAGTTTATACATTCCTTGACTGATATTCATATTATGGTTGTAACTTTCTTTTATGAAGCTAGATTCAATGATGTTCCTTTCCAGTGCATTATTAGAATATACAATCCTTTTGCCCCTTCCCAGTTGATAGCATGATTGTTCTCACTAACATGTACAAATATACCACTGTTCCATGTGCATATCTCACACATTTCTTATGTTGTTCAATTCTTTTTTCCAGTGCTTTCCGGTTTGGCCAATATAAAAGTTGTCACAAGACTTACACGGAATTTATATACACACCCCTTTAATATTGTCTGGGAGTTCTTGATAAGTACATTTTTTCATTGTTGTATTGTTCTTAAATGCGACATTAACACCAAAATTCTTAAGAAGATGAGGGATATCTTTCATACTATTATTATAAGGCAGAACAAGCAAATTTTTGTGTTGTAAGGTTCTTTCTGGTTTTGATACATAGTCTTTTTGCCGCTTCAAATGCACTTTTTTAATACACTATCAGGATATTTCAATTTTTGCCTGCATTCCTAATCTTATCTATTTCATCATCAATATATTCAGGGCTACATACCCGTAATGCTCTTAAAAACATAGATGAAAACACTGACTTTTAATCTTATTGCTTTGTCCAGAATAGAAATGCACAGGAGGAAGAAATATTAGTGGGTTTTCTATACACACTATATTTAAACCCACTACTATTTCTTCGTATGAGGACATCCAGAAACGGTAAGCACCCATCATTTTCCATTTCCATCGTGAATTTAATTGATGGTACTAATTGATTTAACTTAGCAAAAAAGTTTTTTACATCTATGTAGCCCTGAATATATTGATGATGAAATAGATAAGATTAGGAATGCAGGCAAAAAATTGAAATATCCTGATAGTGTATTAAACAGTGCATTTGAAGTGGCAAAAAGACTATGTATAAACCAGAAAGAACCTACAACACAAAAAATTTGCTTGTTCTGCCTTATAATAATAGTATGAAAGATATCCTCATCTTCTTAAGAATTTTGTGTTAATGTCGCATTCTAAGAACAATACAACAATGAAAATGTACTTATCAAGAACTCTCAGACAATATTAAAGGGTGTGTATATAAAATTCCGTGTTCCTAGACAACTTTATAGTATTGCCAAACCGGGAAAGCACTGGAAAAAGAATTAAACAACATAAGAAATGTGAGATATAATAAGGGAACAGTGGTATATTTGTACATGTTAGTGAGAACAATCATGCTATCAACTGGGAAGGCAAAAGGATTGTATATTCTAATAATGCACTGAAAGGAAATCATTGAATCTAGCTTCATAAAAGAAAGTTACAAC
>NC_089786.1:12807183-12859683 GCF_040412425.1 Macrobrachium rosenbergii | reverse complement strand
GCAATTCTGAAGAAAACTTTAGCAGAATATAAAGTCTGAAGGGAACCTGAAACAGGAAGACTTTCCATAGTAATATCAGGAATTGCTTGTTATTTCCACTGGCTGTCCCACCTAATCGAAAACGATGTTGCGAGAGAGACAGTTGATACAAACACACACACAAACAGACCGACAAAAACCTTACAGTCAATTTTGGAGGATATGCCCTGGAATTTAAAATCGTTCCACTGATGAGCTGAAATACATTATTCTTGCCAGGTCAGATTTTTTTTATATGTTCAAGCTAATATATTTTGTATACTACAGTAATTAAAACGAATAAATTCATATGTACCACAAGAACCCTCCCCTGTGATAGCAAGGCTATTCAAAATATGACACATTCATTATACCAATTATTTTCCATTATACATATATCTTTCTTATATTAAACATCATGTTTCGCTAAACGAATCTTGGCTACGAAAATATTTCAGTGCTGGCGTCAAGACTTCGTATTTGAAGTTCTGGACGGACACACACACACACACACACACACACACATATATATATATATATATATATATATATATATATATATATATATATATTTATACATACATATATACAGTATATTCTACCTCTAATTAGATATTTAGTGGATCTTTCTTATGGCACTTACAATTATTCACCCCAATTACCAGGAATACCTCATTAAAAAGACATTTTAACCTATTCAAATACCTTAACGCATTTCTCGATTCAGTCTCTTAATGAAGTGGTAGACACTGTGGTGAATGTCATGTGTTAAATGATCCCATTGAAAGTTGAAAAATATTTATAAGTAAATTATAAAAATAAAGATTAGTACCTCACCAAAAAGAATATTAATTCATCTGTCTTTTCCTCTTTAAGGAAGTAGCTACAGAAGTTGTTACCTTTCAGTTTATTAACTGAGTTATTAAATTCAGGCTAGCAAGCCAAGCACTGGGGCATTTCAGCGCTTAACACAGTGAAAAGAGGGAGTTAGCTGGAATGGTTGGGCAGCAAGATAAGCAGATCCAAGAAATATAGTAAAAAGCTCTAAATTTGGAACTATGAAAAAAAACCACAGCTGCACTAAGAGGTAACAGTTGGAGATGTTGGACAGCAAAAATGAAAGGAAGTGGGAATGGAGGTAGTGTAAAAGGCTAAAATGTGGATGCAGCTACGGGCCGTAGGGACGCTGCGAACATCCTTTAGTAATGCCTACAGTGTACCACGCAGGTGCTCTGATAGCAATGCCCGACTACGTGGTTCATTTATTGGCTAGGGCTGCGAATGAAGATGCCAGGTTCATGAACGTGTCCCAAACAGATCACCTTGGGGTTTATATGTCATAGGTGTCTCACTTCCCTTGTGGTCACCCATTCAAGTACAAAAGTAGCTTATCTATCCCTAAGTTTTGATTCTAACTGCGGGACTCCTAAGTAAGCCCACTGGGTCTGTAAAGTTACTTGCGTATCCTTAAGTGACCGGAAGGTAGGGGGTGTAACATTTTCCAAACGACCTTTCTCACTCCTGTAGCATTTTCGTAGTTTCTGGAGAGATAAAGTCACATTTGAATGCACACCAGAGGTTTTATTGGAAGAGCTGTTCACTTTGGCTGGAGGCCCCAGTTCTATGATAGCATGCCAGACTTTCGTCAAGATTATAAGCTTCTTGGGTAGTGGAGAGCAGGTTGGTATTTCTCTTGTAAGATTCTGAATTTCCTGGGCTGACCTAAAGTCTCGCCCTCAAGGGTCTCCCAACCTCATTCTCTTCGTGACAGTAGGATTTGCAAAAAACCAGCAAAGAGAAAAACGTGCTTCATAAAAACCATACCACTTTATGGTGGGCATCCTAATTAATCATTCTAAGGTTGGAAAAGGGTAGTTTTCAACAAACTTAGAAATCACTGGAAGGAGGTTTAAGTCTATAATCCAAGACCAATTATTGTCAATTTCCCTTTTCAAAAAAATCTATTAAGGAATCAAAAAATACAATATGATGAGTTAAGAAAAAGGGCCCTACACATTTCTTCAAAAATATTAATGGTGAAACCCTTCTGAAAATTCTTCACCCAAGGTGACTTGTTACCTCAATTTTTATAACATCTATAGTACATCTAAAAATCATTCTATAACAAATTTTCTTATGAGTTTCACACATACAGAACTCATCAATGGTAAATAGGAATTCCTGTAACAGTAAACAACTAGATCATTTTGAAGAGCAATGCTGCTGCAGTAGCTGAAGGCTAAGACTCGCCAAACCCTGCAATAAGATTTAACCAGAAACAAAATTTCAGACAGAAAATGCATGCTACATTGAGGAAGCAATACTCTCGAGGATAAATGAAATTCTTTTCTCTTCCAGGCTCGAATATTTGATGATCAACCTCACATTTTCTTATGAAAGATTAATTTTCTTTACCAGGGTTCAATTCAATTCAATATTACCAGGGAAAATACGTGGATAAAACTGCGAAAATGAAAACGAAACTGTTCCACTTAATATCAAGTGATAAAACGACAACAATGTAATTAACAACAGCTATAAGCACACTAAGAATGCAGTCTGTAACAACGAAAAATATAGAGAACGAGGTAATGAGGAAGCATGCAAAGAAAGATGTGAAATTAAATAGAGTAACAGGACAAACACATATGAATTAAAGACATGTCATGAACATTTTGTACCATTTCTCTTCGTGTCAAGCCAGTTAAAGCCTGGAAGTTAAGGGAGAGTGGGGAGAGAGAGAGAGAGAGAGAGAGAGAGAGAGAGAGAGAGAGAGAGAGAGTTGGCCAAAAAATAAGTTGCAGTTGATACTTCATATCCATCTGCTTTGGCTGAGAACACAGGACAAAAAACTAGTAGGGCTTGGCTCAAATTAGAAATCGATTTCATAAATATAAACTATCGTCAGTTTTTCGGCAGAATCCATACCCTATGAAAAAGGTTGATACCTGGCTCCTATTTCAGAAACAAGTTTATTCTTTAACGGAAATCTCAGCCAATCTGGTCTCACTACCATTCAGTGCATACACACAACTGGCTTTACAAGCTAACAATGTGTTTCTATCGATTGTTGACTAAGAGGAATACGACATCTTGTGATGGTTTTGTGACGCATGTTAAACTTCATGCATCAATCATCTGCATTTAGGCTACTGATTTACACGCCCACACTTCCAGCCATAAAGATAAAACAAGTAAACTTTCATTTTCTTCTTCTTTTCTGTTGGGTCCGAGAGCCGTATCATTCAGACAATCTCGTATTGTGTCTAAATGGCTGGGAGAATTCTGTTGAAAAAACGGAACATCTGCTCGCCACTGCATTTTCTGCCCTCTTCAGCTAATGACTAATGATGCATGTCACTGATGAATAGCCCTTTCAGTACGATAGGGAGGAGAGCCCATTTCTCTCTCTCTCTCTCTCTCTCTCTCTCTCTCTCTCTCTCTCTCTCTATGTGCTTCGATATGCCCTCATTTCCATAAATCCAAGGTGGGCGCCATTACAAATACAATTTCACATTTTTCTTGAAAACCTAAAGAATATTCTTATTACAAATTAAATACTCAGCTAAGCCAGTTTCACTCTAAAATGAAAGACCAACTGAAACTGATAATCAATAAATCCAACATTAACTTCAACCTTGTAAACTCAAAGGGAAAATCCAAAAATTTACTTGAACTAAGTTACACAGATTTAATGTGTCATGTTTGTTAGGCAATACATTTCTTTGTCAATATTTTCCATGCGTACATTCCCACTGGTTCTACATGAGCACCATTAATATTTTTCTTTTGAGCCTGAGCAACAGCACTTTTGGTGAAGGTGCCAATTCTGTGGCTTTACCAAAAATACTATTGAACTAATCTTCACAGTAGACAAGGCCACAGAGAGAAACACTGATGACCAGGTAAACAGTATTTCTCTCCATAAATTCTCTATTTCGGAAATTACATCTAAAATTGTATCCAATACTTTTTGGTTAATCAAACTTCACAGTCTATGAACGCAGGATAAGTAGAGCATCTGAAGAGCTAAAATCACAAGACTGCTTTAGATGTTGTGACACTAAAGTAACCAACCAAAAAATTCTCAGAAGCTGAGATGAAAACAATAGTCAGAAGTGTTACTGAAGTCTTCTGGATGCTTTAGAGGCGTCATATAAGAAAAATATTTGATATATCATCAGCCGCATACGTTTCCAAAGTGCAGAATGACGTCAGCTGAAGATTGACAATAGAATAGAATATAGAATTCAGGCCAAAGGCAAGCGCTGGGACCATGAGGTCATTCAGAGCTGAAAAGGAAACTTGACAGTAAAAGATTTGAAAGGTGTAACAAGAGGAAAACCTTGAAGTTGCACTAAGAGTCAATCGTTAGGAGAGGTGGAAAATAAGATGGAAGAAAGAGAATATGAATGGAGATATAGTAAAGGAATAAGAGGTTGCAGCTAAGGACCCTAAGTGGGCCGAAGGGACGCTACAAAGAGCCTTAGCAATGCCTACAATGCACAGGATGAGGTGCACTGACGGCACTAACCCCTACCGGGGCTGAAGATTGAAGCCCTGGTAAGAAAAACAAATCCGTTCAAGAGAGATTAATCCTGGTAGTTGGACAAATGTTTCTCAGATCTTGTAAGAAACCAAAAATTAGTCACTTGTATCGACAGTCAAACCTGATACTCATTCAAAAAAAAAAAAAAAAAACATGCTGAGTACATAGAAAAAAGTAGCAAAGCACTAGAGCCTCTATATAAATCGCACATGACGGAACAGCAAGTACGAATGCTATCCTACCTTTCTTTTAATTCAGATAGATCAGACAGACTACTGTGGGCAAGAAAAGAACCGAGGTCCAAGAGGTTTGGTATATCATTCGTGCCTTTCACTTACAGGTCGAGGAATTCGCAGACTTCGTTTACATTTCTGCAATCATATCACTTGTCTTTTTAACGAGGCTGATCAGCCATTTCATGAAAGAAGGCTCTTGAGTGGCACTTTTCTTGCAGGATGAAGGTCGTTTTAGAAAGCCATAACTTGGTCTTCGTCCATTTTCAAAATCCATAAAAACTGTTACTTTTGGACGATCTCCGTCCCTTTTCAAAGTATTTAAACTACACTTTTTCAGAATATATAGGATTATATGCAATAAAGAGATAGCCATTTACAAATATTACTGCTGTGACAATTATAAGTTAATACAAATGAAAAAATACTCCAAAAAGCTTCTCCCGTTCTACCATCAGAGACGATGACCTCATCATATGGAAAATACTTGTGAGACACACGAAAGACAGTGAGATCTGGAAAGGTGGTGGGGCATGGCCAAGTGATCATTAAGCCCCCTTTTTTTTTTTTTTATTTGCTCCAGTTCTCCCAATTTTCTCTCCGGGTATTTCTTGCTCTCGTTCATAACCATCAACTCACGCCAGTTTCTTCCAAGCGCCGCTGCTTTTCTTTGTTTTTTTTTTTTACTGATGGTCTCTCTCACCATTAAGTTTTCTCTTCCTCTTTCTTTTTGCTTTTTCGTTATTGCCTGGAACACGTAGTCGTTTTTCACACTTCAGTTGTCATATTTTTTCATTTTCCCTTTTCTTTTCTTTAAATGCAGGAACGAAGGACTAATCTCATTGTTAAGATGAAAAGTATTATATTGCCCAAATTCATGTAAAGTATAACTAATAGCCATTTCAATTATCAAATTTATTTTTATTTTCTATATTGCTATCATTCAGAATATTTATTACCTTCATTTAATTAACAAAAAAACACAATTTCGCATTATCTTTACCTAAACTAGACTAATTAATTCTATTCCTTTTTCATCTCAGTTTCTAAGCAAGGGCATTACAGGTTTTTTTACTAAAAGATATTTTTCATTTTGTTTTTAAGCACTTTTTTGGCTGCAAAAGATTCTTTTATTTTCTTTTGTTTCCTTATAGCAGTCTCTGGGGACACAGTATGAGCTTTGCTGATCATCAACTGTACTTACGTTGTGTTTATGCTCATGGGTAATACAACGTGCCTTTCTCTCTCTCTCTCTCTCTCTCTCTCTCTCTCTCTCTCTCTCTCTCTCTCTCTCTCTCTCTCTCGTGTAATTTGTAATTTTCGCTTATGCCTCATGGGTAATGAAACTCTCTCTCTCTCTCTCTCTCTCTCTCTCTCTCTCTCTCTCTCTCTCTCTCTCTCTCTCGTGTCTAAATGCTTGCAGAAGAACTTGTCAATTGTAATTTATGCCTCAAAATGAAAGTAAAGGAGAACTGCGTAAAAATAGGAAAATATTCGTAATGAGAAAAGTATTCTCGCAAATAAAGTCATAAGAGAAAAACTTGAAAATAGTGTTAATGCTAAAATAATAATATATTTCAAATTCAATTAACTAAAATAAAATGTTTTCATTTGGAATAAAAAAAAAAGGTTCTACAAAGTTCTACGGATACAAATTAGAAGAAAATAACTCCCAAACAAAACATTTCCAAATCATCAATACTTTTCTTGAACGAGAAGTGCACGATTCCTATCAGATTAAACGATATTATACAATTATGAGTAAAAACATATCAAACTGTTATAACAAATAATGAACATTTTGACCTTTAACTCCTCAGTCATCCCTTCCTTTTGAAATCTAACGTCATGAATGCTTCCTCTGCCTCTTTTCGAGTCTGAACCAACTCTTCATTGCCATTTTCATTTCATCCGGTAGATTCTATGCTTACCAAGATATTTGCATGCATATATCTGCCTAGCCTCATGGGCGTTGAATCGCATCAACTGCTCCTATAAAATGTCTTCTCACTCCTATAAAATATCTTCTCACTCCCATAAATATCTTCTTAGTTAGGTCTCTTGATTACCATCTTATTTCAGCTGATTCTTCCAAACAACAAATTCCTGAGATGTATGCTATTTTACAGCCACGGTTTTACCATTTTTAGGTTAGGTTAGGTTAAGTTAGGTTACGTTGCAAGGTTAGGTTAATGCCAGGAGTAATTTGGGTGTAGGAAACATAATGAGTTTATTTTAATGATTTTTGGTTATTTTTAAGATATGGCGTTCAGCTTTTTCAAGGAAGGTCCCAGTACTCAGGTACATCTCGGAAAATGCTTCCCCTGCCACCTTTTCTTTCAAACACCTCTTCTCTGTTTCCCCCCTACAACCAACAATTTACCTCCCAAAAACAGTTGTTATGGTAGTTGTGATATTCCAGGAGCAGATATATAAACTTTTCGCTTTATACTTAGCAGGGACCATTACCGAATAGGTAACAATAAAGCCCTATGCATGGTGCCTTACGCTGGTTGGTCTTAACATTAATAGATGAAACACGTCCCTTTAAAATTGCTGTCATTTATTTCTCCAAAGAAAAAAAAAATGTTTGTAGGGGTCGACTTATTGAGACTCATTACATCTATATACTGTTGGTCAGGTTAACCAGACATGAAAAGAGTACCAGCCAACTAAACTAATCAACGTTCTGAGGACAGACAAGCCTATTCTAAATATTAAGAATTTTCTGTACTCACCCTCTTTATTTTCTGATAGGAACCTTTGAAAGTCAAAGCAGAATCAACAAAAGTAACTCTTGTAAGTTTATATGATATATATCCCTATTCCTAATTGAAAAATACTCACACCACAACCAACCCAGAAGAATTATCCATTCCACATTCCTAAAATAATGCAGCTGCATGGGGAGGAAGGACATTCTATTTTCCTGCCTCAAAGGACTGAATCTAAAACAACTCGTCAATCAGCAACTCAGCTATGAATTCCGGTTTTGTGTTCATTATACCTCACCCTCAGATGACCCTGGTTTTGTCTCCAAGGGACTAGATAAGACCTGCAGGTTATGTACCTAGGTCAGCAGATTTTCATTCTGTTCGCCACACATTTCTGTCGCTTACTGGGAGGAATTTTCGATATGTCTACAAATATAGCTAACCTTACCCTGCTTTAACAGTTGAGGTCTCTTATTTTCTGCCCTTGGGTTCATACCTAAACAAAACTTAGAAAATGTTTCCCAGCTGTTTATTTTTGTCCCAAATGGGTTCCAACAGTCATGGATGCCTAAAACATTCTGAAAAAGTATGTTCTGAGAAATATTCATCCTATTAATATCCTAATGCAGTTTTCATTTTAGGAGCTTCATCCACCATCAATCTTGTGTTCCGACTCAAAAAGTTTTGAACTGTTAATACTGATAATCTCTTCAACATGAACTAATATTGTATAGTACTTATTTATTTCCGAGTAAGCCCCCATCACCCCATCCCTTCCTCTTCTCGATCTGAAACACTGGGAATGATTAAAGGAATGAATACCTGAAAAGCTATCTTCTGGAAACACCCTACTTTCCCAAAAAACTGGCCAACTGCCATAGTACCAATTAAGAAAACCAATCCTTTCTTCTTCTCAGTTTGAACACTAAGCCATGAATGAATAGCAATGCTTGTCCGAAAGATTGAATTATCCTCTCAGATCTGGAACACTGGGCCAAGCACCAAGCACTGGGACCTATAGCAGGTTTGAGTCATTGGGATACGATCAGCGCCCAGCTGAAATGGAAATTGACGTAAACTGTGA
Source organism: Macrobrachium rosenbergii (assembly GCF_040412425.1). Taxonomy (NCBI): domain Eukaryota; kingdom Metazoa; phylum Arthropoda; class Malacostraca; order Decapoda; family Palaemonidae; genus Macrobrachium; species Macrobrachium rosenbergii. The sequence continues at coordinate 12,851,085 of NC_089786.1, read as the reverse complement.
AATGGTCTGAAAGATGTGACAACCTTTGAGTTAAAAATCTTTTGAAAATCTTGATAATAGGTTCCAACCACTTTAAAAACGGTTGCAACCTACTCTAATAAATCAATGGGAATTAACACCTCGACGGAGTTGCACTATGAAGGACTGAATTGAAGATAGAATTTAGTGTGGAGCACTGGGAATATAAAGAAAGGTAAAAGTGCGGTAAAAGGAAGGAAAAGGGTGCAGCTAGGAAAGGTGACGTAAGGCAGAGCTGCAAAGGAACCTGAAGTAATGCCTACAGGCACCACATGAGGTGCGCTCACAGAGTACTGGCCCCCTACGGAGATTCTTCTGCAAGAGAATGACACAGGTAGATCAAGATGATTTCACCAAGCGAAGGAGTTAAAATGCAAGAAAAGCGCTGAAGGGTGAAAAGGCGAGAAGCTGCAATGCGAGTGAAAAAGCAATGGCGAATGATTAACGGGTGGAATAAAAAATGTGAGGACGATATGGAGAAAATGGAGATTAATCATTCATAAAAGAAGAAAAACCAGAATACCTGGATGCAGAAACGAAAGATGGTATAAAAGACGATTTGATATATATATGATATGAAAAGGATCCTGTAAGATATAAAAATAATTTTAAAAGGCTGGCAAAAATAAACTTGCACCAAGGACCCTAAAACAAACACACCAAATAAAATACATATATTAACCAAATTAATTATACATTTGAATACAGTATCATTCTTCTTCTTCTCCTCGGCTCCAATCTCTAAGTGGGGTCGTTGTCTATAATGAGCCTTTTACAGGCGTTTCTAAAACTCACAACGGCCTATTTCAGAATTGTTTCGGCAGAAGTTTTACGGACAGAGCTCTTCTGACTCCAGCGCTCCTGTTTCTGTCACTCTTTAAGTCTAAATAGAAGGATTAGAGGAAATTCTGGTTCAACTGGTTAATGTCTATCCCAGGTGACCTTGGCAGTACGGATCCACAGCAAAAAGCAACTCTTTTCCATTAGTACTATCAGTTCAGTGGTTATTATCAAACTTAGGTATACACTTTTACGGACAGCAGCATTTAAAAAATTCTGTCCTCTTTGAGAAAACTCCATAAAGTAGTGTTCAAGCGTTAATGGAGCAGAAGGACTGAAAACGCAGACCCATATTAGTACTATGTATACATATATATACATGTATTTATATATAGGAAAAACTTATATGATGTAACATAAGGACTGAAAGACATTTCATTTATTATTAATATCATGGTATAAATAAAAAAAAAAAACTGATTTGTATTACTGGTGTATAATAAAACTGAAAGAAAGGTACGTATGCATGCATGCGTGTGTGTATATACGTATAAATATACGTATATATAATGTTTGCATGCAAGTGCGTTTGTGTGCACCCAGTATATCCAGTGCATGTGTGTTCGTGTCTACAGACATCAAAAGTTTCTCCTAAGAAGGTTGGCTCCAAAGAAGAAACAAAAACTGGTCACTGCCATATTCATTTCTAACTTCTGATTCATTGGATGAACACCACGCAGAGAACTTCCTAACCAGCTCATTACCTGAGAATCCAGCCTCCCACATGCGCTGCATCATTAAAGAGAGAGAGAGAGAGAAGAGAGAGAGAAGCGAAGAAAAGAAAAGAAAGAAGAAAGAAGAAGACAATAATAATGCTAGAATTATAGGATCTAAAGTCTAATGTATATGGTTACAAAAGAAATCTCCCATATCATATCTTATACAGTATATATCATGCAAATAAATGGTATTTACGACAGAAGGCAGTTACACCAAAATGAAAATGAAGCTCATCTCATAAATCTGCCCTGTCAGTGGTGCCATTAAAAGGTACAACACTACTGGTTGAAATAACGCAGTATATATAAATATTCAACCAAATCGAACAGTAATTAACCAAACTAAGAGACTTGCTTCATGATAATTTGAAATCCTGTGAGTTTTTAAATTTCAAAGGATTATGTTTACTGTAAATGTCAAATATAGAACTTATCTGGTTTCTAAGACTTGACCTTTGATCTACTGATAAAAAATATTTCCGGATTTAGGTAAAATATTTTCGGATTTATTAGAACTTTGCTATAGTTTGACATTAAAATCATCAACACCGGTAAATGGCGATTTTGGGCAAAACCCTGGTTTTAGTGGCAGTTTGATGTAAGACCCTCTGACCCGGATTTCAATTTGGCTCACACAACATGACTGTAACACTTCGCAGGCCTGGTGGCAGAATGACAGTGACAGGAGTCACGCAAAGTTCCCGCGCGCCAGTTAATTTTGAATTTAAATGCCCTTTTACATGGCCACATAATATCCGTTATGTGAGGTCACTAATCTTTTATCGCTTCTTTAGTTGCTTCTTTCGTTCCCTTTATAGCTGGGATATAAACCTCCATGACAGCTCTATAACTTTATTTTTAGAATTCTCTCATTTATTACCCAGAGGACAGCAGTGTTTATAGATCCATTAAATTAATCATCTAATAGAATTGTATGCATACCTCCATACCATTTGACAACATCTCTGATGCTGTGAAGGAAATGGAAAATTATTAGTTTTTGATGAGTTGATTAAGTAATAATAAAAAGCGTGACAACATAAACACGCCAAAGGAATTCAGAAAATTTCCTGCGAAGGATGATGATGAAAAGCCGCAGCTCCCAGAAAAAGTTGATTAAAAGAAGTCGCAAAGAAAGCGGAGGTGGAAAGGAGAAGATCTGCAATATTTCAACGACCAACTGACACAGAACGAATGGTTGGCGCCGATGGTAATGAAGCAATATAAACCAATAAATAAAACGAGAGAGAGAGAGAGAGAGAGAGAGAGAGAGAGAGAGAGAGAGAGAGAGAGAGAGAGAGAGAGAGACTCAAATATTTGGGGAAAACTGAATTAGCTGGAGTTGTTAGCGTCACATGAGGTGTTAACAAAGTTTAATTGACAATCATGGCTGAGCTCAGGGATTTCGACATTCATGTTTGTGGGTGTTTACATTCGTTAGGTTCTAAGCTGTTTGTTTGTTTGTGTTTTCTTTATATTTTTTAAAAATCATATTTGTTAGTGGTCATGAAGTTATAAACTGCTTTTTATTTTATCACCCAGTTAACCTAAATTTTCCTTCAATGTAGTTTTGTAAAGCTGTGCTTTTTAATATCTGGTCATTTTTATACAACAAGAATGTTTCTTAAGTTATTTATTAAAATTCTTCAGAAATTTTCTTTATGATTGTTTATGATTTACAAAATTATCCACCTATTGTATCAAATCAAAAATATTAGAGTAAACTTGATGTATTTTGTTCCGAGATTCTATAAACCAACGTGAAACCAATTTCAGGGGAATATAAAAATCAGAATCTGATTCAAATCTAACTAACGGTTGACTCTCTCTCTCTCTCTCTCTCTCTCTCTCTCTATCTCTCTCTCTCTATATATATAGTATATCTATATATATATATATATATATATATATATATATATATATATAATATATATATATATATATATATATATATATATATATATATTATATCTTTAATTGCCCTTATGTAATCTTGGAAGTAATGTCGGCGGGATATCAAAGTGAGATTGACTTCATATGTTATCGAACAGGCGTCAAATTGACTAACTTGAAATTTCATGTATACGAGAAAATGCAAAGAAATGCAATATGACATAAACTATATATTTTAATAATGAGTTAGAATAATGTTATGATTATATATATATATATATTATATAAATATGTATATATGTGGGTGTTGAGAGAGTCAGAGTCTACAGACATATACTTACATATCCTATAACTGAATCACGAAAATATGGAGCGTGATGAATATATAAATATCTCATAAAGGTCCACTATTACTCTTAGCAGACTGAAGAAAGAGAAGTATGTTTAATAAATGACAGATGGGGATTTGGAAACATATTTGAATCCAAACACACATTGAAGAATTAGTAGAACTGCCAAAACAGTTAAACATTTGAGGTTTTACAAAGGATTAGATCAACTGTTCTGCCTGTAGAAATTAAAAGATTATAGAGTCGTCTGACCACCTAAAAATTTTTAGTACAACCTGCTTTTTTTTGTAAACGTAATAACTTTTTGCAAGATGAACATTTTTACAAATACAAAAATTATATTAAACATACGTATATATAGAAAATAAATATCAAGTAGCTAACTTGTAATTAAGTCAGTGATTTTATCTTTTAGGTCATTCGTAAACATTTTTCTAATCCTGTTTTGGCAGTTCTACAATGTCGCAATATCAGAAATTCACTTTACCTCGGTATATCTCCGTTGGAGAATTGTCGCCGAAAGGGAATTTATATAGTGATAAACTGGCTCAATGGTTTACGTCAACTGGAGTCGCTGAATGGGCTTTCGTCATGAGTTCGTGTACACATACATACATACATTTTATCATATATAAATTATATATTATATACGACAATATCTCCAACGAATATCTATAATATAGCGTGAATTTCGATATTAGAGAGAGACATTTGCAGTTTCAGAATAATGTATATAAATCACTGAAAAGTATGGATAGTGTTCAAAATCCTTTTCCGTATATAATATCTCATAAAAAGACATATTACTCTGCGCACATGGGAAATTAATTTGGGTAATGATAGTGTATCGTAAATATATATATATCTTTATATATATATAAAGTAGTATCTCCAGCCTGCTTATATATATATATATATATATATAGATAGGAACCTATATTTTTGACCTCCTGATGGGGACTCTATCTATATATATAATATTTACATATATATATAACACACATATACATACACACACACACACACAAATATATATATATATATAAATAAATATAGATAGATAGATAGATATACTAACACAAATATATATATAATGTATATATACATGTTATATACATACACATATATGTAATTCTAGATAGATAGAAGCACAACAAAGTAGTCTCCTTTAGTAGAAACCAATCATCGTTTACTGACCAGACACTTGAAGAGCAACCATCTAAGAGCCTAGCAAGCAAAGACATTTGTTTACGATGAAAATGAGCATGAGTGAGGATTGTGACCTAATGAATTATTTCCAGGTGCGCAACCAGATTAACTACTATGTATCAAGTCCATAAATGAAACAAGAACAGTACTGACATCTAATTAGTGATAACAAAGATAATAAGTAGGAATGCATAAATGTTTGCCCTCTTTTACTAAGATTCGAGAAGGATCATTCATCCATAACGACGTAACTATATCAGAAAGATGCCATATTTATCCACTAAATGATATAAACCAAATAAACAACCAATTAATCAATAATACGAATGATGAAAATTCTACACCTGTTCTATTTCAACCATAGAACAAGTAAAAATGCGTCGAAATTTCTTCAGGGCAATTGAGTTTTCTGTTAAGGCGCTGCAGCGTATAATCAAAGGCCATCAAAGAAAGAAATGGCCTATCGCACCAGTGCGAGTCTCGGTACTAATACTGTGGGCCACGGCCCATAAAACTTTAACAACGGCCAGGTAGTGGCCTGCTATATCGTTGCCAGAAGCAAGATTATGGCTAGCTTTAACCTTAAATAAAAATAAAAACTACCGAGGCTGAAGGGCTGCAATTTAGTCATGTTTGATGATTGAGGCAAATAATTCTTACCAATTTGTGCCTTAGAAAATCAAACAGTTTTTAAGATAGGGAACAGATTAATACGGATGAAAAAAGTGCCGTCGTTAAACTGTGCGGACTTTTAGAAACCAGCACAGCTTTTCTTTTAATTACTAAAATTGATGTACTTCAATAAGCATTTTCTTTTCCATTATTATTAACAGGATCTCCGTAGTGAACAATTAATTCTTTAAGTGTCTTTCTATTTTGAAAATAGAAAGAGGACTGGCGGATGAAAAATCCCTCGTCGTTTTACTGTTTGCTTTTAGAAGGTTACTCCTTCATATTATTATTATTATTATTATTATTATTATTATTATTATTATTATTGTATTATTATTATTATTATCATCATCATTATTATTATTATTCAGAGGATGAACCTATTCATATGGAACAAGCCCACAGGTGCCACTGACTTGAAATTCAAGCTTCAAAGAATATGGTGCTCATTAGGAAGTAAAGAGAAGGTAAAGGAAATTCAGAAAGAAAGTCTCACTTATTAAAAAAAAAAATAAATCAATAAATCAATAAATAGATAAAAACGTTGATTTCCACTTTCCTTTCTGGGGAAAATGGAAGGATTATTCTCATCAGTATCACAGACCAGCAGCATTGGTAACCTCGCTGAGCAAACGGGGAAATAGCTGTGGACACAATAACACTGGGTGTCGTCATGTCTATCTCACGGTCTAACTTCACCAAACTTATATAATTATCATTATACTTATCATCATTATTGAGATTTCTTAGTCAGATTCGCCTTCCAAAGAGACAAAACAAGCAAACAAACAAACAGAATTGAGAGGTTTAACGTCTTGGATGTAAATTAAAACTACAATTAAATGTAAATAATAAATAATGATAATAATAATAATAATAATAATAACAATAATAATAATAATATGTACTATTATTGTATTTTAAGTTCCTAAAGTTCCCAAGCTGGTAGCGATCAAAAACGCCTAAAACGGCTCGCATTTCCGGAAGATTCCTTTGCAACTTTCCTCAAACAAGACTTTACCAAAGCATTTGCATATGAATGAAACCAACAGCATATGCTTAGGTTTTTTTCCTTTCAAGAGGAGAAAGAAAAGTTCTTGCAAATCAAACTGCAGAGAGTGGCTCGAGATAATTAAATTAATTGGGATTAATTAGACACAGAAGGGCCAAATAATCGTACCTTTATTAATCCAAAACCGAATTTTGTGTCAATTGACGGAAGGTCTTTACGGAAATTTCTGTATACATCATAAAGTGTAATACACATACACGCTGAAAAACATATTAAAACAAGTGATAACCTATACTTATACTTATTTATTTATTAACGCACACCCTCCAACTTGCGAGGATAGCTCCAGTAGATTTTCTAACATAATGACTCAAATCTTTTATTTACATTGCTACGTTTCTTTCTTTTTATAAATATAGAAAAAGTAATACCAGGGAATCTGTAAAGGAATCTCGATGAATTGTTATCCACTTTGAGGGGCGGAGCAGCACATGAAATACATTTTTATTTAGTATCGTAACCTGGCGTCACACCACAAATGACCAGAGAGGGAAAGAATATTTATTGGAACGCAAGCATGATGGAGGACGTGCAAGCAATGAGTTTGGATTTTCAGTTCACGAAAAAGCTGTCAGTCATTTTTTAATTACATTCTCCCTCACCGGACCAATAGATTATCTGGGTTTCTGAGCGATGTATTACATTACGCTGAATAAAATATACTTGCGATGAAGGGAATGTAACTTATTCAGTCAGAGCTTATTGAGTTCGGTCTCCTGCTGAAGATGGAGACAGGGAAAGATTCCTTTATTTTTTTAGATACCTATCAATAGGTATGGACTTATTAACGGAAATTTATATCGACGGACACTTATTTTAAAATAAGAAATGTGAAATCGTGATACGCACTGACTTATAATTTATATCTTTCAAGAGAAAAGATCGACGGAGGGGGCATCAAGAAATGAAGACAGCGTGAAACATTAAAAGAAAACAATCACAGGAAAATGATCAGCAGTATCAACAGGTGTAATTATTTATATTCTCATTTTGTACGTGGTTCTTTAATTGATCACATAATAAGATTCCCTAGACTCATGATCACCTTTAGATTAAAAATGATCATTTTCTCCTTTACTATATGATGCAGAATCATGTGGCAAAATACATGGTCAATATTGAAAGAAGTTTGCATATATGATAATAATACCAGATTTTTTATTTGAATACCGAATCATAAAACATCAAAATTCCATGTTTTATGCTATATAAATGTTTATTTTTTCAGAACGATGCGCTGGCTATTTTCTATTTCATTCCTCGCTCTCTCTCTCTCTCTCTCTCTCTCTCTCTTATGTATATGTATATATATATATTTATATATATATATATATATATATATATATATATATATATATATATATATATATATATATATATATACTCTTGTATATATATATATGTGTGTGTGTGTGTGTATGTGATAGCATAAATCTTATATTACAATGTAATTTAAATTCATTACACATGTAATTTAAATCATAATAAACTTCAAATACAGACAGAAATTCATATAAATGTCTTTCTCTAAAAAAAGTAAACATCTCCAAATATTTTCGAAACATATCTCTTCGCTTAGTAAGGTTCATGGCGGCTAAGAACATACTGGCTGGATCCAATTAGGAAAATTCACTGGCTCAAAAAGGATGGAGAAGAACGTGGCAAGAATAGAAGTGGGATTGCTGAAAGTTTCCTGCATAGAATTCCATTCACTTTTTTCTACTATTTTCATTATTGGGACTTAAAACATATAAGAGAGAGAGAGAGAGAGAGAGAGAGAGGTGGGGAAAGTGTGGTGCCGTTTTAGGCTATCATTCGTCAAGGATTAAACAAAATAAAGGAGCAAATAAGCAAACTGATATTTATTAATGAATTCGGAAATTTTTGTATACTTCCAAGTGTATACATATGCATTTAAAAAAATATCAAACCACTCGATAATGTAACTATTAATTTCTTTATCAATCCCCTCAACTTGGAGGAGTGCTCCAATATGTCGATTTTAACAATCACGAATTTATTGTTTTCATTTCCGAGTTAAAAATTCTTTGCATTTCATAAATATCAAGAATTGACACTATGGGGAAATCAATACAAGAACACAAGATGGACGGGAAAGGCACGAAATTAATTTTTATTTAGAATCGTTACTTGGCGTTACACCACGAATGACCAAAGGAGAATACTTAGGGAATGAAGGCATGATGGACCGCGTGAAAGCAATGAGTTTGAATTTTCGGTTCAGGTGGAAAATTGTAAACATTTGCGTAATTAAATTTTCCCTCACCGGGCCAATACACTGTCTGGATTTGCGAGCGATGCATTACATTACGCTGAATAAAATATACTTGCGATGAAGGGGATAATGGCATTATTGTCTGACTTCAAGTCACATGATGAAGATGGTAAACGAGGGATTTTTTTGGGGGAATTTTTAGAGGGATTTTTTTAAAGGGGATTTTTAGAAGGTTGATATATTTTGGAGGATTTTTTTAGAGGGGGATTTTTTTATAAAACATTATTCCTTTACTTTTAAAATGTAGCTATCAGTCCGACTATTTCGATCATTTGTACAAAGGACTGCTTATTTTAAAAGTGACATAATATGAATTAGACTTTTCTTAATTTTTACTAGAACGTCGACAAAATTATCAAGCAAATAAAAAGTGAAAGGCAATAATGACTCAAAATACAAAAAAATGCAAATCGAGTAACTATTATAAAGTGACGAATGAGTTCTTCTTCGGTTTAATATGAAATTATGGAAACTCACAAAGTAGTATTGGATGTTGTTCGTCTTCCACATATGATTATTTCTGACCCCAAATATTTCTGGTACGACTAGAGATATTCCGTATCTCCACTTTTCACCAATCTGTCCATCGGAGGGTTTTATTTTTATTTTTATTTATTTTTTTTTTTGACAACAGAACACTAAGTAAAATTATTCCAGCGACGCAGACAGCACGAATCAGGAAGTTTAAATGAAAGGCGCCACCGACATCATTTACTATAAGAATGGAAAAATATGAGACTGCCGAATACACAGATGGAATTACAGTATTTATTATGGTTGGTGTGCACAAAAATCCTACCAAAACAGCTTATGTACATTTCTTCCTGTCCACAATATTAATGTTAACAAATCAGTTTTCACATCCAATTTTGAAGAGCATTAGGTATACAGGTAGCCTTCAATTTACTAATCTATAAAAACTAAAATCCAAGTGGATCTTTCGGCGTTAGGTAGGGGATCGGGAGGGTAAGGGAGACATGACACATCCACCTTCCTCCAACAAACCTGTTTGTCCGCCCCGGATGGGGGCGGGGTAGAGGGGGGGGATTGGGAGGGTAGGGGAGACATGACATATCCACCTTCCTCATGCAAACATGTTTGTCACCTGGTGGGTAAGTGGAAATGAGGATCAGGGAAGGGCCAGAGACATAACCACCCACCCTCTCCTGCAAACCTGTTTGTCCGCCAAGGAGGAGTAGTGGGGATCAGGAGGGTAGGGGAGGCATAATGGGCAGCGCAGGTTCCAGCACTGCGAAGTGCGCGCCATCCAAACTCATGTGGAAATAAATGTGTCATTTGGGAATGCGGGCAACATATCAAAATATCCTAATACTTGATCGCACAGTGCACCGAGCATATAAAACAGAAGTTTTATAATAACAGCAGAAAACACATAGCACAAAATCCCTCTTTTACCAGTACGAACAGATATACAATGAAGCGCCATCATAAAAGAACTCTCCCGACAATACCAAGTGATTTCTATATCAAATCCGGAAGTATATCAAATAACAATTTTTAGCTGACATTGCAGATGTCCTCGTTCATTGAAGGTCTAAAATGCTGGTTTATTCTACTATCACGCTGCAATGAAATATTACAGAATCCAGATTTATAAAAAGAAAGTTTCACATTTAAAATGATTATCAGCGTGAGATTATATATGCGTATATTTATTGTATATATATATATATATATATATATATATATATATATATATATATATATAAGAAGATATGTATACATATATATTTATATAACACATACGTATATATATGTATGTATATAATATACATAATATACATTTACAAACACGTATAAACATATATACAGTATATATAATTGTATGTTTGTATAAACAGTTCTATTTCAGTTCATTGAAAAAGAATATATATTATAACAAAATAGTCAGTCACACAAAAATCTGCCAAAAACACGATCGTTCCTTCCAGGACTCCTAGATGCATTCCACTGCTTTATTATAATTTCTTCGGCACAATGAATTTGTGTCCTTCGCTAATCTAAGACAACACCAGAAAACGGAAAGGTAGAACAGGTTGACAGTTTGTCACTCGACCAGCAGTTGCCCTATAGCAAGAAGTCGTGACTGCACAAGGCTGAAAACTTAAACTAAAACAAATAAACGAGTTAATCACTAATGGATATTTTGCGGGCAATCAGTAAGCCTATCATGGTAGCCGAGCTAAATAGCATTCCATTTAAAGGAAATTAAAATTACTATCGTTCTTTCGGTTGTAATTTCTTTTAAGGATTGTTTTAAGGTTTTCTTTTGACTCGACCTAAACAAATTTTTTCAGTCTGAACACAGCTTTATTTCAGCACTCAGAATTTGTTCGGTAGTATGTTTTGCGTATGCAGCGTTAAAAAACAAAACTTTTATTACAATTTGTTTATTTATCATAACCAAAATACAGAAGTAAGCTGAAAAGCTAGGTATCATATGATATGCATTATGAGATTTTGTAAATACGTATGTGCTAATAGATTTTCATTATCAATAATGTATAGTATTTTCAGTCATATTACAAATCTATAATTGGGCACATTATTGTGCCGAATGGCCTCCTAGATTTGTCCATTTGGCCTCTGAGCCTGTATGTGAGGACTGAATTAGCCACTCACTGAGAAGAACAATTTCTATGCTTTTCATAGTGAGCTAAACAGTAACTTTTTTCTAAAAACAACACCCATTTCCATATATGATTACATCAGTAATGGTTGGTAAGTAACATTAAAATTTCCAGTTAGTAAGAAAAACTTTAACTAATAACACTTCAATAAATGCTTTCGAATGCAATTAACAAGAACATCAAAAGACACGTCGGTAGATCTTTCCGAACATTATGGAAAAATAACAGTAAATTATGCTTATCCCTTATATTCAATAAGTGGTTTCTTTAGCCAGTTCAGTTCATAAATACGGACCATCTGATATTCAGTGCAACCCGAGGAACACCGATAACACCGTTCGCACATGACGTTACCATTAACTATTCAGTTTGGGGATGTGACTCATTTTGAGACACACCAGGATTTTCTTACAATTAATCATGTGTCAAAACATGAGCACCAAACATGGAAGGAAATGATACAAAAGTAAAAATTTATATATTTCTTTTCTTGTAGCATTTCCTTCCATGTTTAAATCTTACTATTTGTGAACATGATTAATTGTAGAAAATCCTGGTGTGTCCCAAATTATTTTTATACTTTGTGCATTTTAATAAGAGCGTGTTTATTTTTTTCTATTTTTATATTAGACTTTTAGTTTTGACAGAAATTGTTACGAATTTATGATTGTAACTAAAACTAATGGAACATGATATCCTGCCAGGCCAAAGAAGGTTTGAAAACCCGTGGAGTTATTAACTTATTCAGTAACGAGTCAAAGAAGGTATGAAAATCCGAAGAATTTATACAAAATCCTGATACTGAAGAGGTCACCGTAGGTCAGTAGAGGTCACCGCTGACTTACTGATCATGTAAGGTTGTATTGTCACCGGATTGGCAACCATGCACATTTCAAGTCCATCGGACGAAGGGAACAGGCCGAAGATTGAGTTACGGCAGACTTGACCTAAATAACGAAGAGACAGATGCAGCCAAGCAACAGCATGCAAAAACAAAAACAAGGCAAATGCTGCTGAAAACAAAGAAAAAGTCAGCAATAATAAAGAACGATTACAAAACATTAGACGCAGCAAACGTCTTCTCAAAAATGCAACAGAGAGAGAGAGAGAGAGAGAGAGAGAGAGAGGAGAGAGAGAGAGAGAGAGAGAGAGAGAGAGAGAGAGAGACCTTGGTGCCAATGACTCAATACAAGCTAAAAAAACTCTATTAAAGAGGCAAACATTGAAAATAATCACTAAATCGCCTGAACTTCAAGAATAAAGTGACACCGTTTGCAAAGTATGAAAAGGCCACAAAATAGAGAGAGAAAATCCCTTCATTTTTACAGCCTTGAACCATTGAACTGCCTCATCAAAGCACACTAAAGAGGGGATTCGACATCAGAATGTGAAAAATTCTCCTTGCACCTACGCTTGTTGAAACAAAAAAAAAAAGACCTATCAGATATGTTTTAAAAATCCTTTACAATTTTCCACCATGCACGACTCTAGGTATTAAATCAACTGGAAGGAATCTTGTTTAAAACCTGCTGCCCGTAATAATAAGTAAATTATAAATGCAGCAGTTATCTTTTGGTCAAAATTACATCCTCCCCATTCCCCTTCCCAAGGGAGCTCGCTTCTTGTACTTACCTATTTTCAATCCTTGTAACTGACCTTTCTACTCTGTCCTTTCCATGTATGAAGCTTTGTACCAGGTTTTTACATTAGTTTACCAGAAGAGCGCTGCTGTGCAGCATATAAAATATAAATGCAGTTTTCATAGAAGTGAATTTTTTACATTGCTATATATATATTGTATATATAAAATATATATATATATATATATATATATATATATATATATATATATATATATATATATATATAAATATATATATATATATATATATATATATATATATATACATATAAGGTATATGGTTATATATATATATATCATTTGCCATTGACGAAGGACTGATACAGAGGTTGAAAGTACAAATATATATACTACAAGAACAGTACTGACAACATACAAAACCGTTAGAGGCTCCCATATCCCCACTCAGGCCGGTGTCGAGGTAGGCCTTTAAAAAACTCATTTGGCTAAAAATCACAATAGACTCTCAGGGGACATTGCTGATAAACAGACCATACCCTCAGATCCACACCTGACAGGTGTCATGGAGGCAGGTTTGGAAACTCATTAACATTACTACCTCGTGCTGTGTTTACAAATATGATAATCCTATTTTCCTTACATCACTCTCTACTGCCTACCTTAAAGTTTAAACAATTTACAAATTTCTTTTGATATTAAAGGATCAAGTTTATACATCCATGACTGATATTCATATTATGGTTTGTTTCTTTATGAAGCTAGATTCAATGATGTTCCTTTCAGTGCATTATTAGAATATACAATCCCTTTTTGCCCCTTCCCAGTTGATAGCATGATTGTTCTCACTAACATGTACAAATATACCACTGTTCCTTGTGCATATCTCACACATTTCTTATGTTGTTCAATTCTTTTTTCCAGTGCTTTCCCGGTTTGGCCAATATAAAGTTGTCCACAAGACTTACACGGAATTTTATATACACCCTTTAATATTGTCTGGGGAGTTCTTGATAAGTACATTTTTCATTGTTGTATTGTTCTTAAATGCGACATTAACACCAAAATTCTTAAGAAGATGAGGATATCTTTCATACTATTATTATAGGCAGAACAAGCAAATTTTTTGTGTTGTCATGGTTCTTTCTGGTTTTGATACATAGTCTTTTTTTGCCCTTCAAATGCACTATTTAATACACTATCAGGATATTTCAATTTTTGCCTGCATTCCTAATCTTATCTATTTCATCATCAATATATTCAGGGCTACATACCCGTAATGCTCTTAAAAACATAGATGAAAAACACTGACTTTTTAATCTTATTGCTTTGTCCAGAATAGAAATGCACATAGGAAAGAAATATTAGTAGGTTTCTATACACACTATATTTAAACCCACTACTATTTCTTCATATGAGGACATCAGAAACAGTAGCACCCATCATTTTCCATTTCATCGTGAATTTAATTGATGGTACTAATTGATTTAACTTAGCAAAAAGTTTTTACATCTTGTAGCCCCAAATATATTGATGATGAAATAGATAAGATTAGGAAATGCAGGCAAAAATTGAAATATCTTCTAGTGTATTAAACAGTATATAGAAGTTACTGAGGAAAGACTATTATCCAAACCAGAGAACCTTTTGTGACAAAAATTTGCTTGTTCTGCCTTATAATAATAGTAAGGAAGATATCCTCATCTTCTTAAAATTTTGAACATTAATGTCGCATTTAAGAACAATACAACAATGAAAAATGTACTATCAAAGAACTCCCAGACAATATTAAAGGGTGTGTATATAAAATTTAATGTAAGTCTTGTGGACAACTTTTATATTAGCCAAACCAGGAAAGCACTGGAAAAAGAATTGAACAACATAAGAAATGTGTGAGATATGCAAAGGAACAGTGGTATATTTGTACATGTTAGTGAGAACAATCATGCTATCAACTGGGAAGGGGGCAAAAAGGTTTGTATATTCTAATAATGCACTGGAAAGGAACATCATTGAATCTAGCTTCATAAAAAAAGTTACAACCATAATATGAATATCAGTCAAGGAATGTATAAACTTGATCCTTTAATATCAAAAGAAATTTGTAAAATTGTTTTAAACTTTAAGGTAGGCAGAGATGATATGAAAATAGGATTAATTGGGCTGTTTGTAAACTGCAATGAGGGTAGAACAGTTAATGATTTCAAACTCCACCTCCATGACACCTGTCAGGTGGAATCTGAGGCGGGGCTATGTCTGTTTATCAGAAATGTCCTCTGAGAGCTCCATTTTGATTTTTAAAATGAGTTTTAGCCACTCTACCTCCCGACACCGGCCTGGGAGTGGGGATAAGGGAGCCTAACGGTTTTTGTATGTTAAATCCGGCTGGTTTTGTAGTATATATCTGTTGTGACTTCTCAAACTCTGTATCAGTCCATCGTCAATGGTTTGGAAATAAAGTTTGAAACCAATCAGACCTACACCCTTTTCTTATTTTTCATACCTGTGGTAATGTGTGATAAATGAATCACGTACAAAAAGTGATAATAATCATATATATATATATATATACACACACACATACACAAAACATATAGTATATATATATGTGTGTGTATATATATATATATATATATATATATATATATATATATATATATATATATATATATATATATATATTGTACACACACACACACAGAATATACCATTTACTCCTGAGAGAGGTGGTAATTCTTTACTAATGATCTGTTTTCACATTACCTTTCCTGTGAATCTTATTCATTAACAGACTGCATCTACATAAATTAATTATGCAATACATTTCAATCCATTTACTGTTTGAACGAAATTTATTATCACCCATGATGTTCGGTTAAATACATAAGTGACATAAATCTGTGATTCAAATTGTACAACGCAATTTAATCCTGCAATAATAAAGGGCAACAGAATATTACATGGGCACCCGTGATCTGTATTTGCACTAGATGTAATAAAACTAATGGCATAACGCGAGTGATTTCCATCATTACTGCTGTTATTGTATATTGTTATGGCCTGTTTGCTGACTTAATTCCTGTCACTGATACACCTCGTTGTTGTTCCAACAGATTCAGTGGTTGCTATTTTGGGATCGTTCAACAAGACAACAAAGGCAGCTCTTATCCGTTACCGCACCGTCTCATAAAACGCTATAAGAAGCCTATACGTAGATTTACCAAAGACATAAGCAGAGAACATCCTAAGACTGATAAGAATAAAACAGCTCACTGTCTAGACACCGTGTGACGCCCGCATTGAGATTCGACGTGATTGTGATCGGAACATCGCTTTAAAAATTCTGATGCTATTTTCACAGCCATCATAATCGTCCTTCCCGTCTTCGCTTCGGTTTTCCTCACTTCCAACCTCGAGTCTCCCGAGTGGTATAATGCTCCGCTGAGATTTGGAGACAAATAAGGAGCAATAAACGAGGTGAATATTGCGCTTCTAACATTAAATATTTCTAAAGGTCAAGACTTTGAGAGCTACGGTAAACGTTTTGTTACTTGATAAGAATAAACGTTTTGTTACTTGATAAGAATAAGTGTAATATTACAGAGCAGGAATAACTTCAGTAAGTTCTAAAGAAGAAATTACGAAGCATAATTTTCATTAAACACGTTCAAACGTGATTTACGAATAATGTAAGCATTCACGATAAAACTCGTTGTTTTCGTTTAAATGGTTTCCGAAAGAGAAAAGATTGAAAAAATCAGATCTGCAAAAGCTTTTTGCAACAAAAGAGAGCTCCCTTTTGACACGTCTGTTACCAGAATCAAGAGAGAATGGCCGGCATTTGTCGAAAAGGCATCGAGGACATCAGAAATTCCATTTGGCATCAGCTCCATCGCGATGAATAGCTGCATAATAAGACCGAGAGGAATTTCAAATGAGCTTCGTATACCATTACAGCTAAATCACTGAATTCATAACAGATCCATTGTGGGACGGCGGTCGGCGGATATTTCCTTTTACGCCGGGAAAAATTTTTGGGGACTTTTCGCAATTTTTCGCGATGGAACCTTGATTGGCTTTCGGCTCTTCATAAGGGAGGAGAAGAACATCACAGCCATATTACAGGACGTCAGAGAAGAACTCTTTGGGAGTTAAAAAAAAAAAAAAAAAAAAAAAAAGTTAATTCTGAAGTAAGTGGGTAAGATTTGCTAAACATATCACGAATAATTAGGTCACTTAGGGAAATGGTTCTTTTCAGATATGACCATTTCAAATGCCTCTTAACAGTTTTTAATAAGTTTAATAGACAGGTGTGTGAGTATGTACGTATGAATATATTTCCGTATAATATATATATATATATATATATATATATATATATATATATATATATATATATATATATATATATATATATATATATATATATAAATTACCCTTCTTTAACATATTTTACTGATAACTGCTTTCCTACCAAGCTCGTCAACAGGATTATTTATAAATTTTTCAATAGAGTTTTGGGTAGCACTAATAAAGTAAAATGTTCCTAAGAATCCCTTTTATCCCCGATTCCCATTTTGCGCGGCGATTCCTTTAGGGCTATATACTAACACTGTACGAAAATACTTTGGAGCAATTAATGTTAAACTTATCCCTTTAATCCACTAAAACTGGCTACTTGCTTCGACTTGAAGATGGTTTATGCCCCACACATGTCCCCTGGTGTAGTGTATAAATATTCTTGTCCCAGATGTAGTCCATAACTTATATAATTCTTCTCAGAGGATAATATGAGGGTTCGCATATACTGTATATATATATATATAGTTTCCGTACTGGATATTCACTATCAAAATCCTGAACAATCCAGGATTCGTGATATATAGCAAAATGTAAAGTTCCCATTAAATATGACATATATATCATTATTGTGGGTCAAACTCCAGCTCAAACAAATTATTGATCCTCAGTATGGCTCCCTTCATCAAACAGTTTGTTCCACCCCTCAGTGAGAACACCCAGCAGTCCACCTTCACGCCCTTGTGACCTTTCAGCACCTGTTGTTTTTGTTTACATTCTTTGGTTTTGTGTCATTGCTTTGGTAGATCCACCTCAATTAGCTCCAAATATTTCTTAACTTTGTATCGTTTTTGTATCTTGTTTTTGTATTTTTATCTGAACTTTAATCTGCATAAATGTTTTTAATTTTTCTGTGGATAACTTTGAAACTCTGTGTCTCTACTATTTTGACAAGTAATCAGCGATTTTGGTTTTTATTTTAATTACTGTATAAACGATTTTTTTAGATAATTAGAAATTCATATGTTTTATTGCTTTTATTTATTGTACAGAACCAGATGATGCACTCAGCTGAATGCGAAACGACGTCGAAATAAATAATACTGAAATGTTTGTTAATGCTTCTGATCCTGTTAAAAATTATATGATATATATATATATATATATATATATATATATATATATATATATATATATATATATATCTATATATAAATCACAGTCTGGGAAAGAATATTTATAGTCTTCTTTTTTAAAACATCAATAATATATTAGCCTTGGGTTTACCAGTAAAATTCTCTTCAGGAATGTTGACCCAGTAAAAACATTTTGAAGAACCAATGGTGGATCAAAGATGTTGGGAACCAACCGTCAATTAGATATATGGGAATAACACTTGAAGCCCACCCCCATTTCAAGGCAGAAAAATATATACAGAATGATATAGGGATGTGTAAAAGTATATGTGATGATGAAATATATTTATATATATGAAAAGGACATTGTTTATATATATTTGAAAAGATACAAAGATCGAGTCAACATACACAAGTAGATAGATAGATATATAGATATATATATAGATAGACAGATAG
This sequence comes from Macrobrachium rosenbergii, assembly GCF_040412425.1. Classification (NCBI taxonomy): domain Eukaryota; kingdom Metazoa; phylum Arthropoda; class Malacostraca; order Decapoda; family Palaemonidae; genus Macrobrachium; species Macrobrachium rosenbergii. Next base: position 12,831,871 of record NC_089786.1, on the reverse strand, counting down.
ACAGAGAGAAAGACTGAGAATATATATAAATATAGGAAACTTAATTACGGACAAATATTTGAGAGTAACTCTTTTGCTAAAACTTATGCAAGCAAATTCCCATTAATGACTGCATTCGCCTCTCTTTTCAACTCTTGATTACCCCAATTACAGTCTCAGACTTTCATGTCTGCAGCGTCATGCTTGTTAATTTGGCAGTAAGTGCTTTACACACATTCACACACACATATTTATACGCTTTTGCAGATCCAAACACTAACGTGCCAGCTTCAAAATATCAATTTTGAATCGGATGATGATTTAATACCGAAGGGGAATTATAATTACGGTAGTGCATAAAGACTTATGGACTCAGAGGGAGTGATCAATAACTTAAAATCAGGGACCCAACTAAGGTGCAGCAAATCAAGCGATCAAAACTGCTTTTGGTTAATGACTGTGTATATGAAATGGCCAATGTGCATGAAAATATATATAATGTGATATAAGTATTTAATTCAGGATATATATATATATATATATAAGATAAATTTATATAGAGTATATAACTAATGCCTGTGTGTGACTGGTGATAATGTGAAATGGTGATTAATCTTCATGATCTAATTTTACAAGCGTAAATTAGTTTTCGCCTGATTGAAAAGTCTGACGAAATTCTTTTGAGGAATGTGTTAACTGAAGGTGTTTGAAATAAAGTTGAGAAATCACAATTTGGGAAAAGAATTTTTATTAGTCTTCTTTTAAAAATAGCAAGTTATTAAGCTAATTTTAATGGTAGAAGAGATTTTTCTTCAAGTCCAACAGATAATTACCAGTCTTTCTCTAAAATATTTATCTGTCTATCTATCTATGGATGAAGCTACCTATTTATCTAGACACAGTGAAATATGTATTATATGTGGATATATATATAACGATATTTGGTGTCATTGTATAAATATAATTCATTATATACAGAATATAGGAGGAAGGAATAAAACACACCCACATATATATTTATGAAATGAAGGTTTAACTGAATGAAAAAGACATTGTCTGAAGAATATTTGAAATTAGATAGGATCTTTGTCAAGGGATATAATATATATATATAGAGAGATAGATAGATATATAGATAGATAGATAGATAGATAGATAGATAGATAGATAGATACACAATATATAGATAGATAGATACATATACACACCCATAGATTGACTGGAGTCGCTAGATAGTTCAGATAACAAATTCTGGCTAAAAGATGATCTAAAGCAGATAACGCCTGAAAACACCAGGAAACCTTAGTCTGTTTGGGAAATTTTTACTCTACTTTAGGCTCAGGACTATTTCTAAAGGTAGGCTAAAAGCCCCAGAGCCAAACACTGCCAACTGGCCTGTCTCTTTCAAAAAGATAATTTCCCAATTGGACTTCTCAGACCAGGTACCCAGCAACATCATGTGAGCAGAGATTTGTGGTTTAATGCAAACATCCTTTAAATAATCCTCCTCACACAATGTATTACACTCAGAGCATCTGGCTAGTGAGGCAAATACCAACCCTAAAACTACGAGTTTTCTTTTATACAAAAGTATGAATTGATTGCTTATTCTACTCGCACTGAATTCTATAATACCGACGTGGAATTATAATCAGTCAGTCTTACCCTGATGGACTACTAAAAATGATTACGCTGTCTCTATCATGTTCTCTTGAAATAATTATCATAATCCAACTAGAAAATAGTGAAACAGACTAGCCTACACTAACCATATGACATCTATATATATAATATATGAATGGTCCTTCCATAAGAATATATATATATATAAATATTCCCTTTTATTGTGGAAATATATTGTGTTTGGAGGACAGTAGAAATGATATATTTTCCATAATTTCTATATATATAATAAATGATGGAAAGTTGATGTGTGTGTGTGTTTGTGTGTGTGATGGAAAGTTTTACTACTAAATTTTAGCAAGTATTTTACAATTTAATTGCTCCAAATAAAAATCAGTCATTCAGGATGAAGAAAAATATAATTGATAAATTACGTCCTTGTTGTTTCATCTGAATACAATTTGATTTTTTATGTACACCCTACCTTTTCTAAGACAAAACCATCAGTTGTTTTGTACGGTGTAAATTTGCTATGTTGAAACGTTTTCTTGTAATTGTCAGCGCCTGACTTATCATCATCAGTCTGATTTTAAACTGAACCAACAGAATCCTTATTCTCTATCTATCAAGTTATTTACTTGTAAAAAGCCCCCGACTAACTAACCCCATGCAGTTTCTTGTATGTAAAACTATCAATTCAAGAAAAACTATGTATGTATGCTTATGTATGTGGATTATATATAAATATATGTAAAATTTTCCGTGATGTTATGTGTGTATTATGTACAAGATTAAAATTACAAAAGAAAAATTATGAATATAACTTCGTCATATCTCAGAAAACAGAGTCTTTATTTTTACCTAAATCCTCCTCATATATATAGACAGCAAATAGTTTTACCACAGTTTCTGCAAGAATTTTTTCCCTATAATCACATATATATACACACAATGTTGGTGGGATGGTGAAAATGTAGTCACAAATGGGCATTAAATACTCATATTTTTAAATTCTGGAGGATAAGATGATATCAAGAGAGAATGCGCTAAAAAAAACCTCGGTCTTGAAGCATTTTGGGACTAAGCGATGTCTACGTTAGGGACTTAGGACGATATGTCTGACCGTATTCCAGCCCCAGTGGAAAACACCCTTCCTTCGGCCCATGGTCTAAACGCTGGACAGGTGGTGCCGGAACCGATGGGATCTGATCGCCAGTCTAAAACTGCGACAGGCCGCTGGACAAGATGAAGATTTAATGCACGATCGGAAGTTTTTTTAAAAGGTTCACGACGGCCTGGTATCACACCAAGCGCGGCAGTTTGTTAAAAAGAGTAACAAATCTCAAACCAGAATTCCTTTTTTATACCCAAATGAGTGATTGAGAACGAATGCTTTTCTTTGGTCACACTTCAGGTATGGTGCCAGTTCTAGTATCATTACGTGGAAAGACAGTACCATTTATTACTGGAACGTAAATCATTTCTAAACATGGCATATTGCTCTTGGACTATGGACAATTTCTCTTTTAAAACGTTCCGTGATAGGGATAACAGTGTTAAACTTTTTTATTTACTAAAGAAAAGATTACAAATTGATTTAAATTTTAGAAATAACGTTGTCATATCTGGGGCAACATAAGGTCATTCAGCGTTGAAACATCATCATTTTAAGAGACAGCAAAACAGAAAGGTGTCACAGTTTCTGAAAATTTTTTGCCTGCATAATCATTTGAAAATTACAGAGCTGGATGTTGTTGGAATGGTGAAAATGCATCACAAATGGGCATTATAGTAAAATCAATAAAATAGTTGCATAGGGGTCGAAGGGACGCTACAAAGATATTTAAGTAATGCCTATATTGCACCGCAAGAGGTGCACTGACAGCAATACCCTCCTAGGAGGTGAAAGAAGAAGAAGAAGAAGAAGAAGAAGAAGAAGAAGAAGAAGAAGAAGAAGAAAAGAAGAGGTGGAAAAAGAGAGGAGGCAGAGATTCTTCAGAAAATTAATTGTACCCTTTAAGAAGATAAATGGTCCTAGTTCGAAATCTAGAAGGACTTGCAGCTTCAAGATGCAAGCCTTTTTTTTTCTCAGGATGGGCCACAAGATTAAACTTTGCATGAGAGACATAATTTTTTTTAAAGAGGATGGATGCTGCAAGATTGCGGTGAGAGAGAGAGAGAGAGAGAGAGAGAGAGAGAGAGAGAGAGAGAGAGAGAGAGAGAGAGAGAGAGACGCTCTAATATTTTGCAATTAAAACACTGGAAATCTGAGGAAGAGAAAATCTTCACTGGGTTGCCAATCAGGGAGCTAATAAGATGATGTGAAGGAGCAATTCTGAAGAAAACTTTAGCAGAATATAAAGTCTGAAGAGGGAACCTGAAACAGGAAGACTTTCCATAGTAATATCGGAATTGCTTGTTATTTCCACACCAGCTGTCCACCCTAATCGAAAACGATGTTGCGAAGAGAGACAGTTAGATACAAACACACACGCAAACAGACCGACAAACACCTTACAGTCAATTTTGGAGGATATGCCCTGGAATTTATAATCGTTCCACTGAAGAGCTGAAATACATTATTCTTGAAAGGTCAGATTTTTTTTATTTGTTCAAGCTAATATATTTTGTATACTGGTAATCAAAACGAATAAATTCATATGTACCACAAGAACCCCTCCCCTGTGACAGCAAGGATATTCAAAATATGACACGTACATTATACCAATTATTTTCCATCATACATATATCTTCGTTAAATTAAACATCATGTTTCACTAAACAAACTCTTGGCTACGAAAATATTTCAGTGCTGACATTAAGACTTCGTATTTGAAGTTCTGGACACACACACACACACGCATATACACACATATATACATATATATATATATATATATATATATATATATATATATATATATACATATATATATATATTCTATCTCCTAATTGGATTTGTAGTGGATCTTTCTTGTGACACTTACAATTATTCACCCCAATTACCAGGAATACCTCATTAAAAAGACATTTTAACCTATTCAAATACCTTAACGCATTTCTCGATTCAGTCTCTTAATGAAGTGGTAGACACTGTGGTGAATGTCATATGTTAAATGATCCCATTGAAAGTTGAACAATATTTATAAGTAAATTATAAAAAAAAAAAGTTTGAGTACCTCACCAAAAGAATATTAATTCATCTGTGTCTTTTCCTCTTTAAGGAAGTAGCTACAGAAGTTGTTACCTTTCAGTTTATTAACTGAGTTATTAAATTGAGGCTAGCAAGCCAAGCACTGGGGCATTTCAGCGCTTAACACAGTGAAAAGAGGGAGTTAGCTGGAATGGTTGGGCAGCAAGATAAGCAGATCCAAGAAATATAGTAAAAAGCTCTAAATTTGGAACTATGAGAAAAAAAAACCCACAGCTGCACTAAGAGGTAACAGTTGGAGATGTTGGACGGCAAAAATGAAGAAAGGAAGTGGGAATGGAGGTAGTGTAAAAGGCTAAAATGTGGATGCAGCTACGGGCCGTAGGGACAATGCGAACATCCTTTAGTAATGCCTACAGTGTACCACGCGAGGTGCTCTGATAGCAATACCCGACTACGTGGTTCATTTATTGGCTAGGGCTGCGAATGAAGATGCCAGGTTCATGAACGTGTCCCAAACAGATCACCTTGGGGTTTATATGTCATAGGTGTCTCACTTCCCTTGTGGTCACCCATTCAAGTACAAAAGTAGCTTATCTATCCCTAAGTTTTGCTTCTAACTGCGGGACTCCTAAGTAAGCCCACTGGGGTCTGTAAAGTTACTTGCGTATCCTTAAGTGACCAGAAGGTAGGGGTGTAACATTTTCCAAACGACCTTTCTCACTCCTGTAGCATTTTCGTAGTTTCTGGAGAGATAAAGTCACATTTGAATGCACACCAGAGGTTTTATTGGAAGAGCTGTTCACTTTGGCTGAGGCCCCAGTTCTATGATAGCATGCCAGACTTTCGTCAAGATTATAAGCTTCTTGGGTAGTGGAGAGCAGGTTGGTATTTCTCTTGTAAGATTCTCAATTTCCTGGGCTGACCTAAAGTCTCGCCCTCAAGGGTCTCCCAACCTCATTCTCTTCGTGACAGTAGGATTTGCAAAAAACCAGCAAAGAGAAAAACGTGCTTCGCAAAACCATACCACTTTATGGTGGGCATCCTAATTAATCATTCTAAGGTTGGAAAGGGTAGTTTTCAACAAACTTAGAAATCACTGGAAGGAGGGATTTAAGTCTATAATCCAAGACCAATTATTGTCCAATTTCCGCTTTTCAAAAAGAAATCTATTAAGGAATCAAAAAATACAATATGATGAGTTAGAGAAAAAGGGCCCTACACATTTCTTCAAAAATATTAATGGTGAAACCCTTCTGAATCTTCTTCACCCAAGGTGACTTGTTACCTCAATTTTTTTAACATCTATAGTACATCTAAAAATCATTTTATAACAAATTTTCTTATGAGTTTCACACATGCAGAACTCCATCAATGCTAAATAGGAATTCCTGTAACAGTAAACAACTAGATCATTTTGAAGAGCAATGCTGCTGCGGTAGCTGAAGGCTAAGACTCGCCAAACCCTGCAATAAGGATTTAACCAGAAACAAGAATTTCAGACAGAAAATGCATGCACATTGAGAAGCAATACTCTCGAGGATAAATGAAATTCTTTTCTCTTCAAGGCTCGAATATTTGATGATCAACCTCACATTTTCTTATGAAAGATTAATTTCTTTACCAGGGTTCAATTCAATTCAATATTACCAGGGAAAATACGTGGATAAAACTGCGAAAATGAAAACGAAACTGTTCCATTTAACATCAAGTGATAAAACGACAACAGTGTAATTAACAACAGCTATACGCACACTAAGAATATAGTCTGTAACAACGAAAAATATAGAGAACGAGGTAATGAGGAAGCATGCAAACAAAGATGTGAAATTAAATAGAGTAACAGGACAAACACATATGAATTAAAGACATGCCATGAACATTTTGTATCATTTCTCTTCGTGTCATTCGAAAGCCTGGAAGTTAAGGGGTGGAGAGAGAGAGAGAGAGAGAGAGAGAGAGAGAGAGAGAGAGAGAGAGAGAGAGAGAGAGTTGGCCAAAAAAATAAGTTGCATTTGATACTTCATGTCCATCTGCTTTAGCTGAGAACACAGGACAAAAAACTAGTAGGGCTTGGCTCAAATTAGAAATCGATTTCATAAATATAAACTATCGTCAGTTTTTCGGCAGAATCCATACCCTATGAAAAACGTTGATACCTACGGCTCCTATTTCAGAAGCAAGTTTATTCTTTAACGGAAATCTCAGCCAATCTGGTCTCACTACCATTCAGTGCATACACACAACTGGCTTTACTGAAGCTAACAATGCGTTTCCTATCGATTGTTGACTAAGAGGAATACGACATCCTGGTGATGGTTTTGTGACGCATGTTAAACTTCATGCATCAATCATCTGCATTTAGGCTACTGATTTACACGCCCACACTTCCAGCCATAAAGATAAAGCAAGTAAACTTTCATTTTCTTCTTCTTTTCTGTTGGGTCCGAGAGCCGTATCATTCAGACAATCTCGTATTGTGTCTAAATGGCTGGGAGGAATTCTGTTGAAAAAACGGAACATCTGCTCGCCACTGCATTTTCTGCCCTCTTCAGCTAATGACTAATGATGCATGTCACTGATGAATAGCCCTTTCAGTACGATAGGAGGGAGAGCCCATTTTCTCTCTCTCTCTCTCTCTCTCTCTCTCTCTCTCTCTCTCTCTCTCTCTCTCTATGTGCTTCGATATGCCCTCATTTCCATAAATCCAAGGTGGGCGCCATTACAAATACAATTTCCACATTTTTCTTCGAAAACCTAAGAATATTCTTATTAAATACTCAGCTAAGCCAGTTTCCTCTAAAAATGAAAGACCAACTGAAACTGATAATCAATAAATCCAACATTAACTTCGCACCTATGCAACTTCAAAGGGAAAATCCAAAAATTTACTTGAACCAAGTTACACAGATTTAATCATGTCATGTTTGTTAGGCAATACATTTCTTTGTCAATATTTTCCATGCGTACATTCCCACTGGTTCTACATGAGCACCATTAATATTTTCTTTTGAGCCTGGAGCAACAGCACTTTTGCGAAGGTGCCAATTCTGTGGCTTTACCAAAAATACCATTGAACTAATCTTCACAGTAGACAAGGCCACGAGAGAAACACTGATGACAGGTAAACAGTATTTCTCTCCATAAATTCTCTATTTCGAAATTACATCTAAAATTGTATCCAACACACGGTTAATCACAAACTTCACAGTCTATGAACGCAGGATAAGTAGAGCATCTGAAGAGCTAAAATCACAAGACTGCTTTAGATGTTGGTGACACTAAAGTAACCAACCAAAATTCTCAGAAGCTGAGATGAAAAAAATAGTCATAAGTGTTACTGAAGTCTTCCTGGATGCTTTAGAGGCGTCATATAAGAAAAATATTTAACATATATCATCAGCCGCATACGTTTCCAAAGTGCAGAATGACGCTCAGCTGAAGATTGACAATAGAATAGAATATAGAATTCAGGCCAAAGGCAAAGCGCTGGGACCTATGAGGTCATTCAGAGCTGAAAAGGAAACTTGACAGTAAAAAGATTTGAAAGGTGTAACAAGAGGAAAACCTCGAAGTTGCACTAAGAGTCAATCGTTAGGAGAGGGTGGAAAATAAGATGGAAGAAAGAGAATATGAATGGAGATATAGTAAAAGGAATAAGAAGGGTTGCAGCTAAGGACCCTAAGGGCCGAAGGGACGCTACAAAGAGCCTTCAAGCAATGCCTACAATGCACAGGATGAGGTGCACTGACGGCACTAACCCCCTACCGGGGCTGAAGATTGAAGCCCTGGTAAGAAAAACAAATCCGTTCAAGAGAGATTAATCCCTGGTAGTTGGACAAATGTTTCTAAGATCTTGTAAGAAACCAAAATTAGTCACTTGTATCGACAATCAAACCTGATACTCATTCACACAAAAAAAAAAAAAAAAAAAAAAAAACACTGAGTACATAGAAAAAGTAGCAAAGCACTAGAGCCTCTATATAAATCGCACATGACGGAACAGCAAGTACGAATGCTATCCTGCCTTTCTTTTAATTCAGATAGGTCAGACAGACTACTGTGGGCAAGAAAAGAACTGAGGTCCAAGAGGCTTGGTATATCATTCGTGCCTTTCACTTACAGGTCGAGGAATTCGCAGACTTCGTTTACATTTCTGCAATCATATCACTTGTCTTTTTAACGAGGCTGATCAGCCATTTCATGAAAGAAGGCTCTTGAGTGGCACTTTTCTTGCAGGATGAAGGTCGTTTTAGAAAGCCATAACGGTCTTCGTCCATTTTCAAAATCCATAAAAACCGTTACTTTTGGACGATCTCCGTCCCTTTTCAAAGTATTTAAAACTACACCTTTTCAGAATATATAGGATTATATGCAATAAAGAGATAGCCCTTTACAAATATTACTGCTGTGACAATTATAAGTTAATACAAATGAAAAATACTCCAAAAGCTTCTCCCGTTCTACCATCAGAGACGATGACCTCATCACTTATGGAAAACACTTCGCGAGACGCCACGAAAAGACGGTGAGATCTGGAAAGGTGGTGGGGCATGGCCAAGTGATCATTAGCCCCCTTTTTTTTTTTATTTTACTTTTCCAGTTCTCCCAATTTTCTCTCCCGGGTATTTCTTGCTCTCCGTTCATAACCATCAACTTCCGCGCCAGTTTCCTTTTCAAGCGCCGCTGCTTTTTTTTTTTTTTTTTTTTTTTTTACCGATGGTCTCTCTCACCATTAAGTTTCTCTCTTCCTCTTTCTTTTCGCGCTTTTTCTCGTTATTGCCTGGAACACGTAGTCGTTTTCTCACGCTTCAGTTGTCATATTTTTTTCATTTTCCTTTTCTTTTTCTTTAAATGCGGAACGAAGGACTAATCTCATTGTTAAGATGAAAAGTATTATATTGCCCAAATTCATGTAAAGTATAACTTCTAATAGCCATTCAGTATCAGGTTAATTATTTTCTATAGTGACACATTCAGAATATTTATTGCCTTCATTTAATTAACACGAAAAACACAATTTCGCATTATCTTTACCTAAACTAGACTAATTAATTCTATTCCCTTTTTCATCTCAGTTTCTAAAGTAAAGGGCATTACAAGTTTTTTTTTTTTTTTTGCTGCAAAAGATATTTTTCATTTTGTTTTTGCAAGCACTTTTTTTTGGCTGCAAAAGATTCTTTTTATTTTCTCGTAGTTGTTTCCTTGCATAGCAGTCTCTGGGGACACAGTAAGAGCTTTGCTGATCATCAACTGTACTTACGTTGTGTTTATGCTCATGGGTAATATAACGTGCCTTTCTCTTTCTCTCTCTCTCTCTCTCTCTCTCTCTCTCTCTCTCTCTCTCTCTCTTCTCTCTCTCTCTCTCTCTCTCGTGTAATTTGTAATTTTCCTTATGCCTCTCTCTCTCTCTCTCTCTCTCTCTCTCTCTCTCTCTCTCTCTCTCTCTCTCTCTCTCTCTCTCTCTCGTGTCTAATGCTTATGCCTCATGGGTAATGTAACTCTCTCTCTCTCTCTCTCTCTCTCTCTCTCTCTCTCTCTCTCTCTCTCTCTCTCGTGTCTAATGCTTGCGCGGGAGAACTGCGTAAAAAAGGTCAATAGGAGAAAATATTCGTAACGAGGAAAAGTATTCTCGCAAACAAGAGTCGTAAGAGAAAAAACTTAGGAAATAGTGTTAATGCTAAAATAATAAGGTATTTCGAGTTCAATTAACTAAAATAAAATGTTTAGTTTTTTGGAATAAAAAAAAAAAAGGGTTCTACAAAGTTCTACGGGACTACAAATTAGAAGAAAATAACTCCAAACAAAACATTTCACATCATCGTACTTTTCTTGCACGAGAAGTGCACGATTCCTATCAGATTAAACTATATTATACAATTATGTGAGTAACAAAGCTTATATCAAACTGTTATAACAAATAATGAACATTTGACCTTTAACTCCCTCAGTCATCCCTTCCTTTTGGAAATCCTAACGTCCTTGAATACTTCCTCCGCCTCTTTTCGAGTCTGAACTCAACTCTTCATTGCCATTTTCATTTCATCGGTAGATTCTATGCTTACCAAGATATTTGCATGCATATATCTGCCTAGCCTCATGGGTGTTGAATCGCGTGAACGACTCCTATAAAATGTCTTCTCACTCCTATAAAATATCTTCTCACTCCCATTAAATATCTTCTTAATGTAGGTCTCTTGATTACCATCTTATTTCAGCTGATTCTTCCCCGCCAACAAATTCTTGATATGTATGCTAGTATTGCACAGCCACAGTTTTTTGCCATGCCCCTAGGTTAGGTTGGGTTAGGTTAGGTTACGTTACAATACTTTAGGTTAATACTTGGGAAGTAATTTGGGTGTGGGAAACATAATGAGTTTATTTTAATGATTTTTATGGTTAGTTTTTAAGATATGAAGTTGCGCTTTTTTCAAGGAAAGGTCCCAGTACTCGGTTACATCTCGGGAAAATGCTTCTCCCCCTTCCCCTTTTCTTTTCAAACACCTCTTCCTCTGTTCCCCCCCCCCGCACCTGCCAACCAATTACCTCCCAAAAAACAGTTGTTATGGTAGTTTGTGATATTCCTTGAGCAGATATATAAACTTTTCGCTTTAGGCTTAGCAGGACCATTACCGAATAGGTAACCATAAAAGGCCTATGCATGGTGCCTTACGCCGGTTGAGGTCTTAACATTAACAGACAAAACATGTCCCTTAGAAATTGCTGTCATTTATTTCTCTCAACAAAAAAAAAAAAAAGTTTGTAGGGGGCGACTTATTGAGCTCATAACATCTATACAATTGGTCGCAGGTCAATCAGACATACTCGTACAATAGAGTACCAGCCAACTAAACTAATCAACGTTCTGAGGACAAGACAAGCCTACTCTAAATATTAAGGATTTTCTGTACTCACCCTCTTCATTATATGACAGGAACCTTTGAAAGTCAAAACAGAATCAACAAAAGTAACTCTTGTAAGTTTCTATAATATATCCTATTCCCTAATTGAAAATCCTTCACACCACAACCCACCCAGAAGAATTATCCATTCCACATTCCTAAAATAATGCAGCTGCATGCGAGGAAGGACACTATTTTCCCTGCCTCACGGGACTGAATCTAAAACAACTCGTCTAATTAGCAACCCAGCTATGAATTCCGGTTTGTGTTACTTAAACCCTCAGCCCTCAGATGACGCTGGTTTTGTCCTCCAAGCGGACTAGATAAGACTTGGCAGGTTATTTCCTGTGTTATGTGTATCTACGTCAGCAGATTTTTCATTCTGTTCGCCACACACATTTCTGTCGCCTACTGGAGGAATTTTCGATATGTCTGCAAATATAGCTAACCTTCCCCTGCTTTAACAGTTGGGTTCATTCCTAAACCTTTGTTTCCCAGCTGTTTATTTTTTGTCCCACATATTTTCCCACAGTGACGGATGTCTAAAACTTTAAAAGTAAGTTCTGAAATATTCACTATTAATATCCCACTCGAGGAGCTTCATCCCCATCAATCTTGTGTTCCGAAAAAGTTTTGAACTAATACTGATAATTTACATCGTATATACTTATTTATTTCGGTAAACCCCCATCCCCACCCCTTCCCTCTTCTTCTCGATCTGAAACACTGGGAATGATTAAGGAATGAATAGCAAATACTATCTCCGAACACCTTACTTTCCTTAAAAACTGGCCAACTTCCACCATGCACTTAAACCAATTAAGACAACCAAATGTCTTCGGCAGAGTTTGTCTGGAGCCATAGAGCGTCTTCTCGAAAGACTGAATTGAACTCAATATAGAATTTAGGCCAAACACCAAGCACTGGGACCTACGAAGTCACTCAGCGCTGAAATGGAAATTGACAGTGAAAGGTCTGAAAGGTGTAACAAGAGAAAAAGCTTGCAGTTGCACTATGAATCAATTGTTAAGAGAGTGTAGAGAGAATATGCAAGGCGGTACTGTGAAAGGAAAGAAAGGGGCTGCAGCTAGGGGCCGAAGGCACGCTGAAAAGAACCTTAAGTAATGCCTACAGTGCACCACATGAGGTGCACTGACTGCCATACCCCCATACGGAGATTCTTCTCGCAAGAGGAGTGTCACAGGCAGATCGAGATGATTTCACAAGCGATGGAGTCCAAATGCAAGGAAAGCGCTGGAGGGTGAAGGAGCGGCTGCAATGCAGGTGATAAAGCAATGGCGAATGATTAACGGAGTGGAATGAAAGATGTGTGACGATATGGAGAAAATGAAGATTAATTATCCATAAAAGAAGAAAAACCAGAATACCTGGATGCAGAAACGAAAGATGGGTATAAAAGACGATTTGATATATATGCGGATATGAAAGGATCCCGTAAGATATAAAAATAATTTTAAAAAGGCTGGCAAAAATAAACTTGCACCAAGGACCCTACGAACAAACACACCAAATAAAATACATATATTAACCAAATTAATTATACATTTGAATACAGTATCATTCTTCTTCTTCTCCTCGGCTCAATCTCTAATTGGGGTCGCTGTCTATAATGAGCCTTTTACAGGCGTTTCTAAAACTCATTGAACGGCCTATTTCATGAATTGTTTCGGCAGAAGTTTTACGGACAGAGCTCTTCCTGACTCCAACCCTCCCTGTTTCTGTCCTCTTTCAGTCTAAATAGTTCACGTAAACGAATTCTAGTTCAACTGGTTAATGTCTATCCCAGTGACCTTGGCAGTACGGATCCACAGAAACGCTACATTCCTCAATCAGTCATTATGTTGTTATTGTCATTATTACTCACAAAAGCGGCATTTAAAAAATACGTAGAAAATTCCATAAACTATTGTTCGAGCGTAGAATGAACGACTGGAAGAGGAGGGAAGTAGAAATGTAAACACAAAAAGATATACTGTATATGTATACATATATATACTGTACATGTATTTATATATATACATATGATGTAAAATAATTTCATTTGTATTACTGTCAGGGAATAATAAAGAAAACTGGAAGAAAGGACGGTTCAATAAAGTATGTATGCATGCATGTGTGTGTATGTGTGTATATACATATATACACATACATATACATGTACATATACGTATACATATATATATATAATGTTTGTGTGTGAGTGCGTCTGTGTGCACAGTATATCCAGTGCATGTATGTTTGTGTCTATAGACATCAAACAGTTTCTCCTAAGAAGGGTTGGCTCCAAAGAAGAAACCAATTTGGTCACTGCCATATTCATTCTAAACTTCTGATTCGTGGATGAACACCATGCAGAGAACCTCCTAATCGAAAGCTCATTACCTGAGAATCCAACCTCCCACATGCGCTGCACCATTAAAGAGAGAGAGAGAGAGAGAGAGAGAGAGAGAGAGAGAGAGAGAGAGAGAGAGAGAGAGAGAGAAGCGGCAAAATATGTGCTAAAATTATGAGATCTATAAAGTCTAATGTAATGGTCACAAAACAAATCTCCATATCATATCATATATATACAGTATATATCATGCAAATAAATGGTATTTACGACAGAAGCAGTTACACCAAAATGAAATGAAGCTCAACTCATAAATCTGCGCACTGTCAGTGGTGCCATTGAAAAGGTACAACCCTACTGGTTGAAATAACGCGTACAGTATATATAAATATTCAACCAAATCGAACAGTAATTAACCAAACTAAGAGACTTGCTTCATGATAATTTGAAATCCTATGAGTTTTTAAATTTCAAAGGATTATGTTTCGATGTCAAATGTAGAACTTAAAATATTTCCGGATTTGGAAGTATTAGAACTTTGCTATAGTTTGACCTTAAAATCATCAACACCGGTAAATGGCGACTTTTGGGCAAAACCTCTGGTTTAGTGGCAGTTTGATATGCAAGACCCTCTGACCCAGATTTCACCAATTTGGCTCACACACAACATGACTGTAACACTTCGCAGGCCTGGTGGCAGAATGACAGTGACAGGGAGTCACGCAGTTCCGCGCGCCAGTTAATTTTGAATTTAAATGCCCTTTTACATGGCCACATAATATCCGTTATGTGAGGTCACTAATCTTTTTATCGCTTCTGTAGTTGCTTCTTTCGTTCCCTTTATAGCTGGGATATAAACCTCCATGACAGCCCTATAACTTTATTTTTAGAATTCTCTCATTTATTACCCAGAGGACAGCAGTGTGTTGCCAGATCCATTAAATTAATCATCTAATAGAACTGTATGCATACCTCCATACCATTTGACAACATCTCTGATGCTGTGAAGGAAATGGAAAATTATTAGTTTTTGATGAGCTGGGATTAAGTAATAACATAAAAGCGTGACAACATAAATACGCCAAAAAGGAATTCAGAAAGTTTCCTGCGAAGGATGATGATGAAAAGCCGCAGCTCCCAGAAAAAGTTGATTCAAAAGAAGTCGCAAAGAAAAGCGGAGGTGGAAAGGAGAAGATCTGCAATATTTCAACGACCAACTGACACAGAACGAATGGTTGGCGCCGATAGTAATGAAGCAATATAAAACAATAAATAAAACTGGAGAGAGAGAGAGAGAGAGAGAGAGAGAGAGAGAGAGAAATCAAATATTTGGGGAAAACTGAATTAGCTGGAGTTGTTAAGCGTCACATGAGGTGTTAACAAAGTTTAATTGACAATCATGGCTGAGCTTCAGGGATTTCGACATTCATGTTTGTGGGTGTTTACACATTCGTTAGGGTTCCTAAGCTGTTTGTTTGTTTGTTTTTCTTTATATTTTTTTTAAATCATATTTGTTAGAGGTCATGAAGTTATAAGCGTTTTTATGTTCGAAATTTTCCTTCGATGTAGTTCTTTGTAAAGCCTGTGCTTTTTAATATCTGGTCATTTTTATACAATGAGAATGTTTCTTAAGTATTTATTAAAATTCTTTGTGAAATTTTCTTTATGATTGTTTATGATTTACAAAATTATCCACCTTTGTATCAAATCAAAATATTAGAAAGTAAACTTGATGTATTTTGTTTCCGAGATTCTATAAATCCAACGGGAAACCAATTTCGGGGGAACATACAAATCAGAATCTGATTCAAAATCTAACTACCGGTAAAAGACTCTCTCTCTCTCTCTCTCTCTCTCTCTCTCTCTCTCTCTATATATATATATATATATATATATATATATATATATATATATATATATATATATATATATATATATATATATATATATATATATATATATAGATATATATATATATATATATATATATATATATTACATATTATATCTTTAATTGCCTAGATGTAATCTTGGGAAGTAATGTCATCCAGAGAGTTACTCAACACTGAGAGGACTCTCATCAGAGAGCTAGAAAGAAATTGAGAATCCTGAAATTTCATTATACGAGAAAATGGTTCAGAATAATGTTATGATTAATTACCCACACTGAAAAGTATGGATTAGCGTGTGTCAAAATCAGAGCTCTTGCCGTATACTTGAAATATCTGAATCACGAAAATATGGAGCGTGGTCCACATTGGAGTGCTGCGAGGCCTCTGAGCGTTTACTGGAAGAAATATAAAGTATGTTTACAAAGAAAGCTCATATAAATGACAGATGTTATCGTGAAACATATGACCTGGAATCAACACAATTGAAGAATTAGTAGAACTGCCAAAACAAGATTAAAAAAAAGGATCAACCGTTCAGGAGCAGGGACAGGACAATTAAAAGATTATAGAGGTTCGTCTCCATAAAAATGCCAACACAATAATTCTTTTTTTTTTTTTGTAAACAATAATAACTTTTGCAAGATGAACATTTTTACAAATACAAAAATTATATTAAACATAGATATATAGAAAATAAATATCAAGTAGCTAACTTGTAATTAAGTCAGTGATTTTATCTTTTAGGTCATTCGTAAACATTTTCTAATCCTGTTTTGGCAGTTCTACAATTCTTCAATTGTGTTGGATTCAGACATATGTTTCCTTTATAATCCCCATCTGTCATTTATATCCTTTGTAAACATGATTTCTTCAGTCTGCTAATAAACGACTACTGTCGACCTCGTGACCTCCAGTTTATCATTCCGGGACTTTATCTTTATTTATACACACATACATACATACATATATATATATATATATATATATATATATATATATATATATATATATATATATATATATATATATATATATATTATATATATATAGTGTGTAATAACCGGTTCAGAATAATGTATGATTATATATGAAAAGTATATTATGTTCAAAATATATATATATATATATAAATATATATATATATATAATTTGGGTATATATATATATATATATAAAAAACCGCTATCTACTGCCTGCTTCCACATAAGAATATATGGGGACTCATCTAACTACATAATATTTAATATATATATATATATATATATATATATATATATATATATATATATATATATATATATATAAATATATATATAGACATATAACACTATACAAATATATATATACATATATACATAATTCTAGATAGATAGATACACAACAAACAAAGAAGTCTCTCCTTTAGTGAAGCCAATCATCGTTTACTGACCAGACACTTGAAGAAACCATCTAAGAGCATTGTAAACAAAGACATTTGTTTACGATGAAAATGAGCATGAAGAGTGAGGGACTGTGACCTAATGAATTATTTCCAGGAGCGCAACAAGATTTACTACTATGTACCAAGTCCATAAATGAGACAAGAATAATTACTGACATCTAATTAGCGATAAGCAAAGATAATAGTAGGAATACATAAATGTTTTGCCCTCCTTTACCTAAGATTCGAGAAGGATCATTCGTCCATAACGACGTAACTACTATATCTAAGATGCCATATTTATCCCACTAATGATATAAACCACAAATAAACAACCAGTTAATCAATAATACGAATGATATTTCTACACCTGTTCTATTTCAACCCATAAGAGAACAAGTAAAAAATGCGCCGAAATTTCTTCGGCGCAATCGAGTTTTCTGTTAAGGCGCTAAAGCGTATAATCAAAGGCCACCGAAAATAGACCTATCTTTCGGTGGTCTCGGTATAATACTATATGAGCGGCGGCCCATAAAACTTTAACCACGGCCCGGTGGTGGCCTGGCCTATATCGTTGCCAGAAGAACGGTTATGGCTAACTTTCACCTTAAATAAAATAAAAACTACTGAGGCTAGAGGGCTGCAATTTGGTATGTTTGATGATTGGATGGTGGATGATTAACATACCAATTTGCAGCCCTCTAACCTCAATAGTTTTTAAGATCTAAGGGCAGACAGAGAAAGTACGGACAGAAAAAAGTGCCGACAGATAAAGAGTGCGGACGGACAGACAAAGCCGGCACAACAGTTTTCTTTTACAGAAAACTAAAACTGATTACTTCAATAAGCATTTTCTTTTTCCATGCACACATTAATCACATTTCCGTAAGTGAACAAATAATTCTTTAATGTGCTTAGAAAATCAAACATAAAATAGGGAATAGATTAATGATGAAAAAATCCATTCGTCGTTTTACTGTTTGCTTTTAGAGAAAGTTATTATTATTATTATTATTATTATTATTATTATTATTATTATTATTATTATTATTATTATTATTAAATTATTATACAGCCATATAAGACATCATCATCATTTATTATTATTATTCAGAGGATGAACCCTATCCATATGGAACAAGCCCACAGGTGCCACTAACTTGAAATTCAAGCTTCAAAGAATATGGTGCTTATTAGGAAGTAAGAGAAGGTAAAGGAAAATACAGAAAGAAGAGATCTCACTTATTAAAAAGAAAAAAAAATAAATCAATAAATCAATAAATAGATAAAAACGTTGATTTCCCACTTTCCTTTCTGGGGGAAAATGGAAGGATTATTCTCATCAGTATCACAGACCAGCAGCATTGGTAACCTCACTGAGCAAACAGAGGGAAATAGCTGTGGTCAGTATTAACACTGGGTGTCGTCATGTCTATCTCTTGGTGTAACTTCACCAAACTTATATTATTATATTATACTTATCATCATTATTGAGATTTCTTAGTCCAGATTCGCCTTCCAAAAGAGACAAAAACAAGCAAACAAACGAACAGAATTGAGAGGTTTAACGTCTTGGATGTAAATTAAAAACTACAATTAAAAATGTAAATAATAATAATAATAATAATAATAATAATAATAATAATAATAACAATAATAATAATAATTATTATTATTATTATTATTATTATTAAAGTTCCCTAAAACAGGTAGCGATCAAAACGCCTAAAACGGCTCGCATTTACGGAAGATTCCCTTTCTTGCAACTTTCCTCAAGCAAGACTTTACCAAAGCATTTGCATATGAATGAAGCCAACGACGCATATACTTAGGTTTTTTTTTTTTTCCTTTCAAGAGGGAGAAAGAAAAGTTCTTGCCAATCAAACTGCAGAGAGTGGCTCGAGGTAATTAGAATTAATTGGGATTAATTAGACACAGAAGGGTAGAAATAGTCGTACCCAACTATTAATCCAAAGACCGAATTTGTGTCAATTGACGGGAAAGGTCTTCTGGAAATTTCTGTATGCATCATAAAGTGTAATACACATACATAACTGAAAAACATATTAAAACAAGTGATAACCTATACTTATACTTATTTATTTATTAACATACACCCTCCAACTTGGCGGGGATAGCTCCAGTAGATTTTTTTCTAACGCCAATGACTCAAATCTTTTTATTTACATTGCTACGTTTCTTTCCTTTTTATAAATAACCGAAAAAGTAATACCACGGGGGAATCTGTAAAGGAATCTCGATGAATTGTTATCCACTCTGAGGGGCGGAGCAGCACATGAAATACATTTTTTATTTAGTATCGTAACTTGGCGTCACACCACAAATGACCACAGAGGGAAAGAATATTTAGGGGAACGCAAGCATGTCGGAGGACGTGCAAGCAATGAGCTTGGATTTTCGGTTCACGAAAAAAGCTGTCAGTCATTTTTTAAATTACATTCTCCCTCACCGGACCAATAGATTATCTGGGTTTCTGAGCGATGTATTACATTACGCTGAATAAAATATACTTGCGATGAAGGGGAATGTAACTTATTCAGTCAGAGCTTATTGAGTTCGGTCTCCTGATGAAGATGGAGACAGGGAAAGGATTCCTTTATTTTAGATACCTATCAATAGGTAGGACTTATTAACGGAAATTTATATCGACTGACACTTATTTTAAAATAAGAAATGTGAAATCGACATGCACTGACATAATTTATATCTTTCAAGAAAAAGATCGACGGAGGGCATCAAGGAAATGAAGACAGCGTGAAACATTAAAGAAAACGAATCACAGGAAATGATCAGCAGTATCAACAGGTGTAATTATTTATATTCTCATTTTGTACGTGGTTCTTTAATTGATCACATAATAAGATTCCTATACTCATGATCACCTTTAGATTAAAAATGATCATTTTCTCCCCTTTACTATATAGATGCAGAATCATGTGGCAAAATACATGGTCAATATTGAAAGAAGTTTGCATATATGATAATAATACCAGATTTTTTATTTGAATACCGAATCATAAAACATCAAAATTCCATGTTTTATGTATATATTTTTATTTTTTTCAGAACGATGCGCTGGCTATTTTCTATTTCATTCCTGCGCTCTCTCTCTCTCTCTCTCTCTCTCTCTCTCTCTCTCTCTCTCTCTCTCGCTGGATGTATATATATATATATATATATATATATATATATATATATATATATATATATATATATATATATATATATATATATATATATATATATATATATATATATGTGTGTGTGTGTGTATGTGATAGCATAAATCTTATATTACAATGTAATTTAAACCATTACACTAAATCATAATAAACTTCAAATACAGACAGAAATTCATATAAATGTCTTTCTCTAAAAAAAAAGTAAACATCTCCAAATATTTTCGAAACATATCTCTTCGCTTAGTAAGGTTCATGGCGGCTAAGAACATACTGGCTGGATCCAATTAGGAAAATTAGGTTAGTCTGTGAATACAGGTGTTCTTCTGCGCCTTTCTTTGGTCCTTCTCTCACTCGGCTCAAAAAGGATGGAGAAGAACGTGGCAAGAATAGAAGTGGATTGCTGGGAAAGTTTCCTGCATAGAATTTTATTCACTTTTTTCACTATTTTCATTATTGGGACTTAAAAATATAAGAGAGAGAGAGAGAGAGAGAGAGAGGTGGGGGAAAGGGTGGGGAAAGCGTTTTTAGGCTATCATTCGTCAAGGATTAAACAAAAATAAAGGAGCAAATAAGCAAACTGACATTTATTAACGAATTCGGAAAAATTTTTGTATACTTTCCAAGTGTATACATATGCATTTAAAAAAATATCAAACCACTCGATAATATAACTATTAATTTCTTTATCAATCCCCTCCAACTTGGAGGAGTGCTCCAATATGTCGATTTTAACAATCACGAATTTATTGTTTTCATTTTCCGAGTTAAAAATTCTTTGCATTTCATAAATATCCAAAGAATTGACACTATGGGGAAATCAATACAAGAACACAAGATGGACGGGGAAGAGCACGAAATTAATTTTTTTTATTTAGAATCGTTACTTGGCGTTACACCACGAATGACCAAAGAGGGAGAATACTTAGGGGAATGAAGGCATGATGGACCACGTGAAAGCAATGAGTTTGGATTTTCGGTTCAGGTGGAAAATTGTAAACATTTGCGTAATTAAATTTTCCCTCACCGGGCCAATACACTGTCTGGATTTGCGAGCGATGCATTACATTACGCTGAATAAAATATACTTGCGATGAAGGGGAATGTAATTTATTCTGTCACGGCTTACTGACTTCAAGTCACATGATGAAGATGGTAGACGAGGGGGATTTTTTTTTTTGTGGGGAATTTTTTTAGAGGGGGATTTTTTTAAAGGGGGATTTTTTTAGAGGGTTGATATATTTTGGAGGGGATTTTTTTAGAGGGGGGGATTTTTTTTTTTATAAAACATTATTCCTTT
Organism: Macrobrachium rosenbergii; assembly: GCF_040412425.1. NCBI lineage: Eukaryota > Metazoa > Arthropoda > Malacostraca > Decapoda > Palaemonidae > Macrobrachium > Macrobrachium rosenbergii. The sequence goes on along the minus strand of NC_089786.1, from coordinate 12,810,051 downwards.
ACTTTTAAAATGTAGCTATCAGTCCGACTATTTCGATCATTTGTACAAAGGACTGCTTATTTTAAAAAGTGACATAATATGAATTAGACTTTTCTTAATTTTTTACTAGAACGTCGACAAAATTATCAAGCAAATAAAAAGTGAAAGGCAATAATGACTCAAAATACAAAAACAATGCAAATCGAGTAACTATTATAAAGTGACGAATGAGTTCTTCTTCGGTTTAATATGAAATTATGGAAACTCACAAAGTAGTATTGGATGTTGTTCGTCTTCCACATATGATTATTTCTGACCCCCAAATATTTCTGGTACGACTAAGGAATATCCCGTATCTCCACTTTTCACCAATCTGTCCATCGGAGGGTTTATTTATTTATTTATTTATTTTTTTTTTTTTTGACAACAGAACACTAAGTAAAATTATTCCAGCGACGCAGACAGCACGAATCGGGAAGTTTAAATGAAAAGGCGCCACCGACATCATTTACTATAAGAATGGAAAATGACTGAGACTGCCGAATACACAGATGGAATTACAGTATTTATTATGGTTGGTGTGCACAAAAATCCTACCAAAACAGCTTATGTACATTTCTTCCTGTCCACAATATTAATGTTAACAAATCAGTTTTCACATCCAATTTTTGAAGAGCATTAGGTATACAGGTAGCCTTCAATTTACTAATCTATAAAACTAAAATCCAAGTGGATCTTTCGGCGTTAGGTAGGGGATCGGGAGGGTAAGGGAGACATGACACATCCACCCTCCTCCAACAAACCTGTTTGTCCGCCCCGGATGGGGGCGGGGTAGAGGGGGGGGATTGGGAGGGTAGGGGAGACATGACATATCCACCTTCCTCCTGCAAACCTATTTGTCCACCCCTGGTGGGGTGGGGTAGGTAAGGGATCGGGAAGGTAGGGAGACATGACACACCCACCCTCCTCCTGCAAACCTGTTTGTCCGCCAAGGGTGGGGAGGAGTAGTAGGGGATCAGGAGGGTAGGGGAGGCATAATGGGCAGCACTGGGTTCCAGCACTGCGTAGTGCGCGCCATCAAGCTCGTGATGAAATAAATGTCATTTGGGAATACGGGCAACATATCAAAATATCCTAATACTTGATCGCACAGTGCACCGAGCGTAGCAAAACAGAAGTTTTATAATAACAGCAGAGAAACACATAGCACAAAATCCCTCTTTTACCAATTACGAACAGATATACAATGAGAAAAGCCATCATAAAGAACTCTCCCGACAATACCAAGTGATTTCTATATCAAATCCCGAGTATATCAAATAACAATTTTTAGCTGGCATTGCAGATGTCGTTCATTGGAGGTCTAAAATGCTGGTTTATTCTACTATCACGCTGCAATGAAATATTACAGAATCCAGATTTATAAAAGAAAGTTTCGTTTAGAAAATGATTATCAGCGTAGGATTATATATGCGTATATTTGTGTATATATATATATATATATATATATAGAGATATGTATACATATATATTTATATAATACATGTGTATATATATACTGTATATAATATACATAATATACATTTACAAACACACGTATAAACATATATACAGTATATATAATTGTATGTTTGTATAAACAGTTCTATTTCAGTTCATTGAAAAAGAATATATATTATAACAAAATAGTCAGTCACACAAAAATCTGCCAAAAACACGATCGTTCCTTCCAGGACTCCTAGATGCATTCCACTGCTTTTATTATAATTTCTTCGCTGTGAATTTGTGTCCTTCGCTAATCTGAACCCAACACCAGAAAACGGAAAGGTAGAACAGGTTGACAGTTTGTCACTCGGTAACGGTTGCCCTATAGCAAGAAGTCGTGACTGCACAAGGCTGGCTTGAACTAAAACAAATAAACGAGTTAATCACTAATGGATATTTTGCGGGCAATCAGTAAGCCTATCTTGGTAGCCGAGCTAAATAGCATTCCATTTAAAGGAAATTAAAATTACTATCGTTCTTTCGGTTGTAATTTCTTTTAAGGATTGTTTTAAGGTTTTCTTTTGACTCGACCTAAACAAATTTTTTCAGTCTGAACACAGCTTTATTTCAGCACTCAGAATTTGTTCGGTAGTATGTTTTGCGTATGCAGCGTTAAAAAACAAAACTTTTATTACAATTTGTTTATTTATCATAACCAAAATACAGAAGTAAGCTGAAAAGCTAGGTATCATATGATATGCATTATGAATTTTGTAAATACGTATGTGCGCTATTAGATTTTCATTATCAATAATGTATAGTATTTTCAGTCGTTATGCAAATCTATAATTGAGCATTATTGTGCCGAATGGCCTCCTAGATTTGTCCATTTGGCCTAATTCTGAGCCTGTATGCTTGAGGACTGAATTAGCCACTCACTGAGAGAACAATTTCTATGCTTTTCATAGTGAGCTAAACAGTAACACAAAAACAACGCATTTCCATATATGATTACATCAGTAATGGTTGGTAGGTAACATTAAAAAATTTCAGTTAGTAAGGAAAACTTTAACTAATAACACTTCAATAAATGCTTTCGAATGCAATTAACAAAGAACATCAAAAGACACGTCGGTAGATCTTTCCGAACATTATGGAAAAATAACAGTAAATTATGCTTATCCCTTATATTCAATAAAAGTGGTTTCTTTAGCCAGTTTCAGTTCATAAATGCAGTTCACATCCTGATATTCAGTGCAACCCCGAGGAGCACCGATAACACCGTTCGCACATGACGTTACCATTAACTATTCAGTTTAGGGATATGTGACTCCCATGAAATTATTCACTTGTAAATACAATCTTCTCAATTTCCTTGTCTGACATATCTGAATTTTCCTTCAC